>NC_086450.1:403292558-403644224 GCF_028390025.1 Pseudophryne corroboree | reverse complement strand
CGCAGGATGGCCCTTCCAAAAAACCCTCCCCAAACAGCACATGACGCAAAGAAAAAAAGAGGCGCAATGAGGTAGCTGACTGTGTGAGTAAGATTAGCGACCCTAGTGGCCGACACAAACACCGGGCACATCTAGGAGTGGCACTGCAGTGTCACGCAGGATGTCCCTTCCAAAAAACCCTCCCCAAACAGCACATGACGCAAAGAAAAAAAGAGGCGCAATGAGGTAGCTGTGTGAGTAAGATTAGCGACCCTAGTGGCCGACACAAACACCGGGCCCATCTAGGAGTGGCACTGCAGTGTCACGCAGGATGTCCCTTCCAAAAAACCCTCCCCAATCAGCACATGATGCAAAGAAAAAGAAAAGAAAAAAGAGGTGCAAGATGGAATTATCCTTGGGCCCTCCCACCCACCCTTATGTTGTATAAACAAAACAGGACATGCACACTTTAACCAACCCATCATTTCAGTGACAGGGTCTGCCACACGACTGTGACTGATATGACGGGTTGGTTTGGACCCCCCCCAAAAAAGAAGCAATTAATCTCTCCTTGCACAAACTGGCTCTACAGAGGCAAGATGTCCACCTCATCTTCACCCTCCGATATATCACCGTGTACATCCCCCTCCTCACAGATTATCAATTCGTCCCCACTGGAATCCACCATCTCAGCTCCCTGTGTACTTTGTGGAGGCAATTGCTGCTGGTCAATGTCTCCGCGGAGGAATTGATTATAATTCATTTTAATGAACATCATCTTCTCCACATTTTCTGGATGTAACCTCGTACGCCGATTGCTGACAAGGTGAGCGGCGGCACTAAACACTCTTTCGGAGTACACACTTGTGGGAGGGCAACTTAGGTAGAATAAAGCCAGTTTGTGCAAGGGCCTCCAAATTGCCTCTTTTTCCTGCCAGTATAAGTACGGACTGTGTGACGTGCCTACTTGGATGCGGTCACTCATATAATCCTCCACCATTCTATCAATGTTGAGAGAATCATATGCAGTGACAGTAGACGACATGTCCGTAATCGTTGTCAGGTCCTTCAGTCCGGACCAGATGTCAGCATCAGCAGTCGCTCCAGACTGCCCTGCATCACCGCCAGCGGGTGGGCTCGGAATTCTGAGCCTTTTCCTCGCACCCCCAGTTGCGGGAGAATGTGAAGGAGGAGATGTTGACAGGTCGCGTTCCGCTTGACTTGACAATTTTGTCACCAGCAGGTCTTTCAACCCCAGCAGACCTGTGTCTGCCGGAAAGAGAGATCCAAGGTAGGCTTTAAATATAGGATCGAGCACGGTGGCCAAAATGTAGTGCTCTGATTTCAACAGATTGACCACCCGTGAATCCTTGTTAAGCGAATTAAGGGCTGCATCCACAAGTCCCACATGCCTAGCGGAATCGCTCCGTGTTAGCTCCTTCTTCAATGCCTCCAGCTTCTTCTGCAAAAGCCTGATGAGGGGAATGACCTGACTCAGGCTGGCAGTGTCTGAACTGACTTCACGTGTGGCAAGTTCAAAGGGCATCAGAACCTTGCACAACGTTGAAATCATTCTCCACTGCACTTGAGACAGGTGCATTCCATCTCCTATATCGTGCTCAATTGTATAGGCTTGAATGGCCTTTTGCTGCTCCTCCAACCTCTGAAGCATATAGAGGGTTGAATTCCACCTCGTTACCACTTCTTGCTTCAGATGATGGCAGGGCAGGTTCAGTAGTTTTTGGTGGTGCTCCAGTCTTCTGTACGTGGTGCCTGTACGCCGAAAGTGTCCCGCAATTTTTCTGGCCACCGACAGCATCTCTTGCACGCCCCTGTCGTTTTTTAAAAAATTCTGCACCACCAAATTCAAGGTATGTGCAAAACATGGGACGTGCTGGAATTTGCCCATATTTAATGCACACACAATATTGCTGGCGTTGTCCGATGCCACAAATCCACAGGAGAGTCCAATTGGGGTAAGCCATTCCGCGATGATCTTCCTCAGTTGCCGTAAGAGGTTTTCAGCTGTGTGCGTATTCTGGAAAGCGGTGATACAAAGCGTAGCCTGCCTAGGAAAGAGTTGGCGTTTGCGAGATGCTGCTACTGGTGCCGCCGCTGCTGTTCTTGCGGCGGGAGTCCATACATCTACCCAGTGGGCTGTCACAGTCATATAGTCCTGACCCTGCCCTGCTCCACTTGTCCACATGTCCGTGGTTAAGTGGACATTGGGTACAACTGCATTTTTTAGGACACTGGTGAGTCTTTTTCTGACGTCCGTGTACATTCTCGGTATCGCCTGCCTAGAGAAGTGGAACCTAGATGGTATTTGGTAACGGGGGCACACTGCCTCAATAAATTGTCTAGTTCCCTGTGAACTAACGGCGGATACCGGACGCACGTCTAACACCAACATAGTTGTCAAGGACTCAGTTATCCGCTTTGCAGTAGGATGACTGCTGTGATATTTCATCTTCCTCGCAAAGGACTGTTGAACAGTCAATTGCTTACTGGAAGTAGTACAAGTGGGCTTACGACTTCCCCTCTGGGATGACCATCGACTCCCAGCGGCAACAACAGCAGCGCCAGCAGCAGTAGGCGTTACACGCAAGGATGCATCGGAGGAATCCCAGGCAGGAGAGGACTCGTCAGACTTGCCAGTGACATGGCCTGCAGGACTATTGGCATTCCTGGGGAAGGAGGAAATTGACACTGAGGGAGTTGGTGGGGTGGTTTGCGTGAGCTTGGTTACAAGAGGAAGGGATTTACTGGTCAGTGGACTGCTTCCGCTGTCACCCAAAGTTTTTGAACTTGTCACTGACTTATTATGAATGCGCTGCAGGTGACGTATAAGGGAGGATGTTCCGAGGTGGTTAACGTCCTTACCCCTACTTATTACAGCTTGACAAAGGGAACACACGGCTTGACACCTGTTGTCCGCATTTCTGGTGAAATACCTCCACACCGAAGAGCTGATTTTTTTGGTATTTTCACCTGGCATGTCAACGGCCATATTCCTCCCACGGACAACAGGTGTCTCCCCGGGTGCCTGACTTAAACAAACCACCTCACCATCAGAATCCTCCTGGTCAATTTCCTCCCCAGCGCCAGCAACACCCATATCCTCCTCATCCTGGTGTACTTCAACACTGACATCTTCAATCTGACTATCAGGAACTGGACTGCGGGTGCTCCTTCCAGCACTTGCAGGGGGCATGCAAATAGTGGAAGGCGCATGCTCTTCACGTCCAGTGTTGGGAAGGTCAGGCATCGCAAACGACACAATTGGACTCTCCTTGTGGATTTGGGATTTCAAAGAACGCACAGTTCTTTGCGGTGCTTTTGCCAGCTTGAGTCTTTTCAGTTTTCTAGCGAGAGGCTGAGTGCTTCCATCCTCATGTGAAGCTGAACCACTAGCCATGAACATAGGCCAGGGCCTCAGCCGTTCCTTGCCACTCCGTGTGGTAAATGGCATATTGGCAAGTTTACGCTTCTCCTCCGACAATTTTATTTTAGGTTTTGGAGTCCTTTTTTTTCTGATATTTGGTGTTTTGGATTTGACATGCTCTGTACTATGACATTGGGCATCGGCCTTGGCAGACGACGTTGCTGGCATTTCATCGTCTCGGCCATGACTAGTGGCAGCAGCTTCAGCACGAGGTGGAAGTGGATCTTGATCTTTCCCTAATTTTGGAACCTCAACTTTTTTGTTCTCCATATTTTATAGGCAGAACTAAAAGGCACCTCAGGTAAACAATGGAGATGGATGGATTGGATACTAGTATACAATTATGGACGGACTGCCACGGTTAGGTGGTATAAAAAAACCACGGTTAGGTGGTATATATTATAATAATAATACAATTATGGATGGACGGACTGCCTGCCGACTGCCGACACAGAGGTAGCCACAGCCGTGAACTACCGCACTGTACACTGGTTGATAAAGAGATAGTAGTATACTCGTAACAACTAGTATGACACTATGACGACGGTATAAAGAATGAAAAAAAAACCACGGTTAGGTGGTATATATTATAATAATAATACAATTATGGATGGACGGACTGCCTGCCGACTGCCGACACAGAGGTAGCCACAGCCGTGAACTACCGCACTGTACACTGGTTGATAAAGAGATAGTAGTATACTCGTAACAACTAGTATGACACTATGACGACGGTATAAAGAATGAAAAAAAAACCACGGTTAGGTGGTATATATTATAATAATAATACAATTATGGATGGACGGACTGCCTGCCGACTGCCGACACAGAGGTAGCCACAGCCGTGAACTACCGCACTGTACACTGGTTGATAAAGAGATAGTAGTATACTCGTAACAACTAGTATGACACTATGACGACGGTATAAAGAATGAAAAAAAAACCACGGTTAGGTGGTATATATTATAATAATAATACAATTATGGATGGACGGACTGCCTGCCGACTGCCGACACAGAGGTAGCCACAGCCGTGAACTACCGCACTGTACACTGGTTGATAAAGAGATAGTAGTATACTCGTAACAACTAGTATGACACTATGACGACGGTATAAAGAATGAAAAAAAAACCACGGTTAGGTGGTATATATTATAATAATAATACAATTATGGATGGACGGACTGCCTGCCGACTGCCGACACAGAGGTAGCCACAGCCGTGAACTACCGCACTGTACACTGGTTGATAAAGAGATAGTAGTATACTCGTAACAACTAGTATGACACTATGACGACGGTATAAAGAATGAAAAAAAAACCACGGTTAGGTGGTATATATTATAATAATAATACAATTATGGATGGACGGACTGCCTGCCGACTGCCGACACAGAGGTAGCCACAGCCGTGAACTACCGCACTGTACACTGGTTGATAAAGAGATAGTAGTATACTCGTAACAACTAGTATGACACTATGACGACGGTATAAAGAATGAAAAAAAAACCACGGTTAGGTGGTATATATTATAATAATAATACAATTATGGATGGACGGACTGCCTGCCGACTGCCGACACAGAGGTAGCCACAGCCGTGAACTACCGCACTGTACACTGGTTGATAAAGAGATAGTAGTATACTCGTAACAACTAGTATGACACTATGACGACGGTATAAAGAATGAAAAAAAAACCACGGTTAGGTGGTATATATTATAATAATAATACAATTATGGATGGACGGACTGCCTGCCGACTGCCGACACAGAGGTAGCCACAGCCGTGAACTACCGCACTGTACACTGGTTGATAAAGAGATAGTAGTATACTCGTAACAACTAGTATGACACTATGACGACGGTATAAAGAATGAAAAAAAAACCACGGTTAGGTGGTATATATTATAATAATAATACAATTATGGATGGACGGACTGCCTGCCGACTGCCGACACAGAGGTAGCCACAGCCGTGAACTACCGCACTGTACACTGGTTGATAAAGAGATAGTAGTATACTCGTAACAACTAGTATGACACTATGACGACGGTATAAAGAAAGAAAAAAAAATACCACAGTTAGGTGGTATATATTATAATAATAATACAATTATGGATGGACGGACTGCCTGCCGACTGCCGACACAGAGGTAGCCACAGCCGTGAACTACCGCACTGTACACTGGTTGATAAAGAGATAGTAGTATACTCGTAACAACTAGTATGACACTATGACGACGGTATAAAGAATGAAAAAAAAACCACGGTTAGGTGGTATATATTATAATAATAATACAATTATGGATGGACGGACTGCCTGCCGACTGCCGACACAGAGGTAGCCACAGCCGTGAACTACCGCACTGTACACTGGTTGATAAAGAGATAGTAGTATACTCGTAACAACTAGTATGACACTATGACGACGGTATAAAGAATGAAAAAAAAACCACGGTTAGGTGGTATATATTATAATAATAATACAATTATGGATGGACGGACTGCCTGCCGACTGCCGACACAGAGGTAGCCACAGCCGTGAACTACCGCACTGTACACTGGTTGATAAAGAGATAGTAGTATACTCGTAACAACTAGTATGACACTATGACGACGGTATAAAGAATGAAAAAAAAACCACGGTTAGGTGGTATATATTATAATAATAATACAATTATGGATGGACGGACTGCCTGCCGACTGCCGACACAGAGGTAGCCACAGCCGTGAACTACCGCACTGTACACTGGTTGATAAAGAGATAGTAGTATACTCGTAACAACTAGTATGACACTATGACGGTATAAAGAATGAAAAAAAAACCACGGTTAGGTGGTATATATTATAATAATAATACAATTATGGATGGACGGACTGCCTGCCGACTGCCGACACAGAGGTAGCCACAGCCGTGAACTACCGCACTGTACACTGGTTGATAAAGAGATAGTAGTATACTCGTAACAACTAGTATGACACTATGACGACGGTATAAAGAAAGAAAAAAAAATACCACGGTTAGGTGGTATATATTGTAATACAATTATGGATGGACGGACTGCCTGCCGAGTTCCGACTGCCGACACAGAGGTAGCCACAGCCGTGAACTACCGCACTGTACTGTGTCTGCTGCTAATATAGACTGGTTGATAAAGAGATAGTATACAATACATACAACAATATACTACTATACTGGTGGTCAGGCACTGGTCACCACTAGTCACACTGGCAGTGGCACTCCTGCAGCAAAAGTGTGCACTGTTTAATTTTAAATTAATATAATATTATGTACTCCTGGGGGCTCCTGCTATAACAACCTGCAGTGCTCCCCAGTCTCCCCCACAATTATTATAAGCTTTGCCTTTTATACATTGATGTGCAGCACACTGGGCTGAGCTGAGTGCACACAGACTGAGTCACACTGTGTGACTGGCTGCTGCTGTGTATCGTTTTTTTTCAGGCAGAGAACGGATATAGCAGAGAACGGATATATTATATTAAAATAAATAAAAGTTAACTAACAACAACTGCACTGGTCACTGTGGTAAACTCTGTCTGACTCTGCACAATCTCTCTCTCTCTTCTAATCTAATTTCTAATGGAGAGGACGCCAGCCACGTCCTTTCCCTATCAATCTCAATGCACGTGTGAAAATGGCGGCGACGCGCGGCTCCTTATATAGAATCCGAGTCTCGCGAGAATCCGACAGCGTCATGATGACGTTCGGGCGCGCTCGGGTTAACCGAGCAAGGCGGGAGGATCCGAGTCTGCTCGGACCCGTGAAAAAAACATGAAGTTCGTGCGGGTTCGGTTTCAGAGAAACCGAACCCGCTCATCTCTAAAAATTAGAGATGAGCGGGTTCGGATTTACTTGGTTCTTAACGCCAGAATTATCGCAAGTTCTTTTTTTCTGGATTTTTCTTATTGGCTAACCAAAACACGTGACGTCCGTGAGCCAATAAGGAGATTCGGGTAAATCTGAGTAAAACCGAACCCGCTCATCTCTAGTTAAAATCTTAAGTTAGTAAAATATAAAAATGATGGTAGTTGCAAATAGTGACTAATTCATGTTTGTACGCAATGGACAATTATCCCGCAATGGGGCAATTATCGGCAGACTGCGCATATGCTGCGATCGCAATGCGCATCCGCAAAGGGGCTGCTGCGATCTCTCTTGCAATTAGGATTTCATGAAAAGTGATTGTCAGGAAGTGACTGTTTGGAGGTGTAAACGGAGAGTCTATGGGGAGTTGTTGCGAAAACGCAGGCACGTCATGGATGTTTTGGAGGCGTGTATCTGCTGATGGCTGTGAGCATATACGCACAAAAACATGGTATTTAAGTCGCTACTGCTGTGTCCAGTTTGCTCAGCCATAGAGGATGCCCCCTCACCCCTAGTGCATGGGGAGGTTCAAACAGAAATCTACGGTAACTGCTCTGATCGCAGATGCCACAAAGCTGTTAACCCATAGATCTGGCAATTATCCCGAATTCTGTGGGTTATTTTGTAGGAGTGGGTAATTTACTGAGCGAGGGGCTGCAATTGAAAAGTCCGGGGCCACCACCCTGTTCCTGGCACGGTAAATTACTGCATGTGAATGAATCCGGCTCTTAAAGGACAAATACTTTCCTGATTCCTAATGAATAAACAAATAATTTCCACATTCCTAAATAATAGTCCCATTTTTAAATAATGTTCCCAATCCCAAATTAAAAAAAATAATGACTCATTCTAAAATAAGTAAATAAATAAATAATGCCCCCATTCTCAAATAAATCCCCCATACTTAAATAAATAATGTCCCCATTTTTAAATAAATAATATCCTCATAATTGATTATTTTTTACCAACATAAAAATCTGATGCGCCTATAAAAAAGATAAACTTAACATGTACATTCATTGTTAGACCAACATAGGGGGTAATTCTGAGTTGATCGCAGCAGGAACTTTTTTAGCAATTGGGCAAAACCATGTGCACTGCAGGGGAGGCAGATATAACATGTGCAGAGAGAGATAGAGAGATAGATTTGGGTGTGGTGAGTTCAATCTGCAATCTAAATTGCAGTGTAAAAATAAAGCAGCCAGTATTTACCCTGCACAGAAGCAAAATGACCCACCCAAATCTAACTCTCTCTGCAAATGTTATATCTGCCCCCCCTGCAGTGCACATGGTTTTGCCCAACTGCTAAAAAATTTCCTGCTGCGATCAACTTGGAATTACCTCCATAATGCGAAAAGAAAAAAAGTTATTACAATGAAAAATAAAATAAGTTAACACAGAATACACAGACTATTTCCAAGGTACACTTGATTTCAAAATACATTATTTAGTATCTAGGCAGACCATCAGGCATGTTCTCTTATCTCTGATTGGCTGAGTGATGTAAGGACATAAATAGTTGCCGATTTTCTAAAGTTTGGGTGGCCAGCGACATTTGCATTAACAAAGGACTGGTGGAATGTGGTGGGTTGCACACAGATGCAAGAACCACTTTGTCATTGCATAAACTCATGTTTTCAAGAATAGACTGAGTCTATAGGATCACAGATTAATGCCTCACAAGCAGTAATGCAGTATTACAAAAATGTAGTGTTTGATTTATTTTAGAGATGAGCGGGTTCGGTTTTACTCGGATTTTCTCGGATTTATCCAAATCTCCTTATTGGCTCACGGACGTCATGTGTTTTGGTTAGCCAATAAGAAAAATCCAGAAAAAAAAGAACTTGCGATAATTCTGGCGTTAAGAACCGGGTAAATCCGAACCCGCTCAGCTCTAATTTATTTCTTTAATTTCAATAAAATATTATTGGGCTGTAAAAATATATACATGGCCTGACCTGGATATTGGTTTTGGCTTCGGCCATGTACTTTCTTCCCATGCCCGTGGGTAGGTTGGAGATTATTGCTGGGGCATTTGGTGATTATGGAATCCGGCTTTGGTTGCATTTTAGATATTGATGTCTTCATACATTTGCCTCAGGGTGAGTCACTCTGTATTAGCCTAAGCCTAAGGTGACCTCCTGTGAAGCTGATCTTTCTTTCAGATTGCCTTCTTTTTCAACTCCTTTATAAACTGATCTTATAATTTCATCTTGTGCTCTCTAAAGTGCATTCTGCTCATATTTTCATAAATTATACAGTATTTCATTTTCTGTTTATCTGGAATGGTTTATATAACATGTTTTTTACAAGTTTTTGGAAGATTTCAAGAATAGGATTTTTAAAATAAGTGTTTGAAACGGTTGGGTTCAGCTTCTAAATTTGTGTGATGATACAAGATCGCTGATAATTAAAGGAATTTACTTGACTTAAAAATACTTTTTTCTAATAAATACTAGTATATCGTGACCATAAGGTCTTTAAAAAATATTATGGCTTTACGTAGGAGCTGCCAGTCACAACAGAGGAATATTTGTCTATATATACTGTAATAGGGTTAGGGGAAAATGTACCATCTCCTGGGGTAGATGATAATACACAACAGCCGAGAGATGACACAAGTCCAAGGGTTCTGATGCAAACCTTATTCAGAATAATAAAATAATAATTCAGCAGCAGCGCATATGCACTGTGGGTGCAGAACCGCCGGCAGCATCCGCACAGCCACTACACTAGTATTGTCCGTCCGGGTCTGCCTGCCGATTGGTAGCTGAAATGCCCAGCTACTTCTCACATAGGTAGCCAGGCAGCTCTGCAGCTTCCCGTCCCTCGGTACACTCTGACCCTCCCGGCTTCCCCTTCTGTGTCCATAGCATCTGGAGCAACGTAAGTATAACCTAGCACACACACACACTTACATCATCGTCGTCCCCCCTTCCCCATCTGTTGTATTGTGTAACAGGAGCTCTGCCTGGCGTAATATGTAAAAGTTGGCTCTGCCTGGGGTAATGTGTAAAAGGGGGCTTTACCTGGAGTGAGGCACGTGCCTAGGGGTGGCACTTGCTGGGGGGCAGCACACATGGCTGATAAGGGCCAGATGATTCTTTTCTTTTAGTCATTACAACTTTATATATATATTTATTTATTTTTAATTGGTCCAATACAGAATTTCGGAGAAATTAGGGTCCCCATAGATGGGATTTTTATCAAGAACCAGTAGATAAACCATATTTTTCAAAACAATCCAGATCCAGATACTCTGATAATGTGGGAAGGACATGTTGGTAAACGAGTCAGCTACCATCAAAGGAGAAACCTTTATTATTCCCCCTTTCCACAGAGACAAAGGAGGAGAACCCCATCATATCAAGGAAGATTCAGAGATAGGCTTCCATCCTTTCAAACTCAGAATCGATATCGCCCCTTAAGGTCCCCTTCACCCTACCCATCTAGGCAGGGTCATTTTTTAGAGGATTCTGGGAATATCAATTCCCCACAGGGAAAGAAAAGAGGTTTACAAGGAGACGAGGCAAGAGAGGAAGAGGGAGGAAACTCCCCAAAGAAAAGAAGGCCACTATCACACCTCCTGAACAACCAAAGACCATCATCATCAACCTCGCAAGCAGACAATTATCCGACAAACAGGTCTCGATTTTAAATAAAGGCCTAAAATTTGCCCCAGATCAGGAAGTTAACAAATTTAACCTTTTTATAGACCTCAGTAAATACGTTAGAAATCTAACGGTTCAACATAATTTTCTTAAGAATCCAGCACCTAATACGACTGACAATACCAATAAGAAATCCTTAGAGGCACCACCCTCCAAGTTCTACCCAGTAGAGTCGAGGGGTAGCCATTTGGAAGTATTTTTTGAGAAAGTGAAGGATGACTTTAGAAAACTTAAACATTCTACGAACAAGTTTAATGCTAATCCTAGTATTCAAGAGAAGAAAGGACTAAGTGAACTTAAAAAAGATGAAAATCTTATCATTAAAAATGCAGACAAGGGAGGAGCCATAGTGGTACAGGACAGGAAAGATTACTGGCATGAGGCATATAAAATTCTTGATGACTCTACTACTTACATTAAACTCAACAGTGACCCTACGATAGCCTTTCAGGATGAATTAAGAGTCTTACTGTATGATGCAAAAAGACAAGGGATCATTTGTGAGCAAGAACTCAGTCATCTTTTTGTAAACAAATCCGGTGATTCTGATATTTTATCACCTCCCCAAGGTACATAAAGATAGAACATGCCCTCCGGGGAGACCCATTATAGCGGGGATTGATTCCCTGACTGACAATTTATTCCACTACATTGATTTGAAACTCCAACCCTACATATTAAAACAACCTTCACATTTGAAGGATTCATCTAGTCTTTTAGTCGAACTACAAGACTATATATGGTCTGCGGAGGATAAATGGTTAACCATAGACGTACAAGCACTCTACTCATCCATACCCCACAAAGATGGATTGAGTGCTGTTCCTAAAGTGATTACTTCAGACCTGGATATGTCTGGTTCAGAAACTGCCTTTATTATTAGTAGTATTCAATACATTTTACAACATAATTATTTTCAATTTGAAAGGAAAGAAGCAGGGGACTGCGATGGGGATGAAATTTGCCCCATCGTATGCCAACCTGCTGATGGGAGAATGGGAAAGACTGTTTATTTATGGTTCAGTACAAGAATCAGAACATATTCAGTTCTATCGCAGATATATAGAAGATTAAATCTTTATCTGGCGGGGTGATGACCTAAGTATTAATCATTTTATCGATTATATACACACCAATATGTTTAACCTAAAATTTATGTTTAAGACACATGATTCAATTATGGATTATCTGGACCTTAAATTGGAAGCCAATCTCTGGAGAAGATTAAAACTATGACCTTTTTTAAAGAGGTTGAAGCCAATAGCTTTATTCCATCTACAAGTTGTCATTATCCGGTTTGGTTAAATAGTGTCCCATATTCTCAGTTTTTAAGGTTGCTAAGGAATTGCAGTAGAACAGAGGATTTCCTCACTCAGACTGAAGTTCTGAAGGACCACTTTTTAGAAAGAGGATATAAACTGAATAAAATTGAGGAAGATACAACAAAAGCTTTAAACTGCAATAGAAATAAGCTTCTAGTCAATACCGCAGCCAGTAAACAGACTAAAAAATGTACCACTAGACCTTTTATTACGCAATTTAATCGTGACAGTTTTGCAGTTCGAAGATCCCTTGAGAAAAATTGGAACATATTATTGAAGGACCCTATATTGGGACCAAATCTTCCTCCAAAACCAGTGATAGTTTTCAAAAAAGCTAAAAAATGTAAAAGTATTCTGGCTCCAAGTAAACCAAGATCACCTCTAAAAACTCAATAGTTAGAAGAGGTTGTTTCCCCTGTACCAGGTGCATTTGTTGTAAATATATGAATAGAAAACAGTTTTCTTCCACCCAGGATAACGGGTATGTGTACACCCTGAAGGGTACAGTAAATTGTAATTCAAACTCTGTCATTAATATGATTACCTGCAGTTGTAAACTCATGTATGTGGGAAAAACAAAAAGATGTGTAAAATTAAGGATCCTGGAACATTTGTGTAACATTAAACATAAATTAAGAACACATAGTGTGCCCCGCCATTTTGCAGAGGCCCATGAAGGGGATGTAAAAACCTTAAGCTGTACTGTTTTGGAACATGTTGAACCCAATTTAAGGGATGGCGATCGAGATTTGGATTTATCTAAGAGAGAATCTTACTGGATCTACTCATTAGACACTCTTTTTCTGAAGGGTCTTAATGAAAATATTGATATTGTTTCCTTTTTGTAGTTGTTGACTGTTCTGTAAAGCAATAGACAAGATGGAGAAGCAGGGGGGATTTTTCTTCCATTTTCTCACCATTATTAATTTTATTTTTTTAACATGGGGTAGGCTATATGATAAACACTTCTTTTTTATATTGAATACTATAGGACATTCGATATACAATTTATATGATAGGAGTCATACACTTAACAGGAGATTAAGTAATCGTAATATTTACACCAAATAGACTTATCTCCTATATAATAGCCCAGATCTGTGACTCTGTGCCTGGCCGTAACACTGGGCGGAGTCAGAGACACAGATCTGGGCAGGGCCGCCATCAAGGGGGAGAGTGAGAGCCCGTCCCACTCATATCACCCACTGCTGCTGATATTGGCTGCTGCCCGTTCTCCCATAGGCAGCAAAGTGACACTCCGCAGGGCCGCGCCTAGCACCCGCTCTGACAAGCCACCTGCACTGGTTCTCTGTCCGGGATGTGCATCTCAGGCTCCAGCTCTCCCCCTCTCCTATCAGAATAACTCTCGGTCAGTGGTGTAAGACCAAGGCGGGGCGAGCAGGGTGCATGCTCTGGGCACTGGGACAGAGGGGGCGCCAGCAGTCCCGGAGATAGATTACCCTCTCGCCCTTCACACAGTGCAGCGTTATCCCCCCACCAGACAGCAGTAACAGCCCCCTCCTCCTGTGTACATGCCGGCTCTCTGAATGCTGTGTGCAGCCAGTAGTGACGTCTCGGAAGCCCTGCTCCTGCTGCCTGGGATGAGAGCCTGTACTGGAGACCTGCTGCAGCCCACCATGGGTGATTTGTGACACACAGGAGACTCCGTGCTGCTGGGACTGGGAGTAGTTCAGTGAGTGCTGGAATGGGTGACCTCGGGTGATGGGGTTACCAGATAGGAGAGCTGTCAGTGCAATGAGGAGAAATGCAAATCCCTGTATACTCAGCAGTATTAGAGTTGCAGAATCATTGTTTGTCTTACACACTAACCACCATCCCATCTGCTCACTGTAGTGTAGCAGACTCTAATTCCGTCCTGCCCCGTGCACCCACCCCTCCCCCACCTGCAGCACTCCCGCACCAGGCCCTCCCCCACCCGTGGCACCCCCGCCCCTCCCCCACCAGCTGCACCCCTGCATTGCCCCCCTTCCCCCAACGCAGCACCCTAGCACCCGCCCCTCCCGCACCCACCCGCACCACCACCGCACCCTCCCCTCCCCCACCAACTGCACCGCCTCCCCAACCGCGGCACCCCCTCTTGGCTGCAGCGCATCCGGCCCCCCTACCCCACCCGCGGCAACCCCGCACCCACCAGCAGTGACACTGCTACCTGTGGCCATTGTGTATAAGTGACGCCGCTACCTGTGGGCATTGTGTATACGTGAAACAGCTACCTGTGGGCATTGTGTATAAGTCACACTGTCACCTGTGGCCACTGTGTGTATAAATGCAGCTACTACCTGTGGGCATTGTATGTAGAAGCAACTCTGCTACCTGTGCCCATTGTGTGTATAAGCGGCTCTGCTACCAGTGGGCATTGTGTCTATAAGCAGCTCTGCTACCTGTGGGCACTGTGTGTATAAGCGGCTCTGCTACCTGTGGGTATTGCGTGTATAAGAGGCTCTGCTACCTGTGGGTATTGTGTGTATAAGTGGCTCTGCTACCTGTGGGTATTGTGTGTGTATAAGCGGCTCTGCTACCTGAGGGTATTGTGTGTGTGTATAAGCGGCTCTGCTACCTGTGGGTATTGTGTGTGTGTATAAACGGCACTGCTACCTGCGGCCATTGTGTGTATAAGCAGCTCTGCTACCTGTGGCTCTGCTACCTGTGTCCATTGTGCGTATAGGCGCAGCTGCTACCCGTGGCCAGTGTATAAGAAGCTCTGTTACCTGTGGGTATTGTGTGTATAAGCGTCTCTGCTATCTGTGGGTACTGTGTGTATAAGCGGCTCTGCTACCTGTGGGTATTGTGTGTATAAGCGGCGTTGCTACCTGTGGACATTGTGTGTAAAAGCGGCTCTGCTACCTGTAGCCATTGTGTGTATAAGCGGATCTGCTACCCGTGGCCATTGTGTGTATAAGCGGCTCTGCTACCTGTGGCCATTGTGTGTATAAGCGGCTCTGCTACCTGTGGCCATTGTGTGTATAAGCGGCTCTGCTACCTGTGGCCATTGTGTGTATAAGCGGCTCTGCTACCTGTGGCCATTGTCAGTATAAACGGCAGAAAACCGTTCAGGGGTTAACGGGGCGCAGCCCCTTTCGACGGTGTGAAGAGCGCCCGTAGGGCGCGATGAATCACCTAGTTACACAATAATAATGTGTGTTCTGCACACTTTCCAGATGATTATTAACATATTTCACACTAAAAACAAGTAATGCTATTAAGATGTGAATATACACACTTAAAGTCATGCATAGTATTGTGAGCCCAGTGATTAGTTCCGATTGGAAAAAGGATATATGTAGGTGTGCAGGGCCGTAACTAAGTGTGTGCCGATGGTGGCTTGCCCACAGCACAAATGCACTGGAGGCGCACCATCTGGCAGCACCCCCTTCCACCCACCGTTATATTCACTCAGTCACTAGTGAATGTGCCGCCGCTTGTCTTCCGCCTCTGCAAGGGAGTGGAAGTGCTGGCATAGCCGGCATGTGGCAGCACACATCCTTTCCCATTGCTCCGTCCCTGAATCCCACTGCCGCCGTCCCTGAGTCTCACTGCCTCTGCAAGGGAGTGGAAGCTGTGGCGCAGCCGCCATGTGACAGCACTCATCTCCCCACTCCGTACCTGAGATCCGCTTTGTCGCCTGTCTCCTGCTGCCTCTGTAAAGGTCTGCGCTCCACTTTGGTTGAGGTGGAACGCAGGCCGGTAGTGACATCAGCGAAGTATTAGATCCCTAGTAAGGAGACGCTGGCAATGAATGGGGACCTGGCGGCGTCACTTGGTATGCTGATGGGGTGAAATGGGGAAGATTCACCACACAATGGGATACATTCTGCCAGTAAGATGGAACGCAAAATAGGATACACCTACTGGGTCCTTCTGTCACAAGGGATTATGGGTAAACACCCAATTTTCTATTTTTCAGGTGGAACTATAACATTTAAAGACTGGTTAAAAAGTAGATATAAGACTGACCAGATGTTGGTACTAGTTTGGTATTATGTTTTTTTTTCCTACACCTCTTGGAGCATTTTTTTTACTTTTAGCCCACTTGTCAGTTGTCACACCCTTAAGGGTTTATAAACTCAGGTGGGAATTCCAGTCATTTCAATCTGAATGGTGACCTGAGCACATGTACACACTAGGAGCTTGTAAGTATGGCTGATTTGTCCATCTTGTTTAGGGCTAATTTTTTTTATTTTTGTAACAACTATGGGGGAGATGTACTAAGCCTGAAAAGTGAAAAATATCACAGTGATAAAGTACTAGCCAATCGGCTCCTAACTGCCATATTACAGGGTGTGTTTGAAAAATGACAGTTAGGAGCCGATTGGCTGGTACTTTATCACTGTGATATTTTTCACTTTTCAGGCTTAGGGGTACATTTACTAAGCGGTGATAAGAGCAGAGAAGTGAGCCTGTGGAGAAGTGCCCATGGCAACCAATCAGCACTGAAGTAACATCTATAATTTGCATACTATAAAATGATACAGAGCTGCTGATTGGTTGATGGGGAAATATCTCCACTGGCTCACATCTCTGCTCTTATCACTGCTTAGTAAATGTACCCCTTAGTACATCTGGCCCTATATGTTAAGCTGGGGAGTGCCAATGTTTTTCAGGTCAGATAATGTGATAAAGATGTTTGTTAATTATAAGACTTGTGGGGTTACCAATATGTATTATACATATGGAAAAGTTTCTGACATCAATTATGTGATTATTTATCTATGTATTGTTATTGGATTTGCATCACTAATACTGCTTAATATTGGTGGTTTGTCTGGGCACCGTGAATTTTAACTATGTACCTCAACTATTATAGTCTGATGACACTTTGTTGTAATTATAAGAGGAAGACTGCTTTTTAGCAGGAATTTTTGTATGTTATTCACATATCTCTCATTCTGTTGTTTTTTCAAAGGTGAAAGTGAGAATTTATCCTTCTATTGTATTGGTCCATTGGTCACCAGTAAGAAAATAAATCATCCTTACTGGTATTTATGTTTTTCAGATTTTGTACTTGTTGAACCCTATACGTGAGTCAGTAACTGATGGCCATTTAGTATTGCAATAATTAATCGTGTACATACAATATTTTTTTGGGCATTTGTTGATGCCATATTCAGATCACGTCTGAGATTTGCTTCTGATGGATTTTTTTATACCAATTGGTATATATAAGTCACACTTAATTTAAGACACTATCATAAAATAGATCCATAATTGGAATCCGCTTCTTTCCGATTTTATAATTGCTGACAGAACTGAAATAGAGGGATGGCTATCCTTATATATTTTTAAGTCAATTTGGTATGCATTGTAATAGGAACATATTTTTGAAAATGAATAATAATAAATTGGGTGTATTAAACCCTAATTCCAACTCCTTCCTCTTTGCCTATTTTTCTCTCAGCCTTAAAGCACTAAACCCCTGACGAAGTCATAGTGACGAAATGCGTAGGGTTCACCAATCGAATTCATTTGTGTCGCTGTGTTGAAAACCTCCACCTAGAGCTCACACATTTGTTAAGGTGAGGGGAGATTTATGCCATCTTCTGTACCTTGACATTTATGAGAATCGGACTGGTGTTGCAATATTTTGTGTCATTTTTTAAAACTAAATGCTAAACAAATAAAATGTCATTGTTTGACCATTAATGGTTATCATCTTTTGTGGTGTTTTTTTAGTGAGAGGGTTTCATTCTAGGGTACTCCGTATCTGGTTTGCCAAAATAAAGTCTTTGGTACACCGAACTAACAATTGGCCTATGCAGGCGAATTAATCTGTAACTTCGTCTGACAACGAATGTACAGCCATATATATATATTAGTGCACTGGTATACCATTTATGTATATATATATATATATATATATATATATATACACTGCTCACAAAAATAAAGGGAACACTAAAATAACACATCCTAGATCTGAGTGAATGAAATATTCTTTTCTCTGACGTCCTAGTGGATGCTGGGAACTCCGTAAGGACCATGGGGAATAGCGGGCTCCGAAGGAGGCTGGGCACTCTAGAAAGATTTCAGACTACCTGGTGTGCACTGGCTCCTCCCACTATGACCCTCCTCCAAGCCTCAGTTAGAATTCGTGCCCGGCCGAGGTTGGATGCACACTAGGGGCTCTCCTGAGCTCTTAGAAAGAATAGACTTAGGTTTTTTATTTTCAGTGAGACCTGCTGGCAACAGGCTCACTGCAGCGAGGGACTAAGGGGAGAAGAAGCGAACTCGCCTGCTTGCAGCCGGATTGGGCTTCTTAGGCTACTGGACACCATTAGCTCCGAAGGGATCGACCGCAGGCCCAGTCCTTGGTGTTCGGTCCCGGAGCCGCGCCGCCGTCCCCCTTACAGAGCCAGAAGCAAGAAGATGGTCCGGAAAATCGGCGGCATGAAGACTCTGTCTTCACCAAGGTAGCGCACAGCACTGCAGCTGTGCGCCATTGCTCCTCTCACACTTCACACTCCGGTCACTGAGGGTGCAGGGCGCTGGGGGGGGGCGCCCTGAGGCAGCAATAATAACACCTTGGCTGGCTAAAATACCTCAATATATAACCCCAGAGGCTATATATGAGGTAAATACCCCTGCCAGAATTCCATAAAAAGCGGGAGAATAGGCCGCGAAAAAGGGGCGGAGCCTATCTCCTCAGCACACTGGCGCCATTTTTCCCTCACAGCTCGGCTGGAAGGAAGCTCCCTGGCTCTTCCCTGCAATATACAGTAACAGTAAGAGGGAAAAGAGAGGGGGGGCATTAAATTTGGCAATATATATACATATATTATATGAAAAGCAGCTATTAGAGACATAACTCAGTTAGTCCCTGTATATATATATATAGCGCTCTGGTGTGTGCTGGCATACTCTCACTCTGTCCCCCCAAAGGGCTTTTTGTGGGTCCTGTCCTCTGTTGAGCATTCCCTGTGTGTGTGGGGTGTGTCGGTACGGCTGTGTCGACATGTTTGATGAGGATAATGAGGTGGAGGCGGAGCAGATGCATTTTGAAGGGACGTCACCCCCTGCGGGGCAGACACCCGAGTGGATGAACTTATGGAAAGAAATGAGTGCACGTATAGATTCTTTACATAAGAAATTTGACGACATGCCAAATGTGGGACAGCCGGGATCTCAGCTCGTGCCTGTCCAGGTGCCTCAGGGGTCGTCAGGGGCTCTAAAACGCCCGCTACCTCAGTTTGCAGACCCGGATGTCGACACGGATACTGATAACAGTGTCGACGACGATGAGCCAAACCTAATGCCTGTCAGGGCCATTCACTGCATGATTGAGGCAATGAAAGAGGTGTTAAACATTTCTGATTTACATCCAGGTACCACAAAAAAGGGTATTATGTTTGGGGAGAAAAAACTACCCGTAGTTTTTCCCCCATCAGATGAACTAAATGAAGTGTGTGAAGAAGCGTGGCTTTTCCCTGATAAAAAATTTGTAATTCCTAAGAAGGTACTAATGGCGTTCCCTTTCCCGCCAGAGGATAGGTCACGTTGGGAAACACCACCTAGGGTGGATAAAGCGCTCACACGTTTGTCAAAAAAGGTGGCACTACCCTCTCAGGATACGGCCGCCCTTAAGGAGCCTGCTGATAGAAAGCAGGAGGCAATCCTGAAGTCTGTATACACACACTCAGGCATTATACTTAGACCAGCTATTGCGTCAGCTTGGATGTGCAGTGCTGCCGCTGCATGGTCAGAAAAACTGTCAGAAAATATTGATACACTAGACAGAGACACTATTCTGCTAACGATTGACCATATAAAAGATTCAGTCTTATATATGAGAGATGCACAGAGGGAAATTTGCCGGCTGGCATCTAAAGTAAGTGCATTGTCTATCTCTGCTAGGAGATGCTTATGGACTCGTCAGTGGACGGGAGATGCAGATTCCAAGAGGCACATGGAAGTTTTGCCTTATAAAGGGGAGGAATTATTTGGGGATGGTCTCTCCGACCTAGTTTCCACAGCAACGTCTGGGAAGTCAGCATTTTTACCCCATGTTCCCTCACAGCCTAAGAAGGCGCCATTTTATCAGGTTCAGTCCTTTCGGACCCAGAAAAGCAAGCGTGGAAAAGGAGGGTCTTTTCTGTCTAGAGGCAGAGGTAGGGGAAAAAGGCTGCAACAGACAGCAGGTTCCCAGGAACAAAAGTCCTCCCCCGCTTCCTCTTCCAAGTCCGCCGCATGACGGTGGGGCTCCACAGGTGGAGCCAGGTACGGTGGGGGCCCGCCTCAGAAATTTCAGCGATCAGTGGGCTCGCTCACAGGTGGATCGCTGGATCCTTCAAGTAGTATCTCAGGGATACATGCTGGAATTCGAGGCGGCTCCACCCCACCGGTTCCTAAAATCTGCCTTGCCGATTGCTCCCTCAGACAGGGAGGCGGTGCTAGCGGCAATTCACAAGCTGTATTCCCAGCAGGTGATAATCAAGGTACCCCTACTTCAACAAGGCCGGGGTTACTATTCCACACTATTTGTGGTACCGAAGCCGGACGGTTCGGTGAGACCCATTTTAAATTTGAAATCCTTGAACATGTACATAAAAAAATTCAAGTTCAAGATGAAATCGCTCAGGGCGGTTATTGCAAGCCTGGACGAGGGGGATTACATGGTTTCCCTGGACATCAAGGATGCTTACCTGCATGTCCCCATTTACCATCCTCACCAGGAGTACCTCAGATTTGTGGTACAGGATTGCCATTACCAATTCCAGACGCTGCCGTTTGGACTCTCCACGGCACCAAGGGTATTTACCAAGGTTATGGCGGAAATGATGATACTCCTTCGAAGAAAGGGAGTTTTAATTATCCCGTACTTGGACGATCTCCTAATAAAGGCACGGTCCAAAGAACAGTTGTTGGTGGGAGTAGCACTATCTCAGGAAGTGCTGAACCAGCACGGCTGGATTCTGAATATCCCAAAGTCACAGCTGGTCCCGACGACACGTCTACTGTTCCTGGGGATGATTCTGGACACAGTCCAGAAAAAAGTGTTTCTCCCGGAGGAGAAAGCCAGGGAGTTGTCTTCTCTAGTCAGAGACCTCCTGAAACCAAAACAGGTATCGGTGCATCACTGCACGTGGGTCTTGGGAAAGATGGTAGCTTCTTACGAAGCAATTCCATTCGGCAGGTTCCATGCCAGAATCTTTCAGTGGGACCTGTTGGACAAGTGGTCCGGATCGCATCTTCAGATGCATCGCTTGATAACCCTGTCTGCAAGAACCAGGGTGTCTCTTCTGTGGTGGCTGCAGAGTGCTCATCTTCTGGAGGGTCGCAGATTCGGCATTCAGGACTGGGTCCTGGTGACCACGGATGCCAGCCTGCGAGGCTGGGGGGCAGTTAAAAAGGGAAGAAACTTCCAAGGACTATGGACAAGTCAGGAGACTTCCCTTCACATAAATATTCTGGAACTAAGGGCCATCTACAATGCCCTAAGTCAAGCAAAATCCCTGCTCCTACACCAGCCGGTGCTGATCCAGTCAGACAACATCACGGCAGTCGCCCATGTGAATCGACAGGGCGGCACAAGAAGCAGGATGGCAATGACAGAAGTCTTCCAAATGATTGTACATCAGTGGGGTCGTCCACAGGTGGACATGATGGCGTCCCGCCTAAACAAAAAACTAGAGAGGTATTGCGCCAGGTCAAGAGACCCTCAAGCGATAGCTGTGGACGCTCTGGTGACACCGTGGGTGTACCAGTCAGTTTATGTGTTCCCTCCGCTGCCTCTCATACCAAAGGTATTGAGAATAATAAGAAAGCGAGGAGTAAACACAATTCTCGTGGTTCCGGATTGGCCAAGAAGAACATGGTACCCGGAACTTCAAGAGATGATCTCAGAGGACCCGTGGCCTCTGCCGCTAAGACAAGACCTGCTACAGCAGGGGCCCTGTCTGTTCCAAGACTTACCGCGGCTGCGTTTGACGGCATGGCGGTTGAACGCCGGATCCTGAAAGAAAAAGGCATTCCGGAGGAAGTCATTCCTACGCTTATTAAAGCCAGGAAAGAGGTTACAGCAAATCATTATCACCGCATATGGCGGAAATATGTTGCATGGTGTGAGGCCGAAAAGGCCCCAACTGAGGAATTTCAACTAGGTCGATTTCTGCATTTCCTGCAAGCAGGAGTGAATATGGGCCTAAAACTGGGTTCCATTAAGGTACAGATCTCGGCTCTATCAATTTTCTTTCAGAAAGAACTAGCTTCAGTACCTGAAGTTCAGACATTTGTAAAGGGAGTGCTGCATATTCAGCCCCCATATGTGCCTCCTGTGGCACCTTGGGATCTCAACGTGGTGTTGAGTTTCTTTAAATCACATTGGTTTGAACCACTAAAAACCGTGGATCTGAAATATCTCACGTGGAAGGTGGTCATGTTATTGGCCTTGGCTTCTGCCAGGCGAGTATCAGAATTGGCGGCTTTGTCTTATAAAAGCCCTTATCTGATTTTCCATATGGATAGGGCAGAATTGAGGACTCGTCCCCAGTTTCTCCCTAAGGTGGTGTCAGCGTTTCATTTGAACCAGCCTATTGTGGTGCCTGCGGCCACTAGGGACTTGGAGGACTCCAAGTTGTTAGACGTGGTCAGGGCCCTGAAAATATATGTTTCCAGGACGGCTGGAGTCAGAAAATCTGACTCGCTGTTTATCCTATATGCACCCAACAAGCTGGGTGCTCCTGCTTCTAAGCAGACTATTGCTCGTTGGATTTGTAGTAGAATTCAACTTGCACATTCTGTGGCAGGCCTGCCACAGCCAAAATCTGTCAATGCCCATTCCACAAGGAAGGTGGGCTCATCTTGGGCGGCTGCCCGAGGGGTCTCGGCTTTACAACTTTGCCGAGCTGCTACTTGGTCAGGGGCAAACACGTTTGCAAAATTCTAAAAATTTGATACCCTGGCTGAGGAGGACCTGGAGTTCTCTCATTCGGTGTTGCAGAGTCATCCGCACTCTCCCGCCCGTTTGGGAGCTTTGGTATAATCCCCATGGTCCTTACGGAGTTCCCAGCATCCACTAGGACGTCAGAGAAAATAAGAATTTACTCACCGGTAATTCTATTTCTCGTAGTCCGTAGTGGATGCTGGGCGCCCATCCCAAGTGCGGTTTATCTGCAATACTTGTACATAGTTATTGTTAACTAAATCGGGTTATTGTTGAGCCATCTGTTGAGAGGCTCAGTTGTTTCATACTGTTAACTGGGTTTCATATCACGAGTTGTACGGTGTGATTGGTGTGGCTGGTATGAGTCTTACCCGGGATTCAAAATCCTTCCTTATTGTGTACGCTCGTCCGGGCACAGTATCCTAACTGAGGCTTGGAGGAGGGTCATAGTGGGAGGAGCCAGTGCACACCAGGTAGTCTGAAATCTTTCTAGAGTGCCCAGCCTCCTTCGGAGCCCGCTATTCCCCATGGTCCTTACGAAGTTCCCAGCATCCACTACGGACTACGAGAAATAGAATTACCGGTGAGTAAATTCTTATTATTAAATACTTTGTTCTTTACATAGATGAATGTGCTGACAACAAAATCACACAAATATTATCAATGGAAATCAAATTTATTAACCCATGGAGGTCTGGATTTGGAGTCACCCTCAAAATTAAAGTAGAAAAACACACTACAGGCTGATCCAACTTTGATGTAATGTCCTTAAAACAAGTCAAAATGAGGCTCAGTAGTGTGTGTGGCCTCCACGTGCCTGTATGACCTCCCTACAACCCACACAAGTGGCTCAGGTAGTGCAGCTCATCCAGGATGGCACATCAATGCGAGCTGTGGCAAGATTTGCTGTGTCTGTCAGCGTAGTGTCCAGAGCATGGAGGCGCTACCAGGAGACAGGCCAGTACATCAGGAGACGTGGAGGAGGCCGTAGGAGGGCAACAACCCAGCAGCAGGACCGCTACCTCCGCCTTTGTGCAAGGAGGAACAATAGGAGCACTGCCATAACCCTGCAAAATGACCTCCAGCAAGCCACAAATGTGCATGTGTCTACTCAAACGATCAGAAACAGACTCCATGAGGGTGGTATGAGGGCCAGACATCCACAGGTGGGGGTTGTGCTTACAGCCCAAAACCGTGCAGGATGTTTGGCATTTGCCAGAGAACTCCAAGATTGGCAAATTCGCCACTGGCGCCCTGTGCTCTTCACAGATGAAACAGGTTCTCACTGAGCACATGTGACAGACGTGACAGAGTCTGGAGACGCCAAGGAGAACGTTCTGCTGCCTGCAACATCCTCCAGCATGACCGGTTTGGCAGTGGGTCAGTAATGGTGTGGGGTGGCATTTCTTTGGGGGGCCGCACAGCCCTCCATGTGCTCGCCAGAGGTAGCCTGACTGCCATTAGGTACCGAGATGAGTTCCTCAGACCCCTTGTGAGACCATATGCTGGTGCAGTTGGCCCTGGGTTCCTCCTAATGCAAGACAATGCTAGACCTCATGTGGCTGGAGTGTGTCAGCAGTTCCTGCAAGACGAAGGCATTGATGCTATGGACTGGCCCGCCTGTTCCCCAGACCTGAATCCAATTGAGCACATCTGGGACATCATGTCTCGCTCCATCCACCAACGCTACGTTGCACCACAGACTGTCCAGGAGTTGGCGGATGCTTTAGTCCAGGTCTGGGAGGAGATCCCTCAGGAGACCATCCGCCACCTCATCAGGAGCATGCCCAGACGTTGTAGGGAGGTCATACAGGCACGTGGAGGCCACACACACTACTGAGCCTCATTTTGACTTGTTTTAAGGACATTACATCAAAGTTGGATCAGCCTGTAGTGTGTTTTTCCACTTTAATTTTGAGGGTGACTCCAAATCCAGACCTCCATGGGTTAATAAATTTGATTTCCATTGATAATTTTTGTGTGATTTTGTTGTCAGCACATTCAACTATGTAAAGAACAAAGTATTTAATAAGAATATTTCATTCATTCAGATCTAGGATGTGTTATTTTAGTGTTCCCTTTATTTTTTTGAGCAGTATATATATATATATATGTATATATATATATATATATATATATATATATATATATATATATTTTAGCAAATGATGGGGTAAAACAATGGCCAGCAAAGTGTGGACCAGGAGTTGGCAGTAGGGTGAGGTTGGGGCTGCTTTGGTGGTCTCGAGGCATTCGGATTGGCACATGCAATGAAGGGGGCAATGATGTGATGAAGGGGGGGGGGGGGGGCAATAATGTGCCTAGGGGCAGCCTAACCCCTAAATTTGGCCCAGGTTGTTGATAGTTAAAACTACATATGAGTGGCGTGGTTTTGCTGACAGAATCCATTCTGGTGCTGATCAGGAATGGACCATGGGCCTAAATCAAGGTTGGAAGCAAAGCAAAATTTTCCTCTAATGGGAGAAATAATGTAGCACTGCGGGGGGAGAGGGGCAGATATAACAAGTGCAGAGAGAGTTAGATTTGGGTGGGGTGTATTCAAACTGAAATCCTAATTGCAGTGTAAAAATAAAGCATCCAGTATTTACCCTGCTCAGAAACAATATAACCCACCCATATCTAATTCTCTCTGCACACGTTATATCCCCCCCCCCCCCCCCCCCTTTCAGCCTGCCAGAGGAAGATTTTGATTTTGCAATCAACCTTGAATTAGTTCCCATGTTAGCTAGAAGTTTTCCAGGCTTGTTACCCCAATGGAAACAACAGGGTCTGTTTGGTGCACAATGTCTCATAAAGCATTTTAACATCAGCAAAGGCCTGTGCTGTGGTATCTGCTGAGTCTAAAAACATCACAGCATTAGCCTCCAACAATTCCACATTAAGGGTTGGAACCTTTGGCATTAGGCCTTGCGTTTATGAGACACACAAGCAATTATACGGTCAAGTAACACCGCCTTGGGCACTTGCCAGAGTAATTGATGTCTTGTGAATGGTCAATATTCCAAGGAAGAGAGAGGGGTCGCACAGACATTAATTTTAATAGATTATGTTCGTGTATTATTTTACGTCCTTTCCCTTTATTCAATAATGCATTTGTATGCCTTTTATTGGGAGGTGCTCCAGGGATATCATAACTATAGGAAGTCAAAAAAAGAAAGAATTCCCTATGTTGGGCACACTCGGACTGTGTTATTTTCATAAAGTCAAATATCTATCATGATAGATGACCACTAATCTAAAATATAGCTTTTATTGAAATCTTTAAAACATAGGCGAAATATGGTGCACGTGAATAAATTGTGAAAACATAATAAAGTGAATTTAAAAAGCTTGGCCACTGTAATTGTTGTGTTTCTTCACTGTCTCCAGTGTCTGAACAATGTTGCAATATCTGTAGCAATGCTAGTTGCCTTATGTCTGATATTGATACCTTTGTATCTAGGAGTGAAATGCTCCTATTACAGTTTCAATATGCCACCACTATTATGATTTTTTTGATTTTTGCAGTGTGCGCATCACTGACTAATTATACTTAGGTGGTGGATCATACTTTAAGTGCCTCCTGTTGTTAGGAATTCGCTGCTCCTAGGAGGATTCCCTGTGCTGCTGCTTCCTATATATGAAGCCTGAATTTATGATTTATTCAGGATGTCATTAATCTTATTAGTGATTTGTGTATCACCACCAAATATACATATGCGTGACGTATGGGGAAATTTTATATATCACATCCCACATACAGTTTTTCATGTACTGCTGACCTTAGAGCATTTGTTTTATATAATATAATTTTTTTGTTAGAGTTGACAACGCTCTTTTTTTGTGTGGTTATAATCCACACTTATTGATTTATCTGTCAGCACCTATTGCACACACGTGTGTAATATGTATTAAAGGTTCTATGACACTTTCATATATATATTTTCCATAGAGTTTTCATTTACTGTACATAGTGGGAGATTGATTCAGAAACACTATATGCACACAATGGGAGATTAGTTCTGAAACACTACCTGTATTCCCCTCCTCTTACATATAGTGTAACATCCCCTTGTGATTTATCCCCTCAATAGCGCACTGATCACAATTCCCACACTGGGATATATATATAGGTATATGCCCAATTATCGGGGCCCCACATTTAGTAACTGCAAAATGCAGCTCTGTTGTCCCGCAGCGTTCTATTTAGTAACGCCGCGCGTGTCAGCTGGAAGCCGCTAGCCGCGGCTCTCCTGTGTGGAAGCGCCCGACTGACTCAGTGCGGTGGGAGGGCTGTTTGCGGTGCAGTGTGCACCCGGTTATGTCCTATACTAGGAGCAGCACCTAATCCATTACACGGGCACAATTTTCTAACAGACTGGTAACATTAATTGTATATATACAGTGGCTAGGCTGAATGATGGAAAGGACACATGATGGTTGTGTCCGATCCCCTAACGATCGTTTCGCATCTGCTTAATCATAGGAAACCCGATTTCCGGGTTTGAGGGAAATATATCCCCTGTCTCAGTCTCTCATTCGCCAACCATTTTGATTGACAGGTCCATTAGCCTATCCATAATTCTTGATGTGATATCTCAATATTCTAGTTTTATTTCTTAATCGCTGATTCTTAAATCGAAGTTACTGGAGCAGAGTGATCTTGGGCTAATCCTCTCCCTGTTTGGATAATTTCCATCTATATTTCATACTCTCCCATTCCCTCTTGTTTTTATTAGAAGGTTCTAGATATTTCTAACATATATTTAAAATGGAACACATAAAATACAGTATGATGTAACTCTAATTAATCTGGGTTCTAGTGTAGTCAGATGGGGATTTATTAGATTAATTCTTTTAGCTGGAGATTATCTCCATTTATGCAGATTTTGTCATTCTGTATACACTTTGAATTCCAATTCATTGGTAGAGTGCTTGTTATAGCTCACTTGCACAGGGAGCCATACCTCATTTGTATGTTGCTCTTTACCCCTTGTTTCAGAGGTATCAGTTTAAATTGATTTTTGGATAAAAGATATTATTTAAATTATGTATCAATGCTTTCATTCCTGTCTAATTCTCTATCTGGAGATCTTTTATTTTCTGTATCATTGGCAGGCTAATGGGTAGATGTATCTATTCTATTTATCATTCATAGATTTTGTGCTTAGGTTATAGATGCCTAGTACTGGGTTTATATTGCTTAGAGAGCCTTTCATTCCCTTTTCATAATTGATCAATATGGTGGTGGATTAGTGAATTATGTCTTCTGTGCATTGTGATATGAGGGATTGGTTGTTCCTTATTGTGACATGTCTCTAATAATTCTTGTGAAGCTGTCATGTATTTGATAGTGCCAATTTTGTCTTAGTATGTTCTTGTGAATATCATTCATATACTGTTCATAAAAGGTGAATTAATGTGAAACTGCAAACAATCTCAAGTGAAAGTGAGAATTATCAAACTAATAAAATTAGTTATTAGTTTGATAATTCTCACTTTCACTTGAGATTGTTTGCAGTTTCACATTAATTCACCTTTTATGAACAGTATATGAATGATATTCACAAGAACATACTAAGACAAAATTGGCACTATCAAATACATGACAGCTTCACAAGAATTATTAGAGACATGTCACAATAAGGAACAACCAATCCCTCATATCACAATGCACAGAAGACATAATTCACTAATCCACCACCATATTGATCAATTATGAAAAGGGAATGAAAGGCTCTCTAAGCAATATAAACCCAGTACTAGGCATCTATAACCTAAGCACAAAATCTATGAATGATAAATAGAATAGATACATCTACCCATTAGCCTGCCAATGATACAGAAAATAAAAGATCTCCAGATAGAGAATTAGACAGGAATGAAAGCATTGATACATAATTTAAATAATATCTTTTATCCAAAAATCAATTTAAACTGATACCTCTGAAACAAGGGGTAAAGAGCAACATACAAATGAGGTATGGCTCCCTGTGCAAGTGAGCTATAACAAGCACTCTACCAATGAATTGGAATTCAAAGTGTATACAGAATGACAAAATCTGCATAAATGGAGATAATCTCCAGCTAAAAGAATTAATCTAATAAATCCCCATCTGACTACACTAGAACCCAGATTAATTAGAGTTACATCATACTGTATTTTATGTGTTCCATTTTAAATATATGTTAGAAATATCTAGAACCTTCTAATAAAAACAAGAGGGAATGGGAGAGTATGAAATATAGATGGAAATTATCCAAACAGGGAGAGGATTAGCCCAAGATCACTATGCTCCAGTAACTTCGATTTAAGAATCAGCGATTAAGAAATAAAACTAGAATATTGAGATATCACATCAAGAATTATGGATAGGCTAATGGACCTGTCAATCAAAATGGTTGGCGAATGAGAGACTGAGACAGGGGATATATTTCCCTCAAACCCGGAAATCGGGTTTCCTATGATTAAGCAGATGCGAAACGATCGTTAGGGGATCGGACACAACCATCATGTGTCCTTTCCATCATTCAGCCTAGCCACTGTATATATACAATTAATGTTACCAGTCTGTTAGAAAATTGTGCCCGTGTAATGGATTAGGTGCTGCTCCTAGTTTAGGACATAACCGGGTGCACACTGCACCGCAAACAGCCCTCCCACCGCACTGAGTCAGTCGGGCGCTTCCACACAGGAGAGCCGCGGCTAGCGGCTTCCAGCTGACACGCGCGGCGTTACTAAATAGAACGCTGCGGGACAACAGAGCTGCATTTTGCAGTTACTAAATGTGGGGCCCCGATAATTGGGCATATACCTATATATATATCCCAGTGTGGGAATTGTGATCAGTGCGCTATTGAGGGGATAAATCACAAGGGGATGTTACACTATATGTAAGAGGAGGGGAATACAGGTAGTGTTTCAGAACTAATCTCCCATTGTGTGCATATAGTGTTTCTGAATCAATCTCCCACTATGTACAGTAAATGAAAACTCTATGGAAAATATATATATGAAAGTGTCATAGAACCTTTAATACATATTACACACGTGTGTGCAATAGGTGCTGACAGATAAATCAATAAGTGTGGATTATAACCACACAAAAAAAGAGCGTTGTAAACTCTAACAAAAAAATTATATTATATAAAACAAATGCTCTAAGGTCAGCAGTACATGAAAAACTGTATGTGGGATGTGATATATAAAATTTCCCCATACGTCACGCATATGTATATTTGGTGGTGATACACAAATCACTAATAAGATTAATGACATCCTGAATAAATCATAAATTCAGGCTTCATATATAGGAAGCAGCAGCACAGGGAATCCTCCTAGGAGCAGCGAATTCCTAACAACAGGAGGCACTTAAAGTATGATCCACCACCTAAGTATAATTAGTCAGTGATGCGCACACTGCAAAAATCAAAAAAATCATAATAGTGGTGGCATATTGAAACTGTAATAGGAGCATTTCACTCCTAGATACAAAGGTATCAATATCAGACATAAGGCAACTAGCATTGCTACAGATATTGCAACATTGTTCAGACACTGGAGACAGTGAAGAAACACAACAATTACAGTGGCCAAGCTTTTTAAATTCACTTTATTATGTTTTCACAATTTATTCACGTGCACCATATTTCGCCTATGTTTTAAAGATTTCAATAAAAGCTATATTTTAGATTAGTGGTCATCTATCATGATAGATATTTGACGTTATGAAAATAACACAGTCCGAGTGTGCCCAACATAGGGAATTTTTTTAAGAATGGTCAATATTGTCATCTAGATAATTAAAGAAATGGCATCTGTGCCTTAAAATCATCAGACCATGCCAAGTAAACAGGAAACCTCCAAATAAAAGTGGAATATAGTGGGGTTTGCAGATGCAAACCAAACCAAATAAGGGCAAGGCCAAATATAATTATATTCTCTATGCCTGAATCTGAAGACAAACTCAATTCTCTTCGTGGTATGGTTGGGGTGAAAGTAAAAGATATAGACCCCAGCCATAAGACGTTTGCATTCGATCCCCATTATTTATCTGGCCCCACTACTAAACCACACTTGCCTATCCTTTATGCCTGTCTGCCTACTCCCCTGCCTCTGAGTATGAAGTCCATTTCCTTCTCTCATCCTCTCCCCTTCCAGCTGCCCCTTTGATCTCATTTGCTCTCACTACCGTTATCTTACTCTGGATGCCTGCTCCCATATTGCTTAACTCTTCAGTCTGCCTCTCTCATCTGGTACCATCCTCTCCTTCTTCAAGCACATTCTTGTCACACCCATCAAAAAAAAAACATTTTGACCCAGAATCTTTCTCCAACTACTGCCCTGTAACTTTCCTTCCCTTTGCACCCAAGAGCCTTGAGCAGCTTTTTGATTCCACTCCTCCCACTCCCTTCTTGATGCACTTCAGTCTAGTTTCCACTCCCTCCACTCCACTTAAATGGAGGTCACTAATGATATTTTTACTCTCGACTCTTCCTCCTAGACCTCTCTGCAGCCTTTAACACGGTTTTCTTTCAGACATTTCAGTCCTTTGGTCTCTGTGACTTAGTCTTTTCCTTGTTGTCCTACATTGCAAATTGCTCCTCCTCTGACTCTATCCCCCTTTTCCATCTACCTGTTGGTGTTCCCAAAGGGTCTGGTCATGGCTCCATTTCTTTTTCCATACTCCTCGTCCCTTTGAGTTCCCAACAGTCCCTATATAGTACAACCTATATGCCGATGACAAGCAAATATACCTCTCCACCCCTGCCATCTCCTCCTGGATTCGCAGTACTTTCTTAAACTCAATATGTCAAAAAACAAACTTGTTGTATTCCCCTAATCCAGTACACCTTCATCTCCCCTACTCTCTATCTCTTGACAACACCACTCTCTCCTCTGTATCTCAAGTCTGCTGTCACGATTTCATACTTGAGATATTTGGGCATTTCCACCAGATATGTAGCATAGTGCCCCTGTGGCCGCAACTCCACCAACAATCAGGACGAGGAAGGGAATATTTTGTTGAGTCTCACGGGAGTGTAGTGCCAACAGTAATACATTTTATATGAGGTTTCTGAACTATAGAGATGGAGCATTTATCAATACCCTATCTCACATCTTCCTACGACTAGTCATCCGGGGGAGGTCCCAGATCTTTTTCCCATTCAGCCTCATGAAATCTCGGGGAGGGAAGGGCCACATCAAGGTAGATCAAAGTTGGGAGATTTATCCCTAAGTTAAGGGGCACTGTTTACAGAGATATTCAAAGGTTGTAAGGTCTCTAAGTATGGAGGCAGGTGGCAGGGAGCAAAGGAAATTACGGATTTAGAAATATTCAAAGGGGCTGAGTATGAGGGATGGTGACTCAATGTGAAGTTCTGCCAAGAACATCCATTGACCTTGTCTGGAAAAGTCTTTAGATCAACTGTGAGATCTTGTGATGGAAGACCTAGGGGGAAAAGTAGGGGGGTCTGTGGTTCCAGATAAAATTAATCAGGGCTTTTTGGACATTGCAAAGGAAGGTGGTATGGCCACAGGAAGGGTCTGATAAAGGTAAATCCACTTAGGTATAATCTTCATTTTGACGCATATGATCCTGCGAAGACACAAGATGATGAGGCGGCTCCAGGAGGTCATAAGCCTGAATTTTGGAGACTCTGACCTCATTTCTGAACACACTCCCTCTCCGATTCTCCACTGACCACCACCTTACCCACACGCAGTCACTTCCTCTGACTCTCACATCCAAGATTTTTCAGGTGTGGCCATTCCGCATTCTGCCCTAACTAGTAACTCCTAACCTGTGAGAACATCCTTCAAATATAGTTATCTGTATATGGAATAGGGGTTGTTACTTATATATGTAAAATGTGTGTACTTGTGTTCCTATGTTGAGTGCCTTATAAATAAAAGTTAATAATAATATTAAGTAGAGGACGGCATTTATGGGCTTGTGGTGCAAAGACAGGTTTGTTACTGGCACTACACTGTATCTCTTGTGGTCTTGGTCCTCACTACCCTACATCTCATATCTAATTTGTATGATCCTGATATGTCTTATGCTGAGTCTCCTGCTGTTTGTTCCCTCATAAACATGGAATCAGTGGCAGACCTACCGGAGACAATGGAATGGGGTGCCTTGACCAACTCTTCCTCCTCCGTTGTCCCATTTGTTTCCACCATATAACTCTCTAGAGCCAGAATCCCTCCTCTGGACTCGGAGTACAGAGAGGATCTTCAGTGCAGCATACAGCTAAGGGGTAGGTGCATTCCCCACCCTACTTCCCTCCTCCTAACCCTCTTACACACAAGGCGTGACCTGCTCCCTCAGCTCTGGAGGTGTGAGCAGTGTGAGCACGGAGCAGCAAACTGCAGACAGAAGGCCAGGTCCCTGTACCTAAAGGGGGTGGGATGTTTGGGTCTGGGTGTTGTAGTGTATGAGGGGGAAGGGTGTCTGGGTGTTGTAGTGTACAAAGGGGGGTGCCTAGATGTTGTAGTGCATGGGATGGGGGGGTGCCCTGGATATTCTAGTGCCTGGGTATTGTAGGGAATGAGGGGATGTGTCTAGGTGTTGTAGTGTATGATGGGAGTGCTTGGGTGTTGTAGTGCATGGGGGGCTCTGGGTGCTGCAGATGTAGAGTCTCCGGGTGTTGAAGTGTATGAGGGGGTGTCTGGGTGTTGTAGTGTATGAATGGGTGTGCCTAGATGTTGTAGTGCATTAGGGGGGGGAGCTGGTGCCTGGGTATTGTAGTGCCTGGGTATTGTAGTGCATGAGGGGATGTGTCTGGGTGTTGTAGTGTATGATGGGAGTGTCTGGGTTTTGTAGTGCATGGGGGCTCTGGGTGCTGCAGATGTATTGGTATTGGGGGTAATTCCAAGTTGATCGCAGCAGGAAATTTTTTAGCAGTTGGGCAAAACCATGTGCACTACAGGGGGGGGGGGGGGCAGATATAACATTTGCAGAGAGAGTTAGATTTGGGTTGGTTATTTTGTTTCTGTGCAGGGTAAATACTGGCTGCTTTATTATTACACTGCAATTTAGATTGCAGATTGAACTTAACACACCCAAATCTAAGGGGCCCTACTCACTGGCCGACCCGCCGCCGAGCTGCCCGACGGCGGATACGGCCGACGAGCGACCCGGCGGCGGGGGGGGGCAGTGACGGGGGGAGTGAAGTTTCTTCACTCCCCCCGTCACGCGGCTGCATTGAAGTGCAGGCAAATATGGACGAGATCGTCCATATTGGCCTGCATGCACAGCCGACGGGAGACCAGCGATGAACAAGCGCGGGGCCGCGCATCGTTCATCGCTGGAGTCTCCACACTGAAAGATATGAACGAGTTCTCGTTCATTTATGAACGAGATCGTTCATATCTTTCAAAAAATCGGCCAGTGTGTAGGGCCTATAACTCTCTCTGCAAATGTTATATCTGCCCCCCCTGCAGTGCACATGGTTTTGCCCAATTGCTATCAAAAATCCTGCTGCGATCAACTTGGAATTACCCCCAATGTATGGGGGTGGGTGTTGCTTTAGTGTTGGTAGTGAATGAAGGGCTAGGGGGCTTGTCTGAGTGCTGCAGAGGTGTTGGTACTAGTGAATGACAGGGGGGGGTGTCTTGGCTGGGTGTTGGTGGTAAATAAAAGTGGTGATTGGGTGCTTCTGGTGTGTCATTGCTGAATGGAGGAGGAGGGGATTCATTGGTGAATGAGGGGAGTGTCCGGATGCTGCAAAGGTGTTAATAATAAGATTTTAAACCTACCGGTAAATCTTTTTCTCTATCGTCCTAGTGGATGCTGGGGTTCCTGAAAGGACCATGGGGAATAGCGGCTCCGCAGGAGACAGGGCACAAAAAGTAAAGCTTTATGATCAGGTGGTGTGTACTGGCTCCTCCCCCTATGACCCTCCTCCAAGCCTCAGTTAGGTTTTTGTGCCCGTCCGAGAAGGGTGCAATCTAGGTGGCTCTCCTAAAGAGCTGCTTAGAAAAGTTTAGCTTAGGTTTTTTATTTTACAGTGAGTCCTGCTGGCAACAGGATCACTGCAACGAGGGACTTAGGGGAGAAGAAGTGAACTCACCTGCGTGCAGGATGGATTGGCTTCTTTGGCTACTGGACATTAGCTCCAGAGGGACGATCACAGGTACAGCCTGGATGGTCACCGGAGCCTCGCCGCCGGCCCCCTTGCAGATGCTGAAAAGAGAAGAAGGTCCAGAATCGGCGGCAGAAGACTCCTCAGTCTTCTTAAGGTAGCGCACAGCACTGCAGCTGTGCGCCATTGCTCTCAGCACACTTCACACGGCAGTCACTGAGGGTGCAGGGCGCTGGGGGGGGGGCGCCCTGGGAAGCAATGTAAACCTATTTTTTGGCATAAAATACCTCACATATAGCCTCCGGGGGCTATATGGAGATATTTAACCCCTGCCAGAATCCGTTAAAGAGCGGGAGACGAGCCCGCCGAAAAAGGGGCGGGGCCTATCTCCTCAGCACACAGCGCCATTTTCCTCACACAGCTCCGCTGGTCAGGAAGGCTCCCAGGCTCTCCCCTGCACTGCACTACAGAAACAGGGTAAAACAAGAGAGGGGGGGCAAAATTGTGGCAAAATTATATATATTAAAGCAGCTATATAGGGAGCACTTATTATAAGGCTATCCCTGTCATATATAGCGCTTTTGGTGTGTGCTGGCAAACTCTCCCTCTGTCTCCCCAAAGGGCTAGTGGGGTCCTGTCTTCTTTAAGAGCATTCCCTGTGTGTCTGCTGTGTGTCGGTATGTGTGTGTCGACATGTATGAGGACGATATTGGTGTGGAGGCGGAGCAATTGCCAAATATGGGGATGTCACCCCCTAGGGAGTCGACACCAGAATGGATGGCTTTATTTATGGAATTACGGGATAGTGTCAACACGCTAAAGCAGTCGTTTGACGACATGAGACGGCCGGACAATCAATCAGCACCTGTCCAGGCGCCTCAAACACCGTCAGGGGCTGTAAAACGCCCGTTACCTCAGTCGGTCGACACGGACCCAGACACAGGCACTGATTCCAGTGGCGACGGTGACGAATCAACCGTATTTTCCAGTAGGGCCACACGTTATATGATTTTGGCAATGAAGGAGGCGTTACATATTGCTGATACTACAGGTACCACAAAACAGGGTATTATGTAGGGTGTGAAAAAACTACCTATAGTTTTTCCTGAATCAGATGAATTAAATGAGGTGTGTGATGAAGCGTGGGTTGCCCCCGATAAAAAACTGCTAATTTCAAAGAAGTTATTGGCTTTATACCCTTTCCCGCCAGAGGTTAGGGCGCGCTGGGAAACACCTCCTAGGGTGGACAAGGCGCTCACACGCTTATCAAAACAAGTGGCGTTACCCTCTCCTGAGACGGCCGCACTTAAAGATCCAGCAGATAGGAGGATGGAAAATATCCAAAAAAGTATATACACACATACAGGTGTTATACTACGACCAGCTATAGCGACAGCCTGGATGTGCAGTGCTGGGGTAGCTTGGTCAGAGTCCCTGATTGAAAATATTGATACCCTGGATAGGGACAATGTTTTACTGTCTTTAGAGCAAATAAAGGATGCGTTTCTTTATATGCGTGATGCACAGAGGGATATTTGCACATTGGCATCACGGGTAAGTGCTATGTCCATTTCGGCCAGAAGAAGTTTATGGACGCGACAGTGGTCAGGTGATGCGGACTCAAAACGGCATATGGAAGTTTTGCCGTATAAAGGGGAGGAGTTATTTGGTGTTGGTCTATCGGATTGGGTGGCCACGGCTACAGCCGGGAAATCCACCTTTTTACCTCAAGTCACTCCCCAACAGAAAAAGACACCGACTTTTCAGCCGCAGCCCTTTCGTTCCTTTAAAAACAAGAGAGCAAAGGGATATTCATAAAGAAAGGGGGGGAGGGGGAGTAGCGACCAATGGTGTCTTAAAAACTCACAATAAAAGGTATAGAATATAAGAACAATTTATTCACATAAAATAGGGTATTCACATAAAATTTGTTGCATAAAAATAACAGGTCTCTTTAAAAAATGGGATAAAAACAATTTACACAGTTCTACGTATATTACCAGTTAAAAGAACAAATAAAAGAATTATAACTTAACTGGATGTAGGTCACTGTCAGGTTGCCCAACGCGTTTCGTCACACAGACTTCATCAAGGGGTCAATATTCATATCTGCCACGAGGCAGAGGAAAGGGGAAGAGACTGCAACAGGCAGCTCCTTCCCAGGAACAGAAGCCCTCCCCCGCTTCTACAAAAGCCTCAGCATGACGCTGGGGCTTCTCAAGCGGACTCGGGGGCGGTGGGGGGTCGTCTCAAGAATTTCAGCGCGCAGTGGGCTCACTCGCAGGTGGATCCCTGGATCCTGCAGATAATATCTCAGGGTTACAGGTTGGAACTAGAGACGTCTCCACCTCGCCGTTTCCTGAAGTCTGCTTTACCAACGTCCCCCTCCGACAGGGTGACGGTCTTGGAAGCCATTCACAAGCTGTACTCTCAGCAGGTGATAGTCAAGGTACCCCTTTTACAACAAGGAAAGGGGTATTATTCCACTCTATTGTGGTACCGAAGCCGGATGGCTCGGTAAGACCTATTCTAAATCTGAAATCCTTGAACCTGTACATAAAAAAGTTCAAGTTCAAGATGGAGTCACTCAGAGCGGTGATAGCGAACCTGGAAGAAGGGGACTTTATGGTATCCTTGGACATCAAGGATGCGTATCTCCACGTTCCAATTTACCCCTCACACCAGGGGTACCTCAGGTTCGTCGTACAGAACTGTCACTATCAGTTTCAGACGCTGCCGTTTGGATTGTCCACGGCACCTCGGGTCTTTACCAAGGTAATGGCCGAGATGATGATTCTTCTTCGAAGAAAAGGCGTATTAATTATCCCATACTTGGACGATCTCCTAATAAGGGCAAGGTCCAGAGAACAGCTAGAGATGGGACTAGCACTGTCTCAAGAAGTGCTAAAGCAGCACGGGTGGATTCTGAATATTCCAAAATCCCAGTTAATTCCGACAACACGTCTGCTGTTCTTAGGGATGATTCTGGACACGGTTCAGAAAAAGGTTTTTCTCCCGGAGGAAAAAGCCAAGGAGTTATCCGAACTTGTCAGGAACCTCCTAAAACCAGGAAAGGTGTCTGTACATCAATGCACAAGAGTCCTGGGAAAAATGGTGGCTTCTTACGAAGCAATTCCATTCGGCAGATTCCACGCAAGAGTTTTCCAGAGGGATCTGCTGGACAAATGGTCAGGGTCGCATCTTCAGATGCACCAGCGGATAACCCTGTCTCCAAGGACAAGGGTATCTCTTCTGTGGTGGTTGCAGAGTGCTCATCTATTGGAGGGCCGCAGATTCGGCATACAGGATTGGATCCTGGTGACCACGGACGCCAGCCTGAGAGGCTGGGGAGCAGTCACACAAGGAAGAAACTTCCAGGGCGTGTGGTCGAGCCTGGAAACGTCTCTTCACATAAACATTCTGGAACTAAGAGCAATCTACAATGCTCTAAGCCAGGCAGAACCTCTATTTCAAGGAAAACCGGTGTTGATCCAGTCGGACAACATCACGGCAGTCGCCCATGTAAACAGACAGGGCGGCACAAGAAGCAGGAGTGCAATGGCAGAAGCTGCAAGGATTCTTCGCTGGGCGGAGAATCATGTGATAGCACTGTCAGCAGTGTTCATCCCGGGAGTGGACAACTGGGAAGCAGACTTCCTCAGCAGACACGACCTTCACCCGGGAGAGTGGGGACTTCATCCAGAAGTTTTCCACATGCTTGTAACCCGTTGGGAAAGACCAATGGTGGACATGATGGCGTCTCGCCTCAACAAAAAACTGGACAGGTATTGCGCCAGGTCAAGAGATCCGCAGGCAATAGCTGTGGACGCGCTGGTAACGCCTTGGGTGTACCAGTCGGTGTATGTGTTTCCTCCTCTGCCTCTCATACCAAAAGTATTGAGAATTATACGGCAAAGAGGCGTAAGAACGATACTAGTGGCTCCGGATTGGCCAAGAAGGACTTGGTACCCGGAACTTCAAGAGATGATCACGGAGGATCCGTGGCCTCTACCTCTGAGAAGGGACCTGCTTCAGCAGGGTCCCTGTCTGTTTCAAGACTTACCGCGGCTGCGTTTGACGGCATGGCGGTTGAACGCCGGATCCTAAAGAGAAAAGGCATTCCGGAAGAAGTCATTCCTACCTTGATTAAAGCAAGGAAGGAAGTAACCGCGCAACATTATCACCGCATTTGGCGAAAATATGTTGCGTGGTGCGAGGATCGGAGTGCTCCGACGGAGGAATTTCAACTGGGTCGATTCCTACATTTCCTGCAATCAGGATTGTCTATGGGTCTCAAATTGGGATCTATTAAGGTTCAAATTTCGGCCCTGTCGATTTTCTTCCAGAAAGAATTGGCTTCAGTTCCTGAAGTCCAGACCTTTGTTAAGGGAGTACTGCATATACAGCCCCCTGTGGTGCCTCCAGTGGCACCGTGGGATCTCAATGTTGTTTTGGACTTTCTCAAATCTCATTGGTTTGAACCACTAAAAAATGTGGATTTGAAATATCTCACATGGAAAGTGACCATTCTACTAGCCCTGGCTTCGGCCAGGAGAGTGTCAGAACTGGCAGCTTTATCTTACAAAAGCCCATATCTGATTTTCCATTCGGACAGGGCAGAACTGCGGACTCGTCCGCATTTTCTCCCTAAGGTGGTGTCAGCATTTCATCTGAACCAGCCTATTGTAGTGCCTGCGGCTACAAGCGACTTGGAGGACTCCAAGTTGTTGGACGTTGTCAGAGCTTTAAAAATATACATTTCAAGGACAGCTGGAGTCAGGAAATCTGACTCACTGTTTATACTATATGCTCCCAACAAGTTGGGCGCTCCTGCGTCTAAGCAGACTATTGCGCGCTGGATTTGTAGTACGATTCAGCTTGCACATTCTGTGGCAGGCCTGCCACAGCCAAAATCGGTAAATGCCCACTCCACAAGGAAGGTGGGTTCTTCTTGGGCGGCTGCCCGAGGGGTCTCGGCATTACAACTCTGCCGAGCGGCTACGTGGTCGGGGGAGAACACGTTTGTAAAATTCTACAAATTTGATACCCTGGCTAAGGAGGACCTGGAGTTCTCTCATTCGGTGCTGCAGAGTCATCCGCACTCTCCCGCCCGTTTGGGAGCTTTGGTATAATCCCCATGGTCCTTTCAGGAACCCCAGCATCCACTAGGACGATAGAGAAAATAAGAATTTACTTACCGATAATTCTATTTCTCGGAGTCCGTAGTGGATGCTGGGCGCCCATCCCAAGTGCGGATTATCTGCAATAATTGTACATAGTTATTGTTACCTAAATCGGGTTATTGTTGTAGGGAGCCATCTTTCAGAGGCTCCTCTGTTATCATACTGTTAACTGGGTTTAGATCACAGGTTGTACGGTGTGATTGGTGTGGCTGGTATGAGTCTTACCCGGGATTCATAAATCCTTCCTTATTGTGTACACTCGTCCGGGCACAGTATCCTAACTGAGGCTTGGAGGAGGGTCATAGGGGGAGGAGCCAGTACACACCACCTGATCATAAAGCTTTACTTTTTGTGCCCTGTCTCCTGCGGAGCCGCTATTCCCCATGGTCCTTTCAGGAACCCCAGCATCCACTACGGACTCCGAGAAATAGAATTATCGGTAAGTAAATTCTTATTTTCTCCTAGTCCGTAGAGGATGCTGGGGACTCCGTAAAGACCATGGGTACTATAAAGAACTTTAGAATGGTTGTGCACTGGCTCCTCCCTCTATGCCCCTCCTCCAGACCTCAGTTAGAGAACTGTGCCCAGAGGAGACGGACAGTACGAGGAAAGGATTTTGGTAATCCAAGGGCAAGATTCATACCAGCCCACACCATCCACACCGTATAATATGGAATATACGCAACCAGTTAACAGTATGCAACAAACAGTATCAGGCAAAGACTGATTTCAACTGTAACATAACCCTTATGTAAGCAATAACTATCTACAAGCCTTGCAGAAAGTAGTCCGCACTGGGACGGGCGCCCAGCATCCTCTACGAACTAGGAGAAAAAGATTTAGGTTTAAAATCTTATTTTCTCTTACGTGCTAGAGGATGCTGGGGACTCCGTAAGGACCATGGGGTTTATACCAAAGCTCCAGACTGGGCGGGAGAGAGCGGACGACTGAGAAAATGCAAGGTCCTCATCAGCCAGGGTATCAAACTTGTAGAATTTTGCAAAAGTGTTTGAACCCGACCAAGTAGCTGCTCGGCACAACTGTACTGCCGAGACGCCTCGGGCAGCCGCCCAAGAAGAGCCCACCTTCCTAGTAGAATGGGCCTTTACCGAATTTGGTAACTGCAATCCTGCTGTAGAATGAGCCTGCTGAATCGTGTTACAGATCCAGCGAGCAATAGTCTGCTTCGAAGCAGGAGCGCCAACGATGTTGGCTGCATACAGGACAAACAGTGCTTCTGTTTTCCTAACCCGAGCCGTCCTGGCTACATTTTTAAGGCCCTGACTACATCAAGGGACTTGGAGTCTTCCAAGTCACCCGTAGCCACAGGCACCACAATAGGTTGGTTCATATGAAATGATAAAACCATCTTGGGCAAAAATTGAGGAAGAGTCCTCAACTCCGCTCTATCCACATGGAAAATCAGATAGGGGCTCTTGTGAGACTAGGCCGCCAATTCGGACACCCGCCTCGCAGATGCCAAGGCCAACAACATGACCACCTTCCAAGTGAGAAATTTTAATTCAACCGTCTGAAGCGTTTCAAACCAGTGAGATTTTAGGAACTGTAATACCACGTTAAGGTCCCATGGTGCCACCGGGGGCACAAAGGGAGGCTGGATGTGCAGCACTCCCTTTACAAAAGTCTGGACTTCTGGGAGAGAAGCCAATTCCTTCTGAAAGAATATAGATAGGGCCGAAATCTGTATCTTAATGGAGCCTAACTTCAGGCCCATATCCACTCCTGTCTGTAGAAAGTGGAGAAAACGGCCCAGATGGAAATCCTCCGTAGGAGCATCCTTGGCTTCACACCAAGAAACATACTTCCTCCAGATACGGTGATAACGTTTCGCCGTCACCTCCTTCCTAGCCTTTATCAGCGTAGGGATGACTTCTTCCAGAATACCTTTCCCAGCTAGGATTCGGTGTTCAACCACCATGCCATCAAACGTAACCGCGGTAAGTCTTGGAACACGCAGGGCCCCTGCTGTAACAGGTCCTCCCTGAGAGGAAGAGGCCACGGATCTTCTGTGAGCATTTCCTGAAGATCTGAGTACCAGGCCCTTCGAGGCCAGTCTGGAACAATGAGTATTGTCTGCACTCTTTTTCGTCTTATGATTCTCAATATTTTTGAGATGAGAGGAAGAGGAGGGAACACCCATGGTGTCACCAGGGCGTCCACCGCTACTGCCTGAGGGTCCCTTGACCTGGCACAATACCTCCGAAGCTTCTTGTTGAGGCGTAACGCCATCATGTCTATTTGAGGAATTCCCCAAAGACTTGTTATCTCTGCAAAAACTTCTTGATGAAGTCCCCACTCTCCTGGATGGAGATCGTGACTGCTGAGGAAGTCTGCTTCCCAGTTGTCCACTCCCAGAATGAAGATTGCTGACAGAGCGCTTACGTGATTTTCCGCCCAGCGAAGAATCCTGGTGGCTTCCGCCATCGTCACTCTGCTCCTTGTCCCGCCTTGGCAGTTTACATGAGCCACTGCTGTGACGTTGTCTGATTGAACCAGAACCGGTAGGTCGCGAAGAAGATTCTCCACTAGTCGTAGGCCGTTGTATATGGCCCTCAATTCCAGTACGTTGATGTGTAGACAAGCCTCCTGGCTTGACCATAGTCCCTGAAAATTTCTTCCTTGTGTGACTGCTCCCCATCCTCGGAGGCTCGCGTCCGTGGTTATCAGAACCCAGTCTTGAATGCCGAACCTGCGACTCTCTAGAAGGTGAGCACTCTGCAGCCACCCCAGGAGAGACACCCTGGCCCTAGGGGACAGGCTTATCTTCTGATGTATTTGTAGATGTGACCCGGACCACTTATCCAGAAGGTCCCACTTAAATGTCCTCGCATGAAACCTGCCGAAGGGGATGGCCTCGTAGGCTGCCACCATTTTCCCCAAAACTCGAGTGCATTGATGAACAGACACTCTTTTTGGTTTTAGCAGGTCTCTGACCATGTTCTGGAGGTCCTGGGCTTTTTCCATTGGGAGAAAAAACCCTCTTCTGTTCCGTGTCCAGAATCATGCCTAGGAATGATAGTCGAGTCGTTGGAATCAATTGTGACTTTGGCAGATTTAGAATCCAACCATGCTGTTGTAGTACTCTCAGGGAGAGCGACACGCTTTTCAGCAATTGATCTCTCGATCTCGCTTTTATCAGGAGATCGTCCAAGTACGGGATAATTGTGACTCCCTGCCTGCGCAGGAGCACCATCATCTCCGCCATCACCTTGGTGAAAATCCTCGGGGCGTGGAAAGCCCAAACGGCAATATCTGAAACTGGTAATGACAGTCATGTACAGCGAATCTCAGGTACTCCTGATGAGGAGGATATATGGGGACCTGAAGGTATGCATCCTTTATGTCTAGTGACACCATAAAATCCCCCCCTTCCAGACTGGAGACCACTGCCCGGAGCGATTCCATCTTGAATTTGAACTTTTTCAAGTACAGGTTTAGGGATTTTAGATTTAAAATGGGTCTGACCGAGCCATCCAGCTTCGGGACCACGAACAGGGTTGAATAGTACCCTTTCCCCTGTTGGACTAGGGGAACCTTGATAATCACTTGCTGTTGACACAGCTTTTGAATTGCAGCTAACACTACTGCCCTCTCTGGGGGAGAAGCTGGCAAGGCCGACTTGATAAATCGATGAGGGGGCACCTCTTCGAATTCCAGTTTGTAGCCTTGGGATACAATTTCCATCACCCAAGGATCAACGTCTGACAGAACCCAGACCTGGCTGAAGAGTCGAAGACGTGCCCCCACCGGTGCGGACTCCCTCAGTGGAGCCCCAGCGTCATGCGGTGGATTTAGTAGAAGCCGGGGAGGACTTCTGTTCCTGGGAACTAGCCGAAGCAGTTTCACGAACCGATCTCTCACCTCTGCGGGTTCTGCGGTCCATCCGTTGCCGGTGCAGTTGCTCGCGGTGCTGTGCGGCCGTGTGGGGACGCGGCGTGGTCAGTGGCACAGGTGATGCAGGTTTTGGGAGCTGGGAGTGCGGGGACCAAATGGCCAAAGGCACCGCAGTGTGTCTGCAGTATAGGAGGCGGCCATGTTGGAGACCAAATGAGCACCAGAGAGCACTTGTGAAACACCTGTGGTTAAGTGTTAGCCAATTCCGTGCTTGTGCTGCCTTTAAGTAGGCTGGGATTATGTTACTCTGAGCCAGTGCTTTGTTGTATCTACTCTATGCCCTAGCTCTGTGCTCTCTCCGTGCATTCCCGTGTGATTCCCGTGGTCCAGATATCGCCTCCGCTCGCAGAGGTCTGCCTGCAGCCTTCACTGCTAAAGATCCGCCATCTCCCTGCTGTGCTGTCAGTCAATCGCTCTCCCAGTGGCAAACAAGTGGATTTCCAGAGTCTTGTGAGAGGTTACCCTGTCTGCCTGCTTCAATCACACAGCCTTTGGAGGATTCTACTAAATTCAGGTGTTCGTTTATTCAGCTCTAAACTTAACCCATTCATCACCATTGTCGTCTGCTGCAGTTTCACAGTGCTGTGTTATCTTCAGAACTCGCAAGTAACCTGTTTCAGTATTGTATTTTCATTGTTGCTGCAATCAAGGACAATTCTTCACAGCCTTTCAGTTTAATATTTAAGCTTCAGTACAAGTCTCTACAGTTACTCATTTATGTCTGCAATATCCAGTTAACACTCCTTACAGTTTGGCAGCAATCATTGTTTCTTTTGGACAATTCATCATTCATTCACAAGTCTGTTTAAAAACTCAGTTTTATGAACATTTCCTCAATGTATCTTTAAGACTGTTCCTGCTTATCATTCTACCACTCTATGCAATACGTCAGTATACTGTATATATGGTGATTAATAACTTGTCATTTAACTCCTTACTGGAATTGTTGCCTCTAATAAATATATGAAACGGAACTTTCTTCATCCTCCCTGCTTTTCTCATACCCCAGCACCTTCACCTTCGGTTGGTCCAGGGTTAACGGATTCACAAAAACACTCGGCCCTGACAAGCAGGCGTTCTTTTCTCTCTACCCTTACCTATGGCGAGGAAGGATGAGCCCCGACCTCTTCTGGACTTATGCGACCAAAAGGACTGCATCTGATATTGTGGAGTTTTCTTTTGCTGTGGGGGAACAAAAGGCAAAAAAGTAGATTTACCCGCGGTAGCTGTGGAAACCAGGTCCGCGAGACCTTCCCCAAATAAAACTTCACCCTTGTAAGGTAAAACCTCCATATGCTTCTTTGAGTCGGCATCACCCGTCCATTGGCGGGTCCACAGGGCTCGCCTAGCAGAAATCGCCATGGCGTTGGCTCTCGAACCTAGCAGCCCAACGTCTCTTTGAGCGTCTCTCATATATAAGACTGCGTCCTTAATGTGACCTAAAGGTCAATAAAATGGTATCCCTATCTAGGGTATCAATGTCAGCTGACAAGGTATCTGTCCAAGCTGCAACTGCGCTACATACCCATGCCGATGCTATTGCCGGTCTGAGTAAAGCACCCGTATGCGTATAAATAGATTTTAAGGTAGTTTCCTGTCTGCGATCAGCAGGATCCTTGAGGGCTGCCGTGTCTGGAGACGGTAGCGCCACCTTCTTGGACAAGCGCGTTAAAGCCTTGTCCACCCTGGGTGAGGATTCCCACTGTACCCTGTCCTGTGCAGGGAAAGGATACGCCATAAGAATCCTCTTGGGAATCTGCAGTTTTTTATCTGGAGTTTCCCAAGCTTTTTCAAATAACTCGTTCAGCTCCTGAGATGAGGGAAAGGTTACCTCAGGTTTCTTTTCCCTATACATGCGCACCCTCATGTCAGGGACAGAGGGGTCATCTGTGATATGTAAAACATCTTTTATTGCAATAATCACATAAGGAATACTTTTGGCCACCCTTGGGTGTAACCTTGCATCATCGTAGTCGACACTGGAGTCAGAATCCGTGTCGGTATCAGTGTCTGCTATTTGGGATAGAGAACGTTTTTGAGACCCTGAAGGGCCCTGTGACACAGTCAAAGCCATGGATTGACTCCCTGCTTTTTCCCTGGACTCTGCTTTGTCCATCCTCTTATTTAATAAGGTCACATTTGCATTTAAAACATTCCACATGTCCAACCAATCAGGTGTTGGCGTTGCCGACGGAGATACCACAATCATCTGCTCCACCTCCTCCTTAGATGAGCCTTCTGACACTGGAAACAAATTCCCAGATAATATAGTGCTTTTATATATATAATTATCTGTATAATACACCCCCTGTGCCTTACAAATGCCCCCCTTCCCCCACCACCTCTTTTCTGCCCTGTGTCACCGTGTTCAGCAGGGGAGAGTCCGGGGAGCCAGCTTCTCTGCAGTGATATGTTTTTGGAGTGAAAATTGGTACAGTTGTTCCCTGGTTAGGAATCAAAAACATAACTATGAGACATCAATGCTACTGTATGTGATACCATTAGTGATGTGCACCGGAAATTTTTCGGGTTTTGTGTTTTGGTTTTGGATTCGGGTCCGCGGCCGTGTTTTGGATTCGGACGCGTTTTGGCAAAACCTCCCTGAAAATTTTTTGTCGGATTCGGGTGTGTTTTGGTTTCGGGTGTTTTTTTACAAAAAACCCTCAAAAACAGCTTAAATCATAGAATTTGGGGGTCATTTTGATCCCATAGTATTATTAACCTCAATAACCATAATTTCCACTCATTTTCAGTATATTCTGAACACCTCACACCTCACAATATTATTTTTAGTCCTAAAATTTGCACCAAGGTCGCTGGATGGCTAAGCTAAGCGACACAAGTGGCCGACACAAACACCTGGCCCATCTAGGAGTGGCACTGCAGTGTCAGGCAGGATGGCACTTCAAAAAAATAGTCCCCAAACAGCACATGATGCAAAGAAAAAAAGAGGCACACCAAGGTCGCTGTGTGACTAAGCTAAGCGACACAAGTGGCCGACACAAACACCTGGCCCATCTAGGAGTGGCACTGCAGTGTCAGGCAGGATGGCACTTCAAAAAAATTGTCCCCAAACAGCACATGATGCAAAGAAAAAAAGAGGTGCACCAAGGTCGCTGGATGGCTAAGCTAAGCGACACAAGTGGCTGACACAAACACCTGGCCCATCTAGGAGTGGCACTGCAGTGTCAGGCAGGATGGCACTTCAAAAAAATTGTCCCCAAACAGCACATGATGCAAAGAAAAATGAAAGAAAAAAGAGGTGCAAGATGGAATTGTCCTTGGGCCCTCCCACCCACCCTTATGTTGTATAAACAGGACATGCACACTTTAACGAACCCATCATTTCAGCGACAGGGTCTGCCACACGACTGTGACTGAAATGACCGGTTGGTTTGGGCCCCCACCAAAAAAGAAGCAATCAATCTCTCCTTCCACAAACTGGCTCTACAGAGGCAAGATGTCCACCTCATCATCATCGTCCGATTCCTCACCCCTTTCAGTGTGTACATCCCCCTCCTCACAGATTATTAATTCGTCCCCACTGGAATCCACCATCTCAGGTCCCTGTGTACTTTCTGGAGGCAATTGCTGGTGAATGTCTCCACGGAGGAATTGATTATAATTCATTTTGATGAACATCATCTTCTCCACATTTTCTGGAAGTAACCTCGTACGCCGATTGCTGACAAGGTGAGCGGCTGCACTAAACACTCTTTCGGAGTACACACTGGAGGGTGGGCAACTTAGGTAAAATACAGCCAGTTTGTGCAAGGACCTCCAAATTGCCTCTTTTTCCTGCCAGTATACATACGGACTGTCTGACGTGCCTACTTGGATGCGGTCACTCATATAATCCTCCACCATTCTTTCAATGGTGACAGAATCATATGCAGTGACAGTAGACGACATGTCAGTAATCGTTGCCAGGTCCTTCAGTCCGGAACAGATGTCAGCACTCGCTCCGGACTGCCCTGCATCACCGCCAGTGGGTGGGCTCGGAATTCTTAGCCTTTTCCTCGCACCCCCAGTTGCGGGAGAATGTGAAGGAGGAGCTGTTGACGGGTCACGTTCCGCTTGACTTGACAATTTTCTCACCAGCAGGTCTTTGAACCTCTGCAGACTTGTGTCTGCCGGAAAGAGAGATACAACGTAGGTTTTAAATCTAGGATCGAGCACGGTGGCCAAAATGTAGTGCTCTGATTTCAACAGATTGACCACCCGTGAATCCTGGTTAAGCGAATTAAGGGCTCCATCTACAAGTCCCACGTGCCTAGCGGAATCGCTCTGTTTTAGCTCCTCCTTCAATGTCTCCAGCTTCTTCTGCAAAAGCCTGATGAGGGTAATGACCTGACTCAGGCTGGCAGTGTCTGAACTGACTTCACGTGTGGCAAGTTCAAAGGGTTGGAGAACCTTGCTGTTAGGCGCCGGGGTCCGCTCGTCGGTGCGGCCCGGCGCCTAGCAACCAGGGACGCCGTACGCGGACAGCCGCCGGCTCCCTGGCAACGCTGGACACCGGGCGCACTGAGCCGCACGGACCCTAGCAACGGGGACGCCACTGACGGACCGCGTTCCCCGTTGCTGGGTCCAGGGTTTAATGAACCTACACCTGTTTCCTGGCCGTGCAGCAAGGCAGCTGCACGGCATGTAGGTAATTAGCCCTGTCAGCACCTGATTGGAGGACTCCTGTTCATATGCACTCTCAGGGCTTCTCACAGACGCCGGTAATAGCTTCCTGCATGCTGTCTCTGTTTGCTGAGAGTCTGTTCCAGTCTTGCTGTATCCGGTCATTCCAGTATTCGGAAGTCCTGAACTCGGAAGTTGTCATCTTATTCCTGGAGTCCTGACTAATCACCGTATAACATCCAGTGGTGTTCATGAGTCGCGGCTTTGCCGTGTGTTGCGGCTTGTCCGCTTTATTATTTATTATTTGTGTTTTGGAGCATTTCGCGGAGGGTTCCGCTTCCACAGGTCCACTCTGGTATCCAGCGGTGCTGGGTAGGAGTATTGGACAAGTGGATTTTGGTTGTCCTTTTCCCTGGCGGGTTTCCGCACATACTTCAGGTTTTGTTAGTTAGCTTGTTGCCCCTGGCCTGTTGTCAGTCAGAGGTCCTCTTGTTATCATCCTGCCTCGGATTTCCCTTTGTCTCTCACTAAGACCGGGGGGCACCGGAGTTGGGCAGACATAATCCGCCCTTCAAACGTGGCTGCCAGGGGCTCAAGAAACCATAGTCTCGCAGGGGATTTCCGATAGCACGGGTGAGACAATAGAGTTAGGGCGCCAGGGGCAACTAGTCTTTCCTGCTCCCGTTACCTGCATTTCATTCCAGCGCTCTGGTCCTTGTCATAAAATCTCCTCCGGTCAGGAGTGCTGGAATCATAACATTATTACCGGCCATACCAAAACTTAAAATTAAACGAGTTTAATTTTTTCTTATTCAGTTTTTGTAAGAAATTGTCGGCCTCATGAATCCAACAGGGTTAGGACCAAATCCTGGTCAGCTCTTAGTCAGTCAGATTCAAGAACTTACTCAGATGGTTCAGGATCTTTCCCTTCGGGTGAAGTCGCAGGAAGATCTTTTACGAACTTCCCCGAGGGTAGTTCCTGAACCAAAAATGCATTTGCCTGACCGTTTTTCTGGTGATAGAAAAGAGTTTTTTCATTTTAAAGAATCCTGTAAACTTTATTTTCGTTTAAGACCGATCTCCTCGGGTACTGAATCTCAGCGGGTCGGGATTATTATTTCTTTGCTCCAGGGGGATCCCCAGACTTGGGCATTTGGTTTAAAAGCAGATGATCCGGTGTTTTTGTCAGTAGACGCTTTTTTTGGGTCTTTAGGACTGTTATATGATGACCCTGATAGAGAGGCATCCGCTGAAGGTCAATTGCGCGCTCTCAGACAGGGTAGGAATCCTGCAGAGATTTATTGTACGGAGTTTCGCCGGTGGTCGAACGACTGTGGCTGGAATGACCCAGCCCTGCGCAGTCAGTTTCGCCTCGGCTTATCAGAATCTATTAAAGACAGTCTCCTCCAGTATTCCGCTCCTGAGACTCTCGATAAACTCATGGAGCTTTCTATTAAGATTGATCGTCGTCTCAGAGAGCGGAAGGCTGAAAAAGGAGCATCGGTCAGGTCATCTCCATGTGTATATTCCATCCCTGAGGACATAGAGGAGCCCATGCAGATGGGTCTCTCCCGGTTGTCTCCTGAAGAGAGAGCCAGAAGGCAAAACTCTGGTCTTTGTTTGTACTGTGGGGGTAAGGGACATTTTGCTCGTAATTTCCTGAATAAGTCGGGAAACGCCTTGACCAGGTGAATTGTGAGGGGGTTCACCTAGGTCTGCAGCTTATCTCCTCGAATAACTCCCTTTTAGTCCCAGCTAAGGTTTCCTTTGGCAGCCTCAGTTCCTCGGTGTCGGCTTTTGTCGACAGTGGAGCCGCAGGAAACTTTATGGATTTAACTTGGGCTAAGGCCTTAGGCATTCCTCAGTTATCTTTGGGTAGGTGTGTCACCATGCATGGCTTAGATGGGAGTCCACTGTCCAATGGGGTTATTTCCCTCTGTACACCCCCTGTACTACTTACGGTAGGAGCTCTTCATTCTGAAAAAATCGAGTTCTTCCTTACCCATTGCCCAGCAGTTCCAGCGATTCTGGGTCACCCTTGGCTGGCCTTTCACAATCCCACCATTGATTGGCGGTCAGGGGAGATTTCTCAATGGGGTGCCCTCTGTGATAAGGAATGTATTTCGTTTCCAGTCAGAATAGCTGCTGCCATTCCTGAACTCATTCCCGTGGAGTACCAGGAGTTTGCTGATGTGTTCTCCAAGGGCAATGCAGACATTCTGCCTCCCCATCGGCCTTATGATTGCGCCATTGAGCTAATTCCTGGTGCCGCATTGCCAAAGGGAAGGTTATATGCTTTATCCGGGCCAGAAACTGCGGCCATGAATGACTATGTTAAAGAGAGCCTAGGGAAAGGATTTATTAGGCCATCTAAATCTCCTTTAAGTGCAGGCTTCTTCTTTGTGGAGAAAAAGGATGGCTCGCTCAGACCTTGCATTGACTATAGAGCCCTTAATAAAATCTCAGTTAAAAATACTTATCCTCTGCCGCTGATTTCTGTCCTCTTTGATCAGCTGCGTTCGGCTGTGATTTTTTCCAAAATTGATCTAAGAGGATCGTATAACCTCATCCGAATCAGGTCCGGAGATGAGTGGAAGACAGCCTTCAGTACTCAGTCGGGTCACTACGAGTACCTAGTGATGCCATTCGGCTTGTCTAACGCTCCAGCAGTTTTCCAGGACCTCATTAACGATGTGCTCCGTGACTTCCTAGGGAAATTCGTGGTCGTTTACTTAGACGACATCCTGATTTATTCTGACTCTATTGAACAACATGTTACCCAGGTGTGTCAGGTTCTTCAAAAGTTACGTGAGAATCATCTATATGCCAAACTGGAAAAATGCGAGTTTCATGTCACGGAGGTATCTTTTTTAGGGTACATTATTTCCCCTCGGGGATTTTTCATGGAACCAAAGAAGCTCCAGGCCATCCTTAGTTGGGTGCAACCCACCAATTTAAAAGCAATTCAGCGCTTTTTAGGGTTTGCGAATTATTACAGGAGGTTCATTCATTCTTTTTCCGACCTGGTTGCTCCCATTGTGGCCCTGACAAAGAAAGGAGCGGATCCTACCAACTGGTCGCGTGAAGCGGAGTTGTCCTTTCGGGCCTTGAAACAAGCTTTTGTCTCGGCTCCAGTCCTCAGACATCCCAATCCAGGATTGCCCTTCGTTGTGGAGGTTGATGCCTCGGAGGTTGGAGTAGGGGCTATACTATCTCAAAAGGATCCAGAGTCTCTGGAACTACATCCTTGTGCCTTTATGTCCAGGAAATTCTCCTCCGCTGAATCCAACTATGACGTTGGTAACCGGGAATTACTGGCAATAAAATGGGCTTTCGAGGAGTGGAGGCATTGGCTGGAGGGAGCAACACATACCATTTCAGTATTGACTGACCATAAGAATCTGCAATACATCGAATCAGCTAAGCGGCTGAATGCCCGGCAGGCTCGTTGGGCTTTGTTCTTTACTCGTTTCAAATTTATTATAACTTTCAGGCCAGGTTCCAAGAATACCAAGGCAGATGCTCTGTCACGCAGTTTTCTTCCGGTTCATGATAACAGTCCTGTTACTCCCATACTTCCATCTTCAGTCATTTGGGCAGGCCTCACACAAGATTTATTTACCCAGTTAAAACAGCTTCAACACCAAACTCCTGGAAATACTCCTGCTGGTCGTCTTTACGTCCCTGAGTTCTTGAGAGCTACTGTTTTGACTGAGTTCCATGATAACAAAGTTTCCGGGCATCCAGGGATCTCTAAGACATTGGAGTTAGTCTCCCGCTCAGTATGGTGGCCTGGTCTTTCTAAAGACGTTAAGGAGTTTGTTTCTTCATGTCAGGTTTGTGCACAGCATAAGGTTCCCCGTTCCTTGCCTATCGGGCAACTTATGCCCTTGAATGTCCCTCTCAGGCCATGGTCTCATATTTCCATGGATTTTGTGGTGGACCTTCCCCTTTCAGCTGGATGCAGAGTCATTTGGGTGGTAGTAGACCGTTTTAGCAAGATGGCTCATTTCATTGCCCTTCCCCGACTGCCATCTGCCCAAGGATTGGCAGTGTTGTTTCTCCGCCATGTTTTCAGACTTCATGGGTTGCCCACTGATATTGTTTCTGATCGGGGTCCACAATTCATTGCACAATTCTGGAAGTGTTTTTGTGCTTCATTAAAGATGAGATTGTCATTAACATCTGGTTACCACCCACAGTCCAACGGGCAAACCGAGCGAGTTAACCAATCATTGAAACAGTATTTGCGTTTGTACTCAGCCAAACTCCAGAATGATTGGTCCGAGTTTCTTCCATTGGCGGAGTTTGCTTACAATAATTCTTGTCATTCCTCCACCAACGTGTCTCCATTCTTTTCAGTTTTTGGTTTTCACCGCAGAGCTAATTCTTTTTTTCAACATTCCTCAGTTTCCTCGCTAACCTTAACCTCCCATCTCAGAGCCATTTGGAAAAAAGTGCACCTTGCTCTCAGAAAAGCGGCCTTTCGAGAGAAAAAAATTTCTGACCGGCTCCGACGTCCTTGCAATTTTAAGGTGGGAGATAGGGTATGGTTGTCGACTCGTAACATTAGACTTCGACAATCTTCAGCTAGGTTGGGACCCAAATTTATTGGACCATTTCATATCATTAAAAAAGTTAACCCAGTTGCTTTCCGGTTACGTTTACCAAAATCTCTTCGGATTGGTAATACGTTTCATTGCTCCCTGTTGAAGCCATACATTTCTTCCAATAAATTTCCTCGGAAGATCTCTCAGGGAAGATCTCCAGTGGATGTACAGGGACAACAGGAGTTCCTGGTGGAGAAGGTTCTCGATTCCAAGTTGTCCAGGGGCCGGCTTTATTTTCTGGTTCACTGGAGAGGTTATGGTCCAGAGGAAAGGTCCTGGGTCCTGGATAAGGATCTTCATGCCCCAAGGCTCAAGAGGGCATTTTTTCGGGAATTTCCTTGGAAGCCTGGCTTTAGGGGTTCCTTGACCCCTCCTCAAGGGGGGGGTACTGTTAGGCGCCGGGGTCCGCTCATCGGTGCGGCCCGGCGCCTAGCAACTAGGGACGCCGTACGCGGACAGCTGCCGGCTCCCTGGTAACGCTGGACGCCGGGCGCACTGAGCCGCACGGACCCTAGCAACGGGGACGCCACTGACGGACCGCGTTCCCCGTTGCTGGGTCCAGGGTTTAATGAACCTACACCTGTTTCCTGGCCGTGCAGCAAGGCAGCTGCACGGCATGTAGGTAATTAGCCCTGTCAGCACCTGATTGGAGGACTCCTGTTCATATGCACTCTCAGGGCTTCTCACAGACGCCGGTAATAGCTTCCTGCATGCTGTCTCTGTTTGCTGAGAGTCTGTTCCAGTCTTGCTGTATCCGGTCATTCCAGTATTCGGAAGTCCTGAACTCGGAAGTTGTCATCTTATTCCTGGAGTCCTGACTAATCACCGTATAACATCCAGTGGTGTTCGTGAGTCTCGGCTTTGCCGTGTGTTGCGGCTTGTCCGCTTTATTATTTATTATTTGTGTTTTGGAGCATTTCGCGGAGGGTTCCGCTTCCACAGGTCCACTCTGGTATCCAGCGGTGCTGGGTAGGAGTATTGGACAAGTGGATTTTGGTTGTCCTTTTCCCTGGCGGGTTTCCGCACATACTTCAGGTTTTGTTAGTTAGCTTGTTGCCCCTGGCCTGTTGTCAGTCAGAGGTCCTCTTGTTATCATCCTGCCTCGGATTTCCCTTTGTCTCTCACTAAGACCGGGGGGCACCGGAGTTGGGCAGACATAATCCGCCCTTCAAACGTGGCTGCCAGGGGCTCAAGAAACCATAGTCTCGCAGGGGATTTCCGATAGCACGGGTGAGACAATAGAGTTAGGGCGCCAGGGGCAACTAGTCTTTCCTGCTCCCGTTACCTGCATTTCATTCCAGCGCTCTGGTCCTTGTCATAAAATCTCCTCCGGTCAGGAGTGCTGGAATCATAACACTTGCACAACGTTGAAATCATTCTCCACTGCGCTTGAGTCAGGTGCATTCCCCCTCCTTTGCCTATATCGTGGGCAGATGTATAGGCTTGAATGGCCTTTTGCTGCTCCTCCATCCTCTGAAGCATATAGAGGGTTGAATTCCACCTCGTTACCACTTCTTGCTTCAGATGATGGCAGGGCAGGTTCAGGACTGTTTGGTGGTGCTCCAGTCTTCGGCACGCGGTGGCTGAATGCCGAAAGTGGCACGCCCCTGTCGTTTTTTAAATAATTCTGCACCACCAAATTCAATGTATGTGCAAAACATGGGACGTGCTGGAATTTGCCCAGATGTAATGCACGCACAATATTGCTGGCGTTGTCCGATGTCACAAATCCCCAGGAGAGTCCAATTGGGGTAAGCCATTCTGCGATGATGTTCCTCAGTTTCCAACCGAGAAAACCTAACAAAGAAGTATAGGAAAGTAGACTCTTTTTTGGGAGCACTCTAATTCAGAGGTGAAAATTGTAACATATCACTGGTAAAATCATTTTTATTAGATATATATTTGAGTTGAATTTAAGGAGTATAAATATTTTAGTGAAATAGCCTCGCGAACATATGAAAATTAATTATTAAACGTAAGTGAACACAATATCACAATTTACGAATGGCCGGATATTAAATGGTTGTTGTACCAGGATTAAATAATTATTGCACATTGTTTCTCATATTGGAAAATGACCATCATTTATTCTGCATATATCCATTATGGATCATTTTGGCCGCAGAGAATTAAATCATAGGTCATATGAAATTAAATACCTTGTGGTGTTTGTCTAGGTGACAGTCTATTTGGGAGCCAATTTGTTGCAGTACCAGGGTGTTCAGAGGTGGTCTCCCATCCTATTACTAACCCGGGGTAAGCCATTCTGCGATGATGTCCCTCAGTTTCCGTAAGAGGTTGTCAGCTGTGTGCCTCTTATGGAAAGCGGTGATACAAAGCGTAGCCTGCCTAGGAACGAGTTGGCGTTTGCGAGATGCTGCTACTGGTTCCGCCACTGCTGTTCTTGCTGCGGGAGGCAATACATCTACCCAGTGGGCTGTCACAGTCATATAGTCCTGAGTCTGCCCTGCTCCACATGTCCGTGGTTAAATGGACATTGGGTACAACTGCATTTTTTAGGACACTGGTGACTCTTTTTCTGACGTCTGTGTACATTTTCGGTATCGCCTGCCTAGAGAAATGGAACCTAGATGGTATTTGGTACCGGGGACACAGTACCTTAATCAAGTCTCTAGTTGCCTCTGAATTAACGGTGGATACCGAAACCACGTTTCTCACCACCCAGGCTGACAAGACCTGAGTTATCCGCTTTGCAGCAGGATGACTGCTGTGATATTTCATCTTCCTCGCAAAGGACTGTTGGACAGTCAATTGCTTACTGGAAGTAGTACAAGTGGTCTTCCGACTTCCCCTCTGGGATGACGATCGACTCCCAGCAGCAACAACAGCAGCGCCAGCAGCAGTAGGCGTTACACTCAAGGATGCATCGGAGGAATCCCAGGCAGGAGAGGACTCGTCAGACTTGCCAGTGACATGGCCTGCAGGACTATTGGCTTTCCTGTGTAAGGTGGAAATTGACACTGAGGGAGTTGGTGGTGTTGTTTGCAGGAGCTTGGTTACAAGAGGAAGGGATTTAGTGGTCAGTGGACTGCTACCGCTGTCATCAAAAGTTTTTGAACTTGTCACTGACTTATGACGAATGCGCTGCAGGTGACGTATAAGGAAGGATGTTCCGAGGTGGTTAACGTCCTTACCCCTACTTATTACAGCTTGACAAAGGCAACACACGGCTTGACACCTGTTGTCCGCATTTGTGTTGAAATAATTCCACACCGAAGAGCTGATTTTTTTTGTATTTTGACCAGGCATGTCAATGGCTATATTCGTCCCACGGACAACAGGTGTCTCCGCGGGTGCCTGACTTAAACAAACCACCTCACCATCAGAATCCTCCTTGTCAATTTCCTCCCCAGCGCCAGCAACACCCATATCCTCATCCTGGTGTACTTCAACAGTGACATCTTCAATTTGACTATCAGGAACTGGACTGCGGGTGCTCCTTCCAGCACTTGCAGGGGGCGTGCAAATGGTGGAACGCGCAAGCTCTTCCCGTCCAGTGTTGGGAAGGTCAGGCATCGCAACCGACACAATTGGACTCTCCTTGGGGATTTGTGATTTAGAAGAACGCACAGTTCTTTGCTGTGCTTTTGCCAGCTTAAGTCTTTTCATTTTTCTAGCGAGAAGATGAGTGCTTCCATCCTCATGTGAATCTGAACCACTAGCCATGAACATAGGCCAGGGCCTCAGCCGTTCCTTGCCACTCCGTGTCGTAAATGGCATATTGGCAAGTTTACGCTTCTCATCAGACGCTTTCAATTTTGATTTTTGGGTCATTTTACTGAACTTTTGTTTATTGGATTTTACATGCTCTCTACTATGACATTGGGCATCGGCCTTGGCAGACGACGTTGATGGCATTTCATCGTCTCGGCCATGACTAGTGGCAGCAGCTTCAGCACGAGGTGGAAGTGGATCTTGATCTTTCCCTATTTTAACCTCCACATTTTTGTTCTCCATTTTTTAATGTGTGGAATTATGGAGGTCATTCCGAGTTGTTCCCTCGTTCTTTTTCATCGCATCGCAGCGATTTTCCACAAACTGCGCATGCGCAATGTTCGCACTGCGACTGCGCCAAGTAAATTTGCTAAGAAGTTTGGTAATTTACTCACGGCATTACGAGGTTTTTTCTTCGTTCTGGTGATCGTAATGTGATTGACAGGAAGTGGGTGTTTCTGGGCAGAAACTGGCCGTTTTATGGGGGTGTGTGAAAAAACACTGCCGTTTCTGGGAAAAACGCAGGAGTGGCTGGAGAAACGGGGGAGTGTCTGGGCGAACGCTGGGTGTGTTTGTGACATCAAACCAGGGACGAAACTGACTGAACTGATCGCAGTGGCAGAGTAAGTCTCGAGCTACTCAGAAACTGCTAAGAAATTTCTATTCGCAATTTTGAGAATCTTTCGTTCGCAATTTTGCTAAGCTAAGATTCACTCCCAGTAGGCGGCGGCTTAGCGTGTGCAATGCTGCTAAAAGCAGCTTGCGAGCGAACAACTCGGAATGAGGGCCTATAGGCAAGTATCAATAGCAATGGCCTACTACTATATATACTGCGCACAACTGAAATGCACCACAGGTATGGATGGATAGTATACTTGATGACCAGTGGTGCAAGTGGGCGGGTACGGGTGGGTACGGCGTACCCGTAAGAATTTAGCCGTGGGTACGCCGTACCCACACCGACGGGCCGCCGCTCCTCTTCCCTCCCTCCGTCTGCTGCTCCACGCCGCACCCGCCGTCCCCGCCGCACACGCCGTCCCCGCCGCTGATGTGAGGGGAGGGGAGCGCAGCCTGCGGTGCGAGCTCTGATTGGCTCACGGATTGGCGCTGAATTAAACTGAGACACCCGCCGGAGACTGACGGGAAGGAGAGGCGCAGGCTGCGCTCTCCTCCCCTCACACAGACAGATGGCAGCGGTGAGCAGGGGAGGAGGGGGGAGGGAAACGTATACCTGGCACTGGGGGATATCTGGCACTGGGGGGGCATGTTATACCTGGCACTGGGGGATATCTGGCACTGGGGGGGCATGTATACCTGGCACTGGGGGATATCTGGCACTGGGGGCATATCTGGCACAGGGGGGCATATATACCTGGCACTGGGGGATATCTGGCACAGGGGGGCATGTATACCTGGCACTGGGGGATATCTGGCACTGGGGGGGCATGTATACCTGGCACTGGGGGATATCTGGCACTGGGGGCATATCTGGCACAGGGGGGCCTATATATCTGGCACTGGGGGATATCTGGCACTGGGGGCATATCTGGCACTGTAGGGGCATTTCTGTATCTGGCACGGGGGGCAATGTATATCTGACACAGTGGGGGCATTTGTGTATCTGGCACTGTGGGGCAATGTGTATCTGACACTGTAAGGCAATGTATGGCACTCTGGGGGCATTTCTGTATCTGGCACTGTGGGGCAATGTGTATCTGGCACTGTGAGGCAATGTGTATCTGGCACTCTGGGGACATTTGTGTATCTGGCACTCTGGGGACATTTGTGTATCTGGCGCTGTGGGGCAATGTGTATCTGGCACTGTGGGGTAATGTGTATCTGGCACTGTGGGGCAATGTGTATCTGGCACTCTGGGGGCATTTCTGTATCTGGCACTGTGGGGCAATGTGTATCTGGCACTGTGAGGCAATGTGTATCTGACACTCTGGGGACATTTGTGTATCTGGCACTCTGGGGACATTTGTGTATCTGGCACTGTGGGGCAATGTGTATCTGGCACTGTGGGGCAATGTGCATCTGGCACTGTGGGGCAAAGTGTGTCTGGCACTGTGAGGCAATGTGTATCTGACACTCTGGGGACATTTGTGTATCTGGCACTCTGGGGACATTTGTGTATCTGGCACTGTGGGGCAATGTGCATCTGGCACTGTGGGGCAATGTGCATCTGGCATTGTGGGGTAATGTGTATCTGGCACTGTGGGGCAATGTATATCTGGCACTGTGGGGCAACGTGTATCTGGCACTATTGGGGTCATACGTGTATCTGCCCCTCCCCCCATATGTGTATCACGCCCCCATTTTGATTGGCCACGCCCCATGTGGCATTTGACCACACCCATTTTTTGCACACGCGCCTTCGGCGCGCGCACACAGTACCCGTAAGCCATTTTTTCTACTTGCACCACTGTTGATGACACAGAGGTAGGTAGAGCAGTGGCCTACTGTACCGTACTGCTATATATCATATACTGGTGGTCAGCAAACTGTGCAAAACTTAAATGCACCACAAGTATGGATGGATAGTATACTTGACGACACAGAGGTAGGTACAGCAGTGGCCTACTGTACCGTAATGCTATATATTATATACTGGTGGTCAGCAAACTGTGCAAAACTTAAATGCACCACAGGTATGGATGGATAGTATACTTGACTCCTATATATTATATACTGGTGGTCAGCAAAATTATGCACTGTACTCCTACTGTATACTACAATGCAGCACAGATATGGAGTGTTTTTCAGGCAGACAACGTATACTGGTGGTCACTGTCAGCAAAACTCTGCACTGTACTCCTCCCAGTGGCGGAACTAGCGAGCAGCGGGCCCAGGTGCGACAAAATGCTTTGGGCCCCCCCCCCACATCCCCCCCCACATCCCCCCCCACACACATCCCATCCAAGTCCACCCCCTCACCCCTGGAGAGGATCTGGTGAGGGGGACCTGCTCAGGGCCAGAGAAATGGATACCTAGGAACAGTGCCGTAACTAGACATTTTAGCAGTGTGTGCAAGAAACGGCATCGGAGCCCCACCCCTGCATGCAAAACAGGGGCAGTGCGCGCCGTAGGCGCGTGCAAAAATACATAGTGGCATGGCTTCGTGGGGAAGGGGTGTGGCCACAAAATAATACCAATTCCTAAAACGGTACACAGTAGTCTCCATTATTCAAATTACGCCGCACAGTAGCACCACTACACCAGGTAGAGACCCTTTTACACCTTATAGCGGACAGATTCCTCTTTTTACACATTACAGCAGACAGCGTGCCCTTTTTACACATAACGGCAGACAGCGTGCCCTTTTTACACATAACGGCAGACCGCGTGCCCTTGTTACACATATCGGCAGACAGCGTACACTTTTTACACATAACGGCAGACAGCGTGCCCTTGTTACACATTACGGCAGACAGCATCCCCTTTTTACACATAACGGCAGACAGCGTCCCCTTTTTACACATTACGGCAGACAGCGTGCCCTTGTTACACATTACGGCAGACAGCGTCCCCATTTTTACACATTACGGCAGGCAGATTCCCCATTTTTACACATTGCGGCAGGCAGATTACCCCTTTTTACACATAGCGGCAGGCAGTCCCCCATTTTTACACATTGCGGCAGGCTGATTCCCCCTTTTTACACATTACGTCAGGCAGTGCCCCCTTTTTACACATTGCAGCAGGCTGATTCCCCCTTTTTACACATTATGTCAGGCAGTCCCCCCTTTTTACACATTGCGGCAGGCTGATTCCCCTTTTTACACATAGCGGCAGGCAGTCCCCCATTTTTACACATAGCGGCAGGCAGGCCCAAGAAAAAAGAAAGAGAAAGAAAGAAAAAGAGAAAAAGAAAGAAAGAAGAATTATACTTACCCTCTCCGCCGGCTCAGGCTCCTCGGTGCAGCCGCGTCAGACGATTCCCGGGCAGTAGAGGAGGTGGAGGACGGAGGTGAAGAAGGGAGCCGCAGCAGCGCTTTGTTACTGGTGGAGGCGCTGCTGCTGCTGCCCCTCTGCTTCCCTATAGGCTGTTCTCGGAAGACAGCCTATAGTGAAGCAGAGGGGCAGCAGCAGCAGCGCCTCCACCAGTAACAAAGCGCTGCTGCGGCTCCCTCCTTCACCTCCCTCCTCCTCCTTCCCCCGTCCGTGTCGCTGCTCCTCTCCTCTCCTCTCCGGGCGGCTGTGCGCTGCGGGCAGCGGTTGCCTGCAGCGCACAGCGGCATGTAATTAGTCAGTTTGACTCATTACATGCTTGGGCCCCTGGACAGAGGCGGGCCCCAGTGCAACCCACTGCTTGCACTGCCGGTAGTTCCGCCTCTGACTCCTCCTAATATAATACAGCTGCTCCCCAGTCCCCACAATTAAGCAGTGTGAGCACAGATATATGCAGCACACTGAGCACAGATAAGGAGCGTTTTTTTCAGGCAGAGAACGGATAAAACTGGTGGTCACTGATCAGCAAAACTCTGCACTGTACTCCTCCTATATTATACAGCTGCTCCCCAGTCCCCACAATTAAGCAATAAGCAAGCACAAATATTTGCATCAACAATAAACAGAGAGGACGCCAGCCACGTCCTCTCCCTAACATTTCCAATGCACGAGTAAAAATGGCGGCGACGCGCGGCTGCTTATATAGAATCCGAATCTCGCGAGAATCCGACAGCGGGATGATGACGTTCGGGCGCGCTCGGGCTAACCGAGCCATATGGGAGAATTCGAGTATGCCTCGGACCCGTGTAAAATGGGTGAAGTTCGGGGGGGTTCGGTTTCCGAGGAACCGAACCCGCTCATCACTAGATACCATGCTATCCAACCCTAAGGCTCTGCTGAACGGTACTCTTCTCATGATTGACACAATTTGTCATGATTTGTCATTGTTTCCAATATACTGCTGGAGGGAACTTTCCTGTGATGAGGACCTAGAGAATGGTTGTCCATGTGATGCTAAAATTAACAGATTGTATCCATTGCATCTGTCGAGAGACAATGAAGGTGGATTCATGTTAGGAAAAAGTGGCTTAATCTATACATCCAATTATAAAAACATAATGAGCTGAGTCAGTATTGTGTCACTCCGTCAATGGACATTGAGCAACACTCTATGTATATTATTACATTCCACAGCCAGTTGATGATAGTAATTATCTGTTCCATAACTGTTGGCACAAACATAACTGTATTACCAATCGTTAGGAGAATCTGAGAGGCTTAATACAGCGAGATCCGGATGCTCAGTGAGGAGTATACTAAGAACGTATGCTGCCCGTCAGTGGTGTAGCTCCACCTAGCATATGACATGGCACACTTAGTGCCATCTTAATTGCTAAGATGTCTATGCTAATTAGTCATCGCACACAAAAAAAAAATGTGCTCCACGAATTCTGAGTGGGCAGGATGTGGCACTGTACAAGTAGGGTGCGCACAATATTTGATGTGAGAGCTCAGCAAATGTTCTGTGTCCATCCTACTATGCCAGCTTCAAGAAGTAGGGCTGGTACCTAGTCAGTGCTGTTCTCACCCATGTGCGCAGAGAGAGGGAGGATGCTGGGGCAAGAACACATTACCTAGAACTCTGTGGGTGCCGGTGAGTGCAGTGGAGGTGTAACTACACCCTCTGCGATGATGGGGCATGGACTCATTCCATATAGTACACCCCCTGGTACCCAGGACTGCCCTAGGTATTGGTGCCCTTGGGCCAGCCTGAGGAGAGCAGTATGTTGGATTATGACATTTGGGTAGCTTGACACTAGAGATGGCCATATAACATACTGAGTTTCTTAACAGTTAATTATAATACCCAGCATACAGTATGTTACCATTATAGCGATCCATAGCGGTGATATATTGAATGATGGTCATCCTATAGATTGTAAGCTTGCGAGCAGGGCCTTCCTACCTCTATGTCTGTTTGTTATTACCCAGTGTGTCTTATCACTGTTGTTTCCAATTGTAAAGTGCAACGGAATATGCTGTACTATATAAAAAATAAATAAATCCTCATCAGTTGGAATCACAGAAAGATTTCAATTCAGGATTTCCAGGCTTTGAAAACTCTAATTTCAAGGAAGTTGGAGATTTTAAATATTTTAGAATTCTTTTAACAGCAGTTGTTTCCCAGGGTAATGGCAAATTTGCTCACCGGGCTCACAACATGTGTGATGTCTGGACGAGTTCCAACACTTGCATACATTAAACTTCCAATAGCACTCTGATAAGGAAACTTTTTCATATCCTCTGTCTCTGCCTAGCTTTGTGGTGACATGGCTTTTTTAAGCTTTGTACCTTTGTCAATGGAAGTACTCAGGGGCGCCAACAACTGTTCTACGCCCAGGTACTGGGAGGGGGCGTGGCCAATGTAGGGAAGTGTGGTCCCCCCCCCCCCCCCCTCCTTAGGAAGTATACCAAAATCCGGGGGGGGGGGGGGGTCGGCACGTGGGCAGATGGACGCAGGTGGTGGGCTTGGTGTTTGCACTTTATTCGCCCCCCCCACCTGCATATCACGCGGCCAGGGAGAGAGAAGAGACTGTGTGCTGGGCTGGGGAGAGAGGCTGCTGCAACAGTCTCTCCTCTCTTTCCTCTCTCCAGGTGCCGACGCTGTGTACAACAGGTAAAGGGGGGGCCGCAGCGGGACCCTCCAACAGGCCCAGTAAAGCGTAACCCCCCCCCCCCCCCCTCTGTGCCACAGGGAGTACTGACTGATATTGCTACTAGGTGGGCAGTACGGATGGTGTAATGGTTAGCATTACTGTCTCATAGCATGGTCATGGGGTCAACTTCCACCATAGCCCTGTGTGACGTTTGTAGTCTCCCCATGCTTGCGTGGGTTTCCTCCAGATAACCCAGTTTCATTCCACAGTCCAAAAATATACTGGTAGGTTAATTGGCTCCCAACAAAAGCGTTAGTGTGTGTGTACATGGGCAGACTAGATGGGCCAAATGGTTCTTATCTGCTGTCAAATTCTCTGTTTTTTGACAGCAGTAATGCTCATGAAAATTCTGTATTAGAAATGTATTCAATAAATTCTCCATTTAAAAAATCTGAGTCTAAATCCAATTGATACAGCACTAAATCTTCATGGGAGATGTGACAATGACTAAACGCAATGCACTGTTCCTTGTGACAGATGAGAAGATTCCTCCATAGTTAATCCCGGATTGATTTGTATATACTTTAGCGACAAGAGATACTTTACAACTGCATTTAACTTTTTACAAAAGACCTACTTGTTATTGACGTGACACGGCCTCTTAAAAACAGTCCAAGTATTGTTGTCCTTCAATGATTGCTGACTTCCAGTACTAGTCGTTGCTTGACTTTGCATCTTGGATACTTTGGGGCTCACAGGAGTCATATATGCAAATTTCCCAAACTCCGCCATTACAGTCCATTGTTTAAGGGTATCCATGCTTGAGTACAGGTGTCTTAATTAGTAACTCAGGAAATTTGTTTTAACCATCCTGACTCAAGCATGGATATCCTTAAAACCTGGACTGAAATGGAGGCATTTTGGGGAACTCTGTCCCAAGTTTTTTTTCCTTTATTGCTTCTCACTTCTCACTCCTGGTCTGTGATTGGATATCCTTGCTGTCAGCCTCTAACTCAGACACATGTCCAGCTGTTGGTATAGCCCGCAAAACAAACTTGTGTTGCGATTCTTATTCCAGCTTCACCTTAGGTGGTACTGAACACCACTTCTCTGGATGTCATGAAATTTTGAGCATTGGGCTTACCAGGAAGATCAGCAGTGGGCCAACGTGTCTGTGGGACCTGTTTTGTTTGTTGACATGTGACTCCACCTCTACATGACAGAGAGCCTACCGGTGCTTATTCCACTCAATCATTATTTTAGTCAATCTCTGTGTATTGTCTGCAGTACGAGGGGTGTGCAATATGTTTCCAGATACATAAAAAGTATTTTATTGACAAAGTTAATGTTAATTTTTTTTTTCTTAAGTACAGTATTCACCAGAGTAGTCTATGCAAAGTTGCATGCGCTCAATCTACTTTGTGAAGCAGCTGGACGAGACCAAAGCATGGTATGTCTTCTACATGGTGGATGAAGGTCTCCACTGCAGCTTCCTCAAAACGAATCCCACGCGTCTTGAGCTTGATTTGTTGGAACACAAAGAAGTTGCAGAGAGTCATGTCTGGACTGTACGGTGGATGACCTAGCTCCTGGATACGTTCATGGGCCAGAAAATGTACTACTTTCCTGGACTTGTGGGCTGATGCATTGCTGTGATGGAAGATGGCACCACGAGTGTGAGTTCTTGGACAGCGCCTGGATATGGCTTATAGCACTTGCGTCAGGCATTGGTTGGCATACCAATCCCCAGTAATGGTGTGCTACATCATGAGTGGTAGGGTAGCTACATGGCCGGCCACCATCTGCTTGGCAACTTTGCGCTCATGTCAGAACTTCTGTGATGGCACACCTCCAACTGGGGTCCATTGGGATGACTGTTGTTTGGTCTCTGGTCAAAACTGTAGATCCAAGATTCATCGCAGCTGATGATCCTCCAGAGTTTGAGTGACCGCCATCAAACCTGGCCAGCATGTTGTGGCACAAAGTCACCCAAGCCTCCATCCACTCTTGAGTCAGCTGATGGGGCACCCCACATGGCCAAGCTTTTGTGGAGTATCAAGCTGATGGATCCTGATGAGAAACCTATCACCTTCTGTAACTGGACCACGGTCCAAGGTGTTGGTGGACATAGGTCAGCTGCAGCGCCTCTCATCTTCCAGGAACCGTCTCCTTCTCCGACATTCTCAAACACAGTGGTTCGGGATGGAGCAGGGGCGGAACTACCGGAGGCAACAGAGTCAGTTGGCGCCGGGCTCCAGACCTGAAGGGGGCACCTAGATCCAGCCTCCTCCATTCTACCTCAACTGCAGGTCCGCAACTTGGGTAGTGCGGATGGTGCTCAGCCCACATTTGCCCTGTGGACGCACCATCTGCATCCACCTGACTATGCTATCGGCGCAGTCTGCTGCCTCCACCCTGAGCTGGGTCACCCGGCCGGCAGACTCACACTGCAGTTTCCTCCAAGCCACGCCCCCATGTGGTGATCGTGGAAGTTCTCGCCCGGCGCTGAGAAGCAGCAAAGCGAAAGCTGGATCATCTTGGCTCCAACATCACATTAAGTCAGCTAGTTCCAGGAGTCCACCCCCTACCTCTCATCTTTCCTCTCTCCTCTCCCTTTGCTGTCTCTACAGACCTGTGCTGGGCTGCAGTGTTTTTAGTGAGTTTGCTGCTGCAGAGCGCATCAGCCGCAGTCTCTGCCTGTGCGGGGGAGGGATGGTGGGTGGTCACACTGATCGTACTTCTTCCACCATCCCTGGATTTGCTCCTGCCTGAGTGGTTTTCATGGCGCCCGCCCGTATCCCCAGTTTATATATATATATATATATATTTTACATAAGGGAGTGTCCTTGCATCCTGTAAGTAGGTCACACCCCCAAAACTGCCCAGGCTAGCTCTACAGCACTGTCAATAACAGGTACACTTTAAGTGTCAGCACACTCTGACAAGTCACTATTTGTTCTTGTCCCTCTTTTCCATTCTCCTTCCCACTATTCCGATGCTGTCTGCAGCTGGTCTCTCTTCATACTAAAGGACCATGCTAAAATCTAACCATTCACACATCTTTTCCATAGCCTCCCCACTAACCCTAACCTCCCCCCATAAACGTTGCCTTCCCTCTAGCAGCATTACACTAACTCTAACCTAGCCACCCCCTAGTAGCCTAATTCTATTTATCCCTCCGCGATGCCTAAATAGCGGTGCAAGTATGCGGGTACGCTCGGGTACAGAGTACCCTTAAGTATTTGGCAGCGGGTACACAGTACCACCTGCCACACACTTTGCCATTACCACAATTATAATGTGCCACAAAGCAACAAGACCATGGTGCTTGGCAGCATGATGGCTCCTCCCACTTTGTCAGGGTTTACTGGGAGTGTGATGGTGGCTGTATTTTCCTGTTATAATGGAGGCATTACTATATATTGTTATTAAATTGGGGGCATTACTATATATTTCTATTATACTGGAGGCATTACTATATATTTTTAGCCTTGCCTCCAGATAAAAAAAATAGAATTTTAATACCTACCGGTAAATCCTTTTCTCTTAGTCCGTAGAGGAGGCTGGGGACTCCATAAGGACCATGGGGTATAGACGTGATCCGCAGGAGACATGGGCACTTTAAGACTTTAAATGGGTGTGAACCGGCTCCTCCCTCTATGCCCCTCCTCCAGACCTCAATTATAGGAACTGTGCCCAGGGAGTCGGACATTTCGAGGAAAAGGATTTTTGTTAAACCAAGGGTGAGATACACACCAGCTCACACCACAACACACCGTACAACATGGCTTTTAACTAAACACCAGTTAACGGCATGAACCAAAATCAGCAACAGGCTTATCTTTACTGAAACACAACCTTCGTGTAACATAAGCAATAACTATTAACAATTACTGCAGCTAGAGTCCGCACTGGGATGGGCGCCCAGCATCCTCTACGGACTAAGAGAAAAGGATTTACCGGTAGGTATTAAAATCCTATTTTCTCATACGTCCTAGAGGATGCTGGGGACTCCATAAGGACCATGAGGTTTATACCAAAGCTTCAGAACGGGCGGGAGAGTGCGGATGACTCTGCAGCACCGATTGAGCAAACATGAGGTCCTCATCAGCCAGGGTACCAAACTTGTAGAATTTTGCAAAAGTGTTTGAACCCGACCAAGTAGCCGCTCGGCAAAGTTGTACCGCCGAGACTCCTTTGGCAGCCGCCCAAGATGAGCCCACCTTCCTGGTAGAATGGGCCTTCACCGACTTCGGTAACGGCAATCCAGCCGTAGAATGAGCATGATGAATCGTATTACAGATCCAGCGAGCAATAGTCAGCTTGGAAGCAGGATTTCCAATCTTGTTGGAAGCATACAGGACAAACAGAGCCTCTGTTTTCCTAATACGAGCCGTTCTGTCTACATAACTTTTCAAAGCTCTGACCACATCGAGAGACTTTGATTCAGCCAAGGCTTCAGTAGCCACAGGCACCACAATAGGTTGGTTCATGTGAAACGAAGAAACCACCTTTGGAAGAAATTGTTGACGAGTTCTCAACTCCGCTCTATCCACATGGAAGAACAAATAGGGGCTCTTATGAGAAAAAGCTGCTAATTCCGACACCCGCCTTGCGGACGACAAGGCAAAAAGCATGACCACTTTCTAAGTGAGAAATTTCAACTCAGCCTTCTGTAAAGGTTCAAACCAATGTGACTGAAGGAACTGCAACACCACGTTAAGGTCCCACGGTGCCACTGGGGGCACAAATGGAGGTTGGATGTGCAGCACACCTTTCACGAAAGTCTGAACTTCTGGAAGGGAGGCCAATTCTTTTTGAAAGAAAATTGATAAGGCCGAAATCTGCACCTTAATGGAGCCTAACTTTAGGCACGCATCCACACCTGCTTGAAAAAAAATGGAGAAAAAGACCCAGCTGAAATTCTTCCGTAGGAGCCTTCTTGGATTCACACCAAGACACATATTTTCTCCAAATACGGTGATAATGCTTTGCCGTTAACTCCTTTCTAGCTTTAAGTAGTGTGGGGATGACTTCACCGGGAATACCCTTTCGAGCTAGGATTTGGCGTTCAACCGGAATTCTGTCAAACGCAGCCGCGGTAAGTCTTGAAACACGCACGGCCCTTGCTGTAACAGATCCTCTCCTAGAGGAAGAGGCCAGGGATCTCCTATGAGTAATTCCTGAAGCTCCAGATACCAGGCCCTTCGTGGCCAATCTGAAACAACGAGTATCGCCTGAACCCTTGTTCTTCTTATGATACTTATCACCTTTGGAATGAGTGGAAGTGGAGGGAACACATAGACCGTCCGAAACACCCACGGTGTCACCAGGGCGTCCACCCTCGACCTGGAACAATATTTCTGAAGTTTCTTGTTGAGGCGAGACGCCATCATGTCTATTTGAGGAATTCCACAATGACTTGTCACTTCTGCAAAGACCTCACTCCCCTGGATGGAGACCGTGTCTGCTGAGAAAGTCTGCTTCCCAGTTGTCCACGCCTGGAATGAAGACCACCAACAGAGCGCATGCATGTCTTTGCACCCAGGGGAGAACTTTTGTGGCCTCCGCCATCGCCACTCTGCTCCTTGTTCCGCCCTGGCGGTTTATGTAAGCCACTGCTGTAATGTTGTCCGACTGAATCAGGACGGGCCGGCCGCGAAGAAGATGTTCCGCTTGTAGAAGGCCGTTGTAGATGGCCCTTAATTCCAGAATGTTTATGTGCAGTCAAGCTTCCTGGTTTGACCATTTTCCCTGGAAATTTTCCCCTTGTGTGACCGCTCCCCAGCCTCGGAGACTTGCATCCGTGGTTACCAGGATCCAATCCTGGATCCCGAACCTGCGTCCCTCTAGGAGGTGAGAACTTTGGAGCCACCACAGGAGAGGAACTCTGGTCCTGAAAGATAGGCTTATTTTCCGGTGCATGTGTAGGTGAGACCCGGACCGCTTGTCCAACAGGTCCCACTGAAACACCCTGGCATGGAACCTGCCAAACGGAATGGCCTCGTAGGCCGCCACCATCTTCCCCAGCACCCGAGTGCATTGATGAATCAACACTCTTGCCGGTTTCAGAATCCCTTTGACTATGTTCTGGATTTCCAGAGCTTTTTCCACTGGGAGAAAAACTCTCTGTAGTTCCGTGTCCAGAATCATGCCCAAGAATGACAGCCGTGTTGTCGGAACAAACTGTGACTTTGGCAAATTTAGGAGCCAACCATGTTGTTGCAGAATTGTCAGGGAGAGCGTAGCGTTTCTTACTAACTGCTCCTTTGATCTCCCCTTTGTCAGGAGATCGTCCAAGTACATGATAATTGTGACACCCTGCTTGCGCAGGAGCACCATCATTTCCGCCATTACTTTGGTGAAAATCCTCGGAGCCGTGGAAAGACCAAACGGCAACGTCTGAAATTGGTAATGACAATCCTGAACAGCAAACCTCAGGTAAGCCTGATGAGGAGGATATATGGGGACATGTAAGTAGGCATCTTTTATGTCGACTGACACCATAAAATCCCCCCCTTCCAGACTGGAGATCACTGCTCGGAGAGATTTTATCTTGAATTTGAAACTTTTCAGATATAAATTGAGGGATTTTAAGTTCAGAATCGGTCTGACCGAGCATACGGCTTCAGGACCACGAACAGGCTTGAATAAAAGCCTTCTCCCCGTTGTGACAGGGGTACTGTGACAATGACTTGATGTTGACACAGCTTTTGTATTGCAGTGCATACTTTATCCCTTTCTGGAAGAGAAGCTGGCAAGGCCGATTTGAAAAATTGGTGAGGTGGTGTCACGATCCGGGTATCTGGACGCCATTACTTACCCTTCAGATGCCTCCTAAGGCTGGCTCAGCGTTCCAGGACCGGATCCCGCTGTTCCTGAGTTTCCACATGCAGAATGTCAGAGTGGTGATTTCATCAGCAGCGGCCTCCGCTGTGCCCGCGTGGTTAAATGTGCGCTTGTCAGTCTGGCGTCTCCTGTCTCCTGTGGCCGGCGTCGCCATTACTGTTTCAATTCTCACATGGATTACAAACCAAACTTCCCTCCAAGTGTCTGCATGGGCGCAGCCATCTTGGATTTTGTCATCTGATCATTTCCACCAATCTGCTGTCTGTATTGTTGATTTGCATAATTGCCTAGCCAACCCCTTCCTTGCTGCAGGTATAAGTAAGCTGTGCCTGAGCAAGGAAGGCGTCAGTGCTTTGGTTGTCTAACCTAGTTCCAGTTTGTCTCTCTCCTGTGGTTGTCTTCCAGGTTCCAGCTCCTGTCTCCAGACTTCTGCTATAGAGACCCGCACCAGCATTCCATCTGCGGTGTAGCCTGACTCTCCGATCCATTCTGGACTCACCTGTTTCCAGTTACAACAATCACCTGCTTCCAGCCCAGCTTCCAGCAGTGTACAGCTTCTCTTAAAGGGCCGGTGTCCTTTCTGCAGTTTACCACTCTCCACCGGTATTATTATTTCACCGCTCTCAAACTCCAAACTTCATTATCAATCACCTGCTTCCAGCCCAGCTTCCAGCAGTGTACAGCTTCTCTTAAAGGGCCGGTGTCCTTTCTGCAGTTTACCACTCTCCACCGGTATTATTATTTCACCGCTCTCAAACTCCAAACTTCATTATCAATCACCTGCTTCCAGCCCAGCTTCCAGCAGTGTACAGCTTCTCTTAAAGGGCCGGTGTCCTTTCTGCAGTTTACCACTCTCCACCGGTATTATTATTTCACCGCTCTCAAACTCCAAACTTCATTATTATTTCATCGCTCTCAAGTTCGTTTATTATTTAACTGGTTCCAGCCAGTATCCACTCCGTACCAACAACAGTCTGGTTCCAGCCAGTATCCACAGCAGCCGTTTTATCTTCAGCAGCCCAGCCTTTCCTGGAACACCAGCTGGTACGATCCTGGGTTCTCTCCATTGCTACAGTCAGGCCTGGTAAGGACTTTCCAACTAGAAGATTATAAGAACTGTCTCACACTACCAGTGCCTGTGGCCCTTGCCACCCTGTAGTACCCAGGAATTGTATTTATCCTCTGTTGACTTTTATGTTTCCTTTACTGCTGCTGTGTTACGGAGTTTGTCATAATAAACATCATTGACTTTTATCCTGGTTGTCGTGGTCACGCCTTCGGGCAGTTATTCTACATGTTACTTACATGTCTAGGGGTCTGATACAACCTCCCAGGTTCCGTTACATCTCAGCCCCTACAACTGAGGCTGCCTCCCGTCAGCTCAGGCCCTCAGTTGTGACAGTAAGCACTGACCTAATGAATCCAGCCGGAGACCAGGATCAAGCGAACAGGCCGATGCAAGAACTGGCAGCCCGACTTGAACATCAGGAGGCTGCACAGGGCCACATCATCCGCTGTCTCCAGGATCTCTCTACACGGCTGGATGGGATTCAAACGACCCTCCGTGGACCTGGCACGTCCGGTGCGTCCACTACAGTGACACCAGCTGTAACCCCACCCACCTTACCCATTTCCAGTCCACATCTTCATCTTCCAACGCCAGCAAAATTTGATGGATCTCCAAGGTTCTGCAGGGGATTTCTCAATCAATGTGAAATCCACTTTGAGCTTCTACCTGGCAATTTCTTCAGTGACCGTACCAAAATTGCCTATATCATCTCCCTTCTCAGTGGCTCAGCCCTTGACTGGGCATCACCTTTATGGGAGAAGTCTGATCCCCTGCTATCCTCCTATACTGACTTTGTAGCTACATTCAGGTGCATCTTCGACGAGCCAGGCCGGATAACATCTGCTTCATCTGAGATTCTCCGTTTACGCCAGGGAACACGTACTGTGGGACAGTATCTTATACAGTTTAAAATCCTGGCATCCGAACTGGCATGGAACGACGAGGCCCTGTATGCTGCATTCTGGCATGGCTTATCAGAACGCATCAAGGATGAGTTAGCTACCAGAGACTTGCCCTCTAAGTAGGATGAGCTAATTTCTCTTTGCACGAAGGTTGATCTACGTTTCAGAGAGAGAGCAACCGAGCGAGGAAGATCATCTACTCCTAAATCTTCTGCTCCTCCTCCTCGTCAACCATCTCCATCCAAGGATGAGCCTATGCAAATTAGTCGTTCCCGTCTATCTCCCGCTGAGCGCCGAAGACGTCTCTCTGAGTCTCTCTGTCTCTACTGTGCAGCTCCGTCGCACACTATCAATGCCTGTCCCAAACGTCCGGGAAACTCCAGATCCTAGCTCGCCAAGGAGAGGGCCGGCTAGGAGTAATGATCTCCTCTCCATCTCCTCATGACTGTAACCTCCCAGTGTCGCTCCAAATTGCTCAACGTTACAGGAACGTCATTGCCCTCCTTGATTCCGGAGCAGCTGGGAATTTCATAACCGAAGCTTATGTTAAACGGTGGTCCCTACCCACCGAGAGACTGTCCTCATCCATCTCTTTGACTGCCGTGGATGGCAGCAAGATTTTTGACGCAGTCATTTCCTTAAGGACTCTTCCAGTTCGTCTGAGAGTGGGAGTTCTTCATTCTGAGTATATTTCTTTTTTAGTGATTCCAAGAGCCACACATCCAGTGGTTTTAGGCCTTCCATGGCTCCGTCTCCACAACCCATCAATTGACTGGACGACTACGCAAATACTGGCATGGGGTCCCTCCTGTGCTGAGACTTGTTTAGCCAAAGTTCTTCCTGTTTGTTCTTCCTTCCCCAGGTCATCTGATGTTCCGCCTCCTCCATATCAAGACTTCACGGACGTGTTCAGTAAAGCCTCTGCTGATATCCTTCCTCCTCATAGAGAATGGGACTGCCCAATCGACCTCATTCCAGGGAAGGTTCCACCGCGAGGTCGAACTTATCCGTTGTCTCTGCCTGAGACACACTCCATGGAAGAGTACATCAAAGAGAACCTGGCGAAGGGTTTCATCCGACCATCTTCTTCTCCAGCCGGCGCAGGCTTCTTCTTCGTTAAGAAGAAAGACGGTGGTCTGCGTCCGTGCATCGACTACAGAGGTCTGAACGACATTACCGTCAAGAACCGATACCCTTTACCCCTGATTACCGAGCTCTTTGATAGAGTTAGTGGTGCAACTATTTTCACAAAGCTGGACTTGAGGGGTGCCTACAATCTCATCCGAATCCGTGAGGGTGACGAGTGGAAGACCGCCTTTAACACCCGTGACGGACATTATGAGTACCTCGTCATGCCCTTCGGATTGAGCAACGCTCCAGCAGTCTTCCAGCACTTCGTGAATGAGATTTTCAGGGACATCTTGTACCGCCATGTCGTGGTTTATCTAGACGACATCCTCATCTTTGCTAATAATCTCGAAGATCATCGTTTCTGGGTAAAAGAGGTTCTTTCCCGTCTCCGTGTCAATCACCTCTATTGTAAATTGGAGAAGTGTGTGTTTGAAGTTAAAACCATTCCGTTTCTAGGTTACATTGTGTCCGGTTCCGGACTAGAGATGGATCCTGAGAAACTCCAAGCAATCCAGAATTGGCCTATACCCTTAAGCCTCAAAGGGGTCCAGAGGTTCTTAGGGTTCGCCAATTATTATAGAAAATTTATACGAGACTTTTCCACCATTGTGGCGCCTATCACTGCATTAACCAAGAAAGGTGCTAATCCGTCCAAGTGGTCCGAGGAAGCTACACAGGCCTTTCACCTTCTGAAGCAACGGTTCATCTCTGCACCAGTTCTGAAACAGCCCGACACCGACTCTCCTTTTATCTTAGAGGTAGATGCCTCCTCCGTTGGAGTAGGAGCAGTGTTATCCCAGAGGGCCAAAGATGGACATCTACATCCTTGCAGTTTCTTCTCCCGGAAGTTCTCCCCAGCTGAGCGCAACTATGCCATTGGCGATCAGGAGTTGCTAGCCATCAAGCTCGCTCTGGAGGAGTGGAGATACCTGTTGGAGGGAGCTTCCCACTCAATCACCATACTTACCGACCACAAAAATCTTTTATATCTCAAAGGCGCACAATGTCTGAATCCTCGTCAGGCCAGATGGGCACTTTTCTTCTCTAGGTTTGACTTTAAACTCCAGTTCTGTCCGGGTTCTCAGAATCGTAAGGCCGATGCCCTTTCCCGCTCATGGGAGCAAGAAAATGAGTCCGAGTCTGCAGACAAGCATCCTATTATTAATCCGTTGGCATTCTCCACGGTAGGGATGGACTCTACGCCTCCACCAGGGAAAAGTTTTGTTAAGCCAGTTCTAAGGAAGAAGCTCATGCATTGGGCCCATGCTTCCCGTTTTGCTGGACATACAGGCATTCAGAAAACCCTTGAATTTATTTCTAGGTCCTACTGGTGGCCAACTCTGAAGAAGGACGTTATGGAATTTATTGCCTCCTGCCCAAAGTGTGCCCAACACAAAGTCTCCCGCCAGTCGCCTGCGGGGCAACTGGTTCCATTATCTGTTCCCCGTCGACCTTGGACCCATTTGTCGATGGACTTTGTTTCCGATCTACCTATCTGCAACAAGTTTAATACCATCTGGGTGGTAGTTGACCGGTTCACCAAGATGGCACATTTCATCCCTCTCACCGGTCTTCCGTCAGCTTCCAAGTTGGCTCAAGTGTTTATACAAGAGATCTTCCGACTTCACGGTCTTCCTGAAGAGATCATCTCGGATCGTGGAGTACAATTTGTGGCCAAATTTTGGCGAAGTTTGTGTCAAGCCCTCCAAGTCAAGTTAAAGTTTTCCACGGCTTACCATCCTCAGACCAATGGTCAAACCGAGAGGGTGAATCAGGACTTGGAGGCCTTCCTCCGTATATATGTGTCTTCCTCTCAAGATGACTGGGTTCAACTCCTTCCTTGGGCCGAGTTCAGCCACAACAATCAATACCATTCCTCATCTTCTTCTACACCATTCTTCATTAATTATGGATTCCACCCTAAAGTCCCAGAATTCCAACCGCTTCCCGCAACTTCTGTTCCAGCAGTGGATGTCACCTTGCGTCAGTTTTCAAATAACTGGAGGAACGTCCGCGCAGCCCTGCTTAAAGCCTCATTCAGGTATAAGAAGTTTGCCGATAGGAAGCGTAGAGCGGTTCCTGCTCTCAAGGTGGGTGATCGTGTGTGGCTGTCCACGAAGAATTTGAGGTTGAGAGTTCCCAGCATGAAATTTGCACCTCGCTACATCGGACCCTTCAAGATTGAACAAGTCATCAATCCTGTTGCCTACAGGTTACAGTTACCATCCTTCTTGAAAATACCCAGGACATTTCATGTTTCTTTGTTGAAACCGCTGATCCTGAATCGGTTTCATTCCGCACTTCCTCCAGCTCCCAAAGTTCAGACTCAACGGGGAGTCGAGTACGAGGTGGCCAAGATTTTGGACTCACGTTTCCGTTACGGTCAGTTACAATACCTCATTGACTGGAAGGGCTATGGTCCTGAAGAACGCTCTTGGACCAATGCCTCAGACGTCCATGCTCCTGCCTTGGTCCGAAATTTCCACGCAAAGTTTCCTTTAAAGCCTAAGAAGTGTCCTGGGGCCACTCCTAAAGGGGGGGGTGCTGTCACGATCCGGGTATCTGGACGCCATTACTTACCCTTCAGATGCCTCCTAAGGCTGGCTCAGCGTTCCAGGACCGGATCCCGCTGTTCCTGAGTTTCCACATGCAGAATGTCAGAGTGGTGATTTCATCAACAGCGGCCTCCGCTGTGCCCGCGTGGTTGAATGTGCGCTTGTCAGTCTGGCGTCTCCTGTCTCCTGTGGCCGCCGTCGCCATTACTGTTTCAATTCTCACATGGATTACAAACCAAACTTCCCTCCAAGTGTCTGCATGGGCGCAGCCATCTTGGATTTTGTCATCTGATCATTTCCACCAATCTGCTGTCTGTATTGTTGATTTGCATAATTGCCTAGCCAACCCCTTCCTTGCTGCAGGTATAAGTAAGCTGTGCCTGAGCAAGGAAGGCGTCAGTGCTTTGGTTGTCTAACCTAGTTCCAGTTTGTCTCTCTCCTGTGGTTGTCTTCCAGGTTCCAGCTCCTGTCTCCAGACTTCTGCTATAGAGACCCGCACCAGCATTCCATCTGCGGTGTAGCCTGACTCTCCGATCCATTCTGGACTCACCTGTTTCCAGTTACAACAATCACCTGCTTCCAGCCCAGCTTCCAGCAGTGTACAGCTTCTCTTAAAGGGCCGGTGTCCTTTCTGCAGTTTACCACTCTCCACCGGTATTATTATTTCACCGCTCTCAAACTCCAAACTTCATTATCAATCACCTGCTTCCAGCCCAGCTTCCAGCAGTGTACAGCTTCTCTTAAAGGGCCGGTGTCCTTTCTGCAGTTTACCACTCTCCACCGGTATTATTATTTCACCGCTCTCAAACTCCAAACTTCATTATCAATCACCTGCTTCCAGCAGTGTACAGCTTCTCTTAAAGGGCCGGTGTCCTTTCTGCAGTTTACCACTCTCCACCGGTATTATTATTTCACCGCTCTCAAACTCCAAACTTCATTATCAATCACCTGCTTCCAGCCCAGCTTCCAGCAGTGTACAGCTTCTCTTAAAGGGCCGGTGTCCTTTCTGCAGTTTACCACTCTCCACCGGTATTATTATTTCACCGCTCTCAAACTCCAAACTTCATTATTATTTCATCGCTCTCAAGTTCGTTTATTATTTAACTGGTTCCAGCCAGTATCCACTCCGTACCAACAACAGTCTGGTTCCAGCCAGTATCCACAGCAGCCGTTTTATCTTCAGCAGCCCAGCCTTTCCTGGAACACCAGCTGGTACGATCCTGGGTTCTCTCCATTGCTACAGTCAGGCCTGGTAAGGACTTTCCAACTAAAAGATTATAAGAACTGTCTCACACTACCAGTGCCTGTGGCCCTTGCCACCCTGTAGTACCCAGGAATTGTATTTATCCTCTGTTGACTTTTATGTTTCCTTTACTGCTGCTGTGTTACGGAGTTTGTCATAATAAACATCATTGACTTTTATCCTGGTTGTCGTGGTCACGCCTTCGGGCAGTTATTCTACATGTTACTTACATGTCTAGGGGTCTGATACAACCTCCCAGGTTCCGTTACATCTCAGCCCCTACAACTGAGGCTGCCTCCCGTCAGCTCAGGCCCTCAGTTGTGACAGGGGGCACGTCTTGAAATTCCAGCTTGTACCCTTGGGTCACTATTTCTAGTACCCAAGGATCTAGGGCCGAGCGAGCCCAGACCTGACTGAGTTGAAGACGTGCCCCCACCGGTGTGGACTCCAGCAGTGGAGCCCCAGCGTCATGCGGTGGATTTGGTAGAAGCCGGGGAGGACTTCTGCTCTTGGGAGCTTGCCACAGCCGGCAACTTTTTTTCCCTTCCCCTACCTCTAAGTAGCAAGGAAGGAGGACCCTCGTGCTTTTTTGAATTTATTAGACCGAAAGGACTGCATCTGATAATGGGGCGTTTTCTTTTGTTGAGCAGGGACATAAGGTAGAAAAGATGACTTACCCGCGGTAGCTGTAGATACCAGATCCGCGAGGCCCTCACCAAACAAGACACCACCCTTATTCGGCTGAGACTCCATAGCCTTCTTAGAGTCAGCATCACCATTCCATTGATGAGTCCATAATGCTCTCCTAACCGAGACTGCCATGGCATTGGCCCTTGATCCCAAGAGGCCAATATCTCTCGAAGCCTTCCTGAGGTAGACTGCAGCGTCCCTGATATGACACAGTGTCAAAAGAACGCTATCCCTATCCAGGGTATCTAATTCAGATGACTAGTTATCTGTCCACTTTTCAATCGCACTGCTCACCCATGCCAATGCCACGGCACGTCTGAGCAGCGTACCCGTAGTGATATAAATAGATTTCAAGGTAGTTTCCTGCTTACGATCCGCAGGATCCTTTAGGGCTGCCGTGTCAGGGGACAGAAGCGCCACCTTCTTGGACAACCGTGCTAGAGCTTTGTCTACAGAGGGTGTTGACTCCCACTTTTCCCTGTCCTCAGAGGGGAACGGATATGCCATATGAATCCTCTTGGGAATCAGTAACTTTTTGTCAGGAATTTCCCACGCCTTTTCAAAACGAGTGTTCAGCTCATGAGAGGGAGGAAGCGTTACCTCAGGTTTCTTTCCCTTAAACATACAGACCCTAGTACCAGGAACAGCCAGGTCTTCCGTGATATGTAACACGTCTTTTATTGCCTCAATCATGTACTGAATGCTCTTAACCAGTTTAGGATTCAATCTGGCATCAGTATAGTCGACACTGGAGTCCGAATCCGTGTTGGTATCTGTGTCTGCTATCTGGGTAAATGACCGCTTCTGCGACCCTGAGGGGGTCTGAGTTTGGGATAAAGCATCTTCCATGGATTGTCTCCACGTTTGGTTTTGAGCCTCAGATTTATCCAACCTCTTATTTAATAAAGCCACATTTGCATTCAAGACACTCCACATATTTACCCAATCAGCAGTCGGCGGTGCTGACAGATTCACTCCCATACTCTGTTCTGTCCCCACTCCAGCCTCCTCCTGGGAAGAGCATTCAGCCTCAGACATGTCGACACACACGTACCGACACCCACGATCACACTGGGCTATAGGGGACAGACCCACACTAAGGCCTGTTAGAGAAACACAGAGGGAGATTGCCAGCTCACACCCAGCGCCTATCCCGGTCTGAAACTGATATACAATGCCTCAGACCTATCAGCGGTTTTACTATATAGTTAATCAACACCAAATTCGCTGTGCCCCCCCCCCCTTTTACACCCTGTTACTTAGACAGTAGTGAGGAGGCCAGGACCAGCATCTCTGCAGCTTCTGTGAAGAGAAAATGGCGCTGATTAGAGCTGTGAGGGCTAAGCCCCGCCCCCTTAATGGCGCGCTTAAGTCCCGCTATTTTTTTATACTGGCGGGGGTCTGTATACAGAGCCTATGCACTGTATACCCTTATTGCCAGGCTTAAAAAGAGGTTTATTGCTGCCCAGGGCGCCCCCCCTGCGCCCTTGTAGTGCCGCTTGTGTGTGGGAGCAATGGCGCGCAGCGCGACCGCTGCGCGGTACCTCTGAAAAGTGAAGTCTTCTGCCATCTGTAATGAAGTCTTCTGTTCTTCGGTTACTCACCCGGCTTCTTTTTTCAGGCTCTGTAAGGTGGACAACGGCGCGGCTCCGGGAACGAGCAGCTAGGCGCACCAAGTGATCAGACCCTCTGGAGCTAATGATGTCCAGTAGCCTAAGAAGCAGAGCCTTTAAACTCAGAGAAGTAGGTCCGCTTCTCTCCCCTCAATCCCACGAAGCAGGGAGCCTGTTGCCAGCAGTGCTCCCTGAAAATAATAAACCTAACATAAAGTCTTTTCCAGAGAAACTCAGGAGAGCTCCCCTGTCGTGTGTCCAGTCTCTCTGGGCACAGAATCTAACTGGAGGAGGGGAGTAGAGGGAGGAGCCGGTTTACACCCATTTAAAGTCTTAAAGTGCCCATGTCTCCTGCGGATCCCGTCTATACCCCATGGTCCTTATGGAGTCCCCAGCATCCTCTAGGACGTATGAGAAAAAAGAAAAAAGGGGCTGTCGTGTCATGTAGCCACTCCCACTAGCAACATGTGGCCACGCCCATTTTTCGGCACTCAGTACCACTAAGAAAATATTTCTACTTGCACCACTGTGCCTAACCCTAACCTCCCCTGGTGTGTGGAAGGGACCAATATGCGATCCCAGCAGGCAGGATACAGGCGCACACAATACTGACACCGGCATCCCAATGGTGATGATCCCAACAGGGGTGAGGTAAGTATTACACCTTGCCCCCCTACCCCTAACTCTCTGATACCGCAGCCTAACCCTAAATGTCCCTTTAGTGCCTAAACCTAACCCCCCCCCCTTTCTGCAGCCTAACCATAAACCTCCCCCTTAGTGCCTAAACTTAACCCCCCCTCTCCGCACCCTAACCACCCCAGGTGGCACCTAACCCATCCACCCTCCGCAGCCTTACCCTAACGGACGCTACTATGCGGTGTAATGTGAGTAACAGACACTACTGGGGGTCATTCCGAGTTGATCACACGTAGCAACTTTTTGCTGCTCGTGCGATCAACTAGACGCCTATGGGGGAGTGTATTTTAGCCTAGCAGGGCTGCGATCGCTTGTGCAGCCCTGCTATGCTAAAAAAGTTTTATGTAAAACAAGACCAGCCTTGCAGTTACTTACCCTGTGCGATGGATCCAGCGATGTAGGTCCCGGAATTTACGTCAGACATCCCCCCTCCAAACGTCTGGACACGCCTGCGTTTACTGCTCCATGCCCGGAAAATGGTGAGTTGACGCCCCGGAACACCTTCCTCCTGTCAATCTTCTTGCGATTGGCGCTGCGACCGCTTTCTTTGTACGCGGCATCGCTGGGCAACGACGCGCCTGAACAATGCGGGCGCCGCGCATGCACAGTTACGACCTGTTTGCACCACTGCGATGAACCACAGCGTGCGAATGGGTCGGAATGACCCCCACTGTGTGGTGTAACGTGAGTAACAGACACTACTATGCGGTGTAATAAGAATAACACACCTACTGTGCGGTGTAATATGAGTAACAGACACTACTATGCGGTGTAATAAGAATAACACACCTACTGTGCGGTGTAATGTGAGTAACAGACACTACTATGTGGTGTAATAAGAATAACATGCTACTCTGTGGTGTAATGTGAGTAAGGGATGCTACTGTGCACTGTAATGTAAATAAGTAATATGAGTAACAGACACTACTATGCGGTGTAATAAGAATAACAGATGCTACTGTGCGGTGTAATGTGAGTAACAGACACTACTATGTGGTGTAATAAGAATAACAGATGCTACTGTGTGGTGTAATGTGAGTAAGGGATGCTACTGTGCACTGTAATGTAAATAAGTAATATGAGTAACAGACACTACTATGCGGTGTAATAAGAATAACAGATGCTACTGTGTGGTGTAATGTGAGTAAGGGATGCTACTGTGCACTGTAATGTAAATAAGTAATATGAGTAACAGACACTACTATGCGGTGTAATAAGAATAACAGATGCTACTGTGCGGTGTAATGTGAGTAACAGACACTACTATGTGGTGTAATAAGAATAACATATGCTACTGTGTGGTGTAATGTGAGTAACAGACACTACTATTTGGCGTAATAAGAATAATGGATGCTACTGTGCGGTGTAATGTGAGTAAGGGACGCTACTGTGCGGTGTAATATGCGTAACAGACACTACTATGCGGTGTAATAAGAATAAAGGATGCTACTGAGCTGTGTAATTTGAGTAAATGATGCTACTGTGCGGTGTAATGTGAGCAACAGACGCTGCTGTGCGGTGTAATGTGAATAAGTAATATAAGTAACTGACACTACTGTGCGGTGTAATGTAAGTAATATGAGTAACTGACACTACTGTGCAGTGTAATGTAAGTAATATGAGTAACTGACACTACTGTGCAGTGTAATGTGAGTAACGGACGCTGCTGTGCGGTGTAATATGAGTAACGGACACTGCTGTGCGGTGTAATGTGAGTAAGTAATATAAGTAACTGACACTACAGTGCGGTGTAATGTAAGTAATATGAGTAACTGACACACCACTGTGCGGTGTACCGTGAGTAAGGGATGCTGCTGTGCGGTGTCTCCTGCTGTTGCAGACCACTCTTGTAACCGTAGAAGATCATGGCGTTCCAGTGACCTCTGGTGAGCACCATAATGAATTTATGAAGGTGTACGTGCTGACTTTGGTGTACAGTGCTGCTTATAAACACAGGGGATCATTCCGAGTTGATCGCTCGCTAGCTGTTTTTAGCAGCCGTGCAAACGCTATGCCGCCTCCCACTGGGAGTGTATTTTAGCTTAGCAGAAGTGCGAACGAATGTATCGCAGAGCGGCTACAAAATAATTTTGTGCAGTTTCAGAGTAGCTTCAGACCTACTCAGCGCTTGCGATGACTTCAGACTGTTCAGTTCCTGTTTTGACGTCACGAACACGCCCTGCGTTCGCCCAGCTACGCCTGCGCTTTTCCTGGCACGCCTGCATTTTTTCGAACAGTTGACACCCAGAAACGCCCTCTTCCTGTCAATCACTCTGCGGCCAGCAAAGCGACTGAAAAGCTTTGCTAGACCTTGTGTGAAATGACTTCGGCCGTTGTGAAAGCACGTCGCGCGTGCGCATTGCGCCGCATACGCATGCACAGAAGTGCAGTTTTTTGGCATTATCGCTGTGCAGCGAACATTTTCATCTAGCTATCAACTCGGAATTACCCCCACAGTTCTGTTCCTTGACATTTCACAAGAACTTTAGGGGGTCATTCTAACCTGATCGCACGCTAGTTTTTTTCGCTGAGGTGCGATCAGGTCAAAACTCAGCAAAACTGCGCATGCATATGCACCACAATGCGCAGGTGCGTCGTACGGGTACAAAGCGGATCGTTGCTGAGCGATGGATTTAACGAAGAATCCATTCGCACAGCCGATCGCAAGGAGATTGACAGGAAGAAGGCGTTTGTGTGCCGTTTTCTGGGAATGTTTGGAAAAACACAGGCGTGTCCAAGCGTTTGCAGGGCGGGTGTCTGACGTCAGTTCCGGGACCGGACATGCTGAAGTGATCGCAGCGGAGTAAGTTCAAACCTACTCAGAAACCGCACAAAACTTTTTCTCTGACGTCCTAAGTGGATGCTGGGACTCCGTAAGGACCATGGGGAATAGCGGCTCCGCAGGAGACTGGGCACAACTAAAAGAAAGCTTTTTGGTCTAACTGGTGTGCACTGGCTCCTCCCCCTATGACCCTCCTCCAGATCTCAGTTAGAATCTTGTGCCCGGCTGAGCTGAATGCACACTAGGGGCTCTCCTGAGCTCCTAGAAAGAAAGTATATTTTAGGTTTTTTATTTTACAGTGAGATCTGCTGGCAACAGACTCACTGCAGCGAGGGACTAAGGGGAGAAGAAGCGAACCTACCTGCTTGCAGCTAGCTTGGGCTTCTTAGGCTACTGGACACCATTAGCTCCAGAGGGATCGAACACAGGACCCGACCTCGATCGTTCGGTCTCGGAGCCACGCCGCCGTCCCCCTTACAGAGCCAGAAGCAAGAAGTGGTCCGGAAAATCGGCGGCAGAAGACCTCGGTCTTCAACAAGGTAGCGCACAGCACTGCAGCTATGCGCCATTGCTCCTCATGCACACCTCACACTCCGGTCACTGATGGGTGCAGGGCGCTGGGGGGGGGGGGGGGCGCCCTGAACAGCAATATAAACACCATGGCTGGCAAATCATCACAATATATAGTCCCAGAGGCTATATATGTGATAAATTACCCCTGCCAGAATTCCTGAAAAAAGCGTGAGAAGTCCGCCGAAAAAGGGGCGGGGCTAACTCCCTCAGCACACTGGCGCCATTTTTCCCTCACAGCTCCGCTGGAAGGATCGCTCCCAGGCTCTCCCCTGCAGTATCAAGTTACAAAGGGTAAAAAAGAGAGGGGGGGGGCACTAAATTTAGGCGCAGTATAACTTATATAGCAGCTATAAGTGGAAATAATTCAGTTAATCCCTGTATTATTATAGCGCTCTGGTGTGTGCTGGCATACTCTCTCTCTGTCTCCCCAAAGGGCTTTGTGGGGTCCTGTCCTCTGTCAGAGCATTCCCTGTGTGTGTGCGGTGTGTCGGTACGGCTGTGTCGACATGTTTGATGAGGAGGCTTATGTGGAGGCGGAGCAGATGCCTATAAATGTGATGTCACCCCCTGCGGGGCCGACACCTGAGTGGATGGTTATGTGGAAGGAATTACGTGACAGTGTCGACTCCTTACATAAAAGGTTTGACGACATACAAAATATGGGACAGCCGGCTTCTCAGCCTGTGCCTGCCCAGGCGTCTCAAAAGCCATCAGGGGCTCTAAAACGCCCGCTACCTCAGATGGCAGACACAGATGTCGACACGGATACTGACTCCAGTGTCGACGACGATGAGACTAATGTAACTTCCAATAGGGCCACACGTTACATGATTGAGGCTATGAAAAATGTGTTGCACATTTCTGATGTTACCCCAGGTACCACAAAAAAGGGTATTATGTTTGGAGAGAAAAAACTACCAGTAGTTTTTCCTCCATCTGAGGAATTAAATGAAGTGTGTGAAGAAGCGTGGGCTTCCCCCGATAAGAAACTGGTAATTTCCAAAAGGTTACTAATGACGTACCCTTTCCCGCCAGAGGATAGGTCACGTTGGGAATCATCCCCTAGGGTGGATAAAGCGCTCACACGCTTGTCAAAGAAGGTGGCACTACCGTCTCCGGATACGGCCGCCCTAAAGGAGCCTGCTGATAGAAAGCAGGAAGCTATCCTGAAGTCTGTATATACACACACAGGTATTATACTGAGACCAGCTATTGCTTCAGCATGGATGTGCAGTGCTGCAGCTGCGTGGTCAGATTCCCTGTCGGAAAATATTGATACCCTAGACAGGGACACTATATTGCTAACCGTAGAGCATATTAAAGACGCAGTCTTATACATGAGAGATGCACAGAGGGATATTTGCCGGCTGGCATCTAAAATAAGTGCAATGTCCATTTCTGCCAGGAGAGGGTTATGGACTCGGCAGTGGACAGGTGATGCAGATTCTAAAAGGCACATGGAAATTTTGCCTTATAAGGGTGAGGAATTGTTCGGGGATGGTCTCTCGGACCTTGTTTCCACAGCAACAGCTGGGAAGTCAGCATTTTTACCCCATGTTCCCTCACAGCCAAAGAAAGCACTGTATTATCAGGTACAGTCCTGTCGGCCCCATAAGGGCAAGCGGGTTAAAGGCGCGTCCTTTCTGCCCAGAGGCAGAGGTAGAGGGAAAAAGCTGCAGCATACAGCCAGTTCCCAGGAGCAAAAGTCCTCCCCCGCTTCCTCCAAGTCCACCGTATGACGCTGGGGCTCCACAGGCGGAGCCAGGTACGGTGGGGGCCCATCTCAAAAACTTCAGCAATCAGTGGGCTCGCTCACAGGTGGATCCCTGGATCCTTCAAGTAGTATCTCAGGGGTACAAGCTGGAATTCGAGACGTCCCCCCCTCCCCCCCCCGCCGTTTCCTCAAATCTGCCTTGCAAACAACTCCCTCAGGCAGGGAGGCAGTGCTAGAGGCAATTCACAAGCTGTATTCCCAGCAGGTGATAGTCAAGGTACCCCTACTTCAACAAGGACGGGGTTACTATTCCACAATGTTTGTGGTACCGAAACCGGACGGTTCAGTGAGACCCATTTTAAATTTGAAATCCTTGAACACATATATAAAAAAATTCAAGTTCAAGATGGAATCGCTCAGGGCGGTTATTGCAAGCTTGGACGAGGGGGATTACATGGTATCACTGGACATCAAGGATGCTTACCTGCATGTCCCTATTTACCATCCTCACCAGGAGTACCTCAGATTTGTGGTACAGGATTGTCATTACCAATTCCAGACGTTGCCGTTTGGTCTATCCACGGCTCCGAGGGTATTTACCAAGGTAATGGCCGAAATGATGATACTCCTTCGAAAAAAGGGAGTTTTAATTATCCCGTACTTGGACGATCTCCTAATAAAGGCGAGGTCCAGGGAGCAGTTGTTGATCGGGGTAGCACTATCTCGGGAGGTGCTACAACAGCACGGCTGGATTCTAAATATTCCAAAGTCACAGCTGGTCCCTACGACACGTCTACTGTTCCTGGGGATGGTTCTGGACACAGAACAGAAAAAAGTGTTTCTCCCGGAGGAGAAGGCCAAGGAGCTGTCATCTCTAGTCAGAGGCCTCCTAAAACCAAAACAGGTGTCGGTGCATCACTGCACGCGAGTCCTGGGAAAAATGGTAGCTTCCTACGAAGCAATTCCATTCGGCAGGTTCCATGCAAGAACCTTTCAGTGGGACCTGTTGGACAAGTGGTCCGGATCGCATCTTCAGATGCATCGGCTGATAACCCTGTCTCCAAGGACCAGGGTGTCTCTGCTGTGGTGGCTGCAAAGTGCTCATCTTCAAGAGGGCCGCAGATTCGGCATACAGGACTGGGTCCTGGTGACCACGGATGCCAGCCTTCGAGGCTGGGGGGCAGTCACACAGGGAAGAAACTTCCAAGGGCTATGGTCAAGTCAGGAGACTTCCCTACACATAAATATTCTGGAACTGAGGGCCATTTTCAATGCCCTAAGTCAGGCAAAACCCCTGCTTCAAAACCAGCCAGTACTGATCCAGTCAGACAACATCACGGCAGTCGCCCATGTAAACCGACAGGGTGGCACAAGAAGCAGGATGGCGATGGCAGAAGCCACAAGGATTCTCCGATGGGCGGAAAATCACGTGTTAGCACTGTCAGCAGTGTTCATTCCGGGAGTGGACAACTGGGAAGCAGACTTCCTCAGCAGGCACGACCTCCACCCGGGAGTGTGGGGACTTCATCCAGAAGTCTTCCAACTGATTGTAAACCGTTGGGAAAGGCCACAGGTGGACATGATGGCGTCCCGCCTAAACAAAAAGCTAGAAAGATATTGCGCCAGGTCAAGAGACCCTCAGGCGATAGCTGTGGATGCTCTAGTGACACCGTGGGTGTACTGGTCGGTTTATGTGTTCCCTCCTCTTCCTCTCATACCAAAGGTACTGAGGATAATAAGGAGAAGAGGAGTAAGAACTATACTCATTGTTCCGGATTGGCCAAGAAGAGCTTGGTACCCGGAACTTCAAGAAATGATCTCAGAGGACCCATGGCCTCTGCCACTCAGACAGGACCTGCTGCAGCAGGGGCCCTGTCTGTTCCAAGACTTACCGCGGCTGCGTTTGACGGCATGGCGGATTGTCTGCAATACTTGTATATAGTTATTGTTTAACTAAAGGGTTATTGTTGAGCCATCTGTTGAGAGGCTCAGTTATTGTTCATACTGTTAACTGGGTATTGTATCACGAGTTATACGGTGTGATTGGTGTGGCTGGTATGAGTCTTATCCTTCCTTATTGTGTCAGCTCTTCCGGGCAAAGTATCCTAACTGAGGTCTGGAGGAGGGTCATAGGGGGAGGAGCCAGTGCACACCAGTTAGACCAAAAAACTTTCTTTTAGTTGTGCCCAGTCTCCTGCGGAGCCGCTATTCCCCATGGTCCTTACGGAGTCCCAGCATCCACTACGGACTACGAGAAATAGAATTACCGGTGAGTAAATTCTTATTTTTTGTACCGCTCAGCAGCACAAGCGTTCGCAAACTTGCAAAGCGAAAATACACTCCCCTATAGACGGCGACTATCTGATCGCAGCGCTGCAAAAAGTAGCTAGCGAGCGATCAACTCAGAATGAGCCCCTTAGTTAGATTTCACAGTTCACAACCAGTCAGATTGTGTCTACTTTACCTATGCACTGCACATCCAGAAATTTATTGCTCAACCCTCAAACAGCAACTCTGCCATCAATAATATCATGCCAGTATAAATACAGCATCAACAAGCTTCACATGACTGTATATACAGCATCTGTCAGCACTTTTCCTAACATAGAAGTGTACCCAAACACTGTAAGAACCTTACAACTATGTTGACCTACCTATGACTCATAACCTTCTTATATACCACGTTATATCATATACTGTACAATTAGGATTAGGGAGACTAATGTTTTTTATTATTATTTTTGTGTGTGTGTAATACTTGCTGTGTGCTGGACACCATTCATTTGGGCTTGTATGTCAGCTGTGCGGACAGGTAGAGCAAACACTGGAACATTTACAGTCGTAATGAATAAGTGGCAAGATCATTTGTATATATATATATGCAACTTACTTTGCCACTTAGCCTTTGTGAGTGTGTATAATCTAGTGCAGGACTGGCCAACTTGTGGCTCTCCATCTGTTCTAAAACTACAAGTCCCAGCATGCCCTGCCACAGTTGTGCTATTTGTGGAAGGGGACGCTGGGCTGTGTAGTTTCACAACAGCTGGAGAGCCACAGGTTGGCCAGCCCTGATCTAGTGTATAAAAAAAATAGAGGAGTGTGTAAGTGCGCAGTCAGCAGCAGCTGGTAAGGGGATGGTCAAGTTCCCCAATATACTAAAGAGAAAAAAACACACGTGACCGGCTTCATTTAAATTTAGTTTTATGATAAATAAGAGTTATAATACTCGTTTTGGTACAAGATATAGTTTGATTAAAGTAGTAGAATTTTGTGAGATTAATCATGTATTTAAAAGTGCATTTTAAGACGGTTTGCTGTGTTTTTAATTGAGCACCGAACAGGTTATTAAATTATTAAGAAAGGGTATAAATAGATACCCAGCACACATTGAATTTATGCTACTGAGGAAGCTGGATCACACTGTTGCCAGCGAAACGCGTTGAGCTTATTCACCCGCCTGGACACCACTCTCCGACGTTACTTATTGGGACTTTGACATCTTTGGCCACAATTGGACACTTTCCAATCACTGGGAATTTCTACAAACAAGGACCTGATCCACATATACAGCTAGCAATGGACTCTTCCTAAAGCTGATGCCATCATATACACCTATTGTAGAACTGGTAATTATCTTGTGTTACAGTGAATGCCATCTGGAGACTGTCCTAGCCGTAAAGAACAATATACGTCCTAGAGGAGAGTGGATTCATATTAGATCTCATCCAGGGAGAGACTATGATTGCAAGTGCTAATAATATTAGGTAATAGGAATCGATTCCTGTTTTTTTAATGGTACAATAAATTGTTATTTTATTTATATAAGCAAACCGTCTTTTTACATCTTATTTTTCACAGCCAGCGCTGATCTAGTGTATGCGCTGTTTGTCTGCTCGGTTGACATGTAGGATTGAGTGAATGGTGATTGGCAAATGGTGAGTGTTTTAAGTGGAGAAAAATATATTTTTTAAACAATTGTAAAGTCTTCCTAATCCTAATGGTGTATGATATAATGTGCCTTTAATGTCTAATTTTATTTCTTTATAACTTCCACCTTAATGCTGGACATTCCCGCTCTCTGCAAAGTCTTTGGGGGAGTTGGTGCTCCTACTGTCATGTCTGTCTATGCTACCTCCCTATTGCTACGAGATGGCCATGGGTGGGTTATCTATCGATAGTCACCATTGATTGATAACATCAATGGGACAGATACGAAAAAGTGTAAACGATGTGGGACCAGTATGTGGAGGTGTAAATGATGTGGGACCAGTATGTGGAGGTGTAAACAGTGGTGCAAGTAGAAAAAATTTCTTATAATAAGAATTTACTCACCGGTAATTCTATTTCTCGTAGTCCGTAGTGGATGCTGGGAACTCCGTAAGGACCATGGGGAATAGACGGGCTCCGCAGGAGACTGGGCACTCTAAAAGAAAGATTAGGTACTGTCTGGTGTGCACTGGCTCCTCCCTCTATGCCCCTCCTCCAGACCTCAGTTAAGGAAACTGTGCCCGGAAGAGCTGACACAACAAGGAAAGGATTTGGAATCCAGGGTAAGACTCATACCAGCCACACCAATCACACTGTACAACTTGTGATAACCTAACCCAGTTAACAGTATGAACAACAACTGAGCCTCAGTAACAGATGGCTCATAACAATAACCCTTTAGTTAAGCAATAACTATATACATGTATTGCAGAGAGTCCGCACTTGGGACGGGCGCCCAGCATCCACTACGGACTACGAGAAATAGAATTACCGGTGAGTAAATTCTTATTTTCTCTGACGTCCTAGTGGATGCTGGGAACTCCGTAAGGACCATGGGGATTATACCAAAGCTCCCAAACGGGCGGGAGAGTGCGGATGACTCTGCAGCACCGAATAAGCAAAGGCAAGGTCCTCCTCAGCCAGGGTATCAAACTTGTAGAACTTAGCAAATGTGTTTGAACCCGACCAAGTAGCAGCTCGGCAAAGCTGTAAAGCCGAGACCCCTCGGGCAGCCGCCCAAGAAGAGCCCACCTTCCTTGTGGAATGGGCTTTTACTGATTTAGGATGCGGCAATCCTGCCGCAGAATGAGCTTGCTGAATCGTGTTACAGATCCAGCGCGCAATAGTTTGCTTTGAAGCAGGAGCACCCAGCTTGTTGGGTGCATGCAGGATAAACAGCGAGTCAGTTTTCCTGACTCCAGCCGTCCTGGCTACATAGATTTTCAAAGCCCTGACTACATCTAGTAACTTGGAGTCCTCCAAGTCCTGAGTAGCCGCAGGCACCACTATAGGTTGGTTCAAATGAAACGCTGATACCACCTTAGGGAGAAATTGGGGACGAGTCCTCAATTCTGCCCTGTCCATATGGAAGATCAGATAAGGGCTTTTACATGACAAAGCCGCCAATTCTGACACACGCCTAGCCGAAGCTAAGGCCAATAGCATGACCACTTTCCACGTGAGATATTTTAGCTCCACGGTCTTAAGTGGCTCAAACCAGTGGGATTTCCTGTCCGTTGGCGGGAAAGGGTACGCCATCAGTAACCTCTTAGAAATCACTGGTTTCTTATCGGGGGAACTCCACGCTTCCTCACACAATTCATTTAATTCATCAGATGGGGGAAAAGTCACTGGCTGCTTTTTCTCCCCAAACATAATACCCTTCTTGGTAGTAACCGGGTTAACATCAGAAATGTGCAATACATTTTTCATTGCAGTAATCATGCATCGGATGGCTTTTGTAGACTGTGCATTTGTCTCATCCTCATCTACACTGGAGTCAGACTCCGTGTCGACATCTGTGTCTACCATCTGAGCTAGCGGGCGTTTATGAGCCCCTGATGGCCTCTGAGACGCCTGGGCAGGCGCGGGCTGAGATCCCGGCTGTCCCAAGGCTGCTGCGTCATCGAACCTTTTATGTAAGGAGTTGACACTGTCTGTTAAGACCTTCCACATATCCATCCAATCCGGTGTCGGCCCCGTCGGGGGCGACACCACACTTATCTGCCCTTGTCCGCCTCCACGTAACCCTCCTCATCAAACATGTCGACACAGCCGTACCGACACACCGCACACACACAGGGAATGCTCTGACTGAGGACAGGACCCCACAAAGCAAATACTTTCTTTCTAGCAAGCTCAGGAGAGCCCACTAGGAGCACCCAGCTCTGGCCGGGCACAGATTCTAACTGAGGTCTGGAGGAGGGGCATAGAGGGAGGAGCCAGTGCACACCAGATAGTACCTAATCTTTCTTTTAGAGTGCCCAGTCTCCTGCGGAGCCCGTCTATTCCCCATGGTCCTTACTGAGTTCCCAGCATCCACTAGGACGTCAGAGAAAGGTGCTGTGTGCCCGCCAAAAAAATGGGTGTGGCCAAATGCCACATGGGGCTTGGCCAATGAAAATGGGGGCGTGATACACATATGGGGGGGCCAGATACACTTATGACACCAATAGTGCCAGATACACATATGCCCCCACCATGCCAGATATGCTCCTACAGTGCCAGATGCACAAATACCCCACAGTGCCAGATGCACAAATGCCCCCAGTAGTGCCATATATGCCCCCACAGTGCCAGATACACATTGCCCCAGAGTGTCAGATACACACATGCCCCCACAGTGTCAGATATGCCCCCACTGCGCCAGATACACATATGCCCCCAGAGTGCCAGATACACATGGCCCCACAGTGCCGAATACACATATGCCCCCAGAGTGCCAGATATGCCCCCAGAGTGCCAGATATGCCCCTTCAGTGCCAGATATGCCCCCACAGTGCCAGATACACATGCCCCCACAGTGCCAGATATGCCCCCACAGTGCCATATATGCCCCCACAGTGTCAGATATGCCCCCACAGTGCCAGATATACATGTCCCCACAGTGCCAGATATACATGTCCCCACAGTGCCAGATATGCCCCCAGAGTGCCAGATATGCCCCCAGAGTGCCAGATATGCCCCTAGAGTGCCAGATATGCCCACATTGTGCCAGATACACATGCCCACACTGTGCCAGATACACATGCCCTCACAGTGCCAGATATACATGCCCCCAGAGTGCCAGATATGCACCAGCAGTGCAATTTACTTACCGTTGTTGCTGTTGCCTGGGGCTGGCACTATCTTCTGCTGGGGAGAGGTGACCGCAGCACGTACTCCTCCTGTCCCTCTCCTGCCCTCAGTCCGGTCTCCTGAACTGGCGCCGGTCCGCGAGCCAATCAGGGCTCGTGGTCCGGCATCAGTGGCTCCTGATTGGCTGCCGGTCCACGAGCTCTGATTGGCTCACGAACCGGCTCAGCGCACGCCGCCGCCGGACTCACGGGGGACTCGCAGGCAGGAGAGGAGAGGCACATGCTGCGCTCTCCTCTCTCCAAGACCCGGTATCTGCAAGGTGGCGGCCCGGCGTACCTGCTGGGATTTTCTTACAGGTAAGCCGTACCGCCCCACTTGCAGCACTGGGTGTAAATGAGGTGGGACCAGTATGTGGAGGTGTAAATGATGTGGGACTGGTACGTGAATGTCGAAAGGTGCATACACACGGTTCTATATATCTTTGCAATTTTGACTATATAGTCAACTGACATGCGGGGTGGACTAGCCCTGTGCTGGGCGTCCCCCCGCATGTCAGTGTGCCTGTTCATAGCCCTGCAAAATTTTGCAGGGCTACGATCAGGTCTGAATTAGGCCCATAGACAATATTGCATAGTCAGAATCAAACATAAGTTAGTACCGCATCGTGTGTATGCACTTTAAAAGCTGCACAACCTTGCTGCCAGTGCCCTGAATTGGCATTTCTATTTGAATCTCGCCTTTTTTCGGATGTATGATGACACAAACTTGCTTTTGTAAACTCGCACCTAACTGAATTGATCCCACTACGTAGACAGCTAAGTACACAATGCTCGGTATTGTCTGACAGACTGCAATAGTGCATTATTATCCTTTCCAAAACGCCCCAAGACCGCTGAAAGACGTGCATTGGTGGAAGGGCTGCTGGAGGGGCCCGGCAAGGGCCCCCGTCTGCTACCCCTCTCCTGTCACTGTGCCAGAGTCTTTGCTCTCTAGTGGCCAGTGTCATCTTCCCTAATATCACTGGAATGATGGCAATGGCCGGGGACGAGGGATCCTACCTCCTAAGATTGTTCTACTGTGAGGTGTAATCTGTATTGGGGATACTGTGTGACCACACCCCATCCTTGTGAGACAACACCCCTTTTTGTTTTGCAACTAGGGGGGTGCCTAATCCCTTGCACTGGTCCTGGCTCTGCTTAATCAGGGGGGCGGGGAATGAGTTCCACCACCACTCCGAGCACTGCCAGGTACAATGTATAAATACAGACATTTTTCTGCACTTGAACAAGGAGATCTGAGCCTGAAACGTCTGCTTCTTCTGTTACTGTTTACCTGCTTTAATTAAAAAAAAACCTCTATGGCGCATGTTTTGGTGCAACAATTCACTGGCATGTAGACTTACTTTTGCAACAGAAGAACCCGCCATTGCTGTGAGCTTGTGTAACAGATTGGAACCAGGGCTAAGCTGCGCCGGCAGGAGTCATCTTTAGTTTCTGTTGACAAGCAGAAATTGCGAAGCAATCGCAATTTTTGCTTGTTGAAAGGGCGGGGGGGGGAGGCGCCGGTCAGAATGCTAGGCGGCCTCCAGCATGCGAGCAAAAGGATAGAAAATTCTGCTCATTAGCAGAATTTGCTATCCTTACTGAATTAGCCCCAATTGTGGTTATAATATGTCATCCTTAGGTTCAGTTATGTGGTGAGTGAGGGACTGGTTTTGCCAATTAAATTAAGTATAAATAATTTTAATTGGTCCTGGCCCACCAAACTACGACATCACTGCAAGGCCCCCCTAACTCCCCCCCCCCAACTCCCCCCAGGGTGTCACGGCCCCTATATTAGAAACGACTGGCATATTCTTATTTTATTTAACTACATGTAATACACCTTAGATCTCAGTTCCTATAAGGATGTAAATCCTTGTATACAGTAAACTACACATATGTGGGAATAGTCCTTGGCCCCCTGCCGGCATTCTGGTGGCCGGGATCCCGGTGGCGGTATGCTGACTGCTGGGATGGTGGCTACATCCCATTTAGATGACTATGTGGGAGTTTTATCATTATTATCCTATTTGTATGTAAAAGGTGTTGAAAGGGGAGAGCGCTACTGCGCAGATTCCATAATGTTCCTCCAGGGAGGTTTCGCTCCCTGTACCAAGATGGCTGCTGACCTAAATACTGCACATAAGTGCGGAGCCATCTTGACAAAGTCTAACAGCATCACAGTGGGAGATAGTAGTTTTTCACTTAACTCCTCAGAGACCTGAGATTATCAGAGACCCACAACACTTCCAGTGATCCTGCACTGCTACCTGCTGCATACACTCATCAGCTGGGAAGCCGAATGACACCCCTCTGGCCTCAAGCTCCACTCAGTGAGAACCAGTGTGTAACAGTTAATATGAGCTTACCATCTTCGGAGTGTTGGAGAAATATAATACACTAGGTGATTCATTGAGCCCTACGGGCGCTCTTCGCACCGTCGTAAGGGGCTATGCCCCCTTAACCCTTGCACACCCTTGTAGCGTGCAATATTTTTATTATATGGAGTATTACCTCCAATCATAATTGTGTGAGTGGTTAAATATTGCACGGACAAAGGGGGTGCAATGGTTAAGGGGTCAAAGCCCTTTGCAATGGGGTGAACAGCGCATGCAGGGCCTGATGAATCACCTAGTAGGTGCTTTGGTTGGGGGAGTGGCGGGTGCAGGGAAGACGCGGATGGAATCCGGGGGTTCCACGGGAGGGGCGGTGTGGAGGTGCTGCAGGTGTGGGATGGGCTGGTGTCGCAGGTGGGGGTCCAGAGCCACCGCGGGTGGGGGAGGAGCAGTTGCGGGGGTGGCGTGGGTGGGAGAGGGGCGAATGCGGTGGTGCAGGGGGAGGGGCGGGTGCGGGGTTGCTGCGGGTGGGGGAGGGGGTCCGGAGCTACCGCAGGTGCTGGAGGGGGTGTGTGGGGGTGCCGCGGATCGGGCCCGGAGGTACTGCGAGTGGGGGAGGTGCGGGTAATGCTTCTCCTCCTGTCAGCAGCTAAGCTGCTGTCCTCCCTTTGGCAGTGGCTCTCCCGGAGACTCGCACAGCAGCCAAACAGCCAGTCAATATTGTTAGCGTCGGTGTCCCAACATGCCGCATTACAGGGAAGAAGATGCACTCAATAAACTACAGCTCCCAGCAGCCCTAAGGGCCGGAATGCTTTGGCGCTAAGGGCTGCTGGGAGTTGTAGTTTATTTAGTGCGTCTACTTCCCTGTAATGCGGTGCGTTGGGACGCTGGTGCTAACAATAGTGACTTGCTGGCAGAACTGAGTGACTCGCTGAATCAATGTATAAGGTGAGAGTGCTGTGCGGTGTCAGTGACACTGCACACAGGCCCGGAGCTAGCCACTCAGCAAAGGGATGCAGTGCAGGGAGGCACCAGGAAGGAGAGGCATTCTCCCTGCTCTGCATCCCTGTGCTGAGCTGCTGCTGCTATCCCTGCTGCTGCTGGCTGCTGTCACACATGCAGCGGTGCCAGCAGCACAAAACCTCCTCTCCCCCTCGGCGCCGGCAGCACAAAGCCTCCTCTCTCCCCCCACTCCCCTGTGTGACATTCAGTGGCCGGGCGAGAGCCAAAAGGGGCAGAGCTAGACGGTACCATGCTGCAGCAGGAGGATGAGCTGCTACAGCTTCGACCAGCCAGACTTCATTAGGTAAGTGTCTGGAAAGAGAGTGAGTGTGTGTGTATATACAGTGTCTGTGTATACTGTATATATGTGTGACTGTGTATGTGTGTAATGTATGTACAGTATGTATGTGTGTGTGTTTGTATACATATATATATATGTGTCTGTTGTGTGTATGTGTGTGTATGTGTGACTGCGGCATAATGTGTGTAAGCGTCACTGGTACAGTAGGCGTTATGTGTGTAAGCGGCACTGGTAGAGGGGGCGTTACGTGTGTAAGCGGCACTGGTAGAGGGGGCGTTACGTGTGTAAGCGTCACTGGTACAGTAGGCGTTACGTGTGTAAGCGGCACTGGTAGAGGGGGCGTTACGTGTGTAAGCGGCACTGGTACAGGGGCCGTTACGTGTCTAAGCAGCACAGATACAGGGGCGTTATGTGTCTAAGCATCACTGGTACAGAGTGCGTTACGTGTCTATGCGTCACTGGTACAGATGGCGTTACGTGTGTAAGCATCACTGCTACAGGGGGCGTTACGTGTCTATGCGTCACTGGTTCAGGGGGCGTTACATGTGTAAGCGTCTCTACTACAGGGGGTATTATGTGCGCTGTTTGTTTGTAAAGTATGCGAGGGTGCAAATTTATAGTTTGCAGGGGGGCGCCGAACAACCTAGCACCGGGCCAGACTGCACACCCACCGCACTGCACAGCACTGTCACCTTTTACATTGATTCAGCATCCAGACATTACCCTCCGCGATATCACCCACTCCATACGTTACATTAGCCATCTCGGGGCTTCCAGGCCGACAGCCCAGGTGCTGTGTTGCGGAGTCAGGGCCTCTGGGCGCGACTGTGGCGGGGAGGTACTTCTGTGACATCACGCGCAGATTTTCGAATTTGTATCAATTTTTATGTGAAAAGTGTTGGATGTTGTGTTGCTGCAGATGCAGTGGGCCTATTTTGGGGTGTGGGGCTGGAGCTGCAGCTCCATCAGTCCCTTTGCTAATCCTGCACTGTGAAAACAGCAGGGAAAGGGCAGATCCTCCCATTGGATGTAACCTGTGTGGGAGGAGGTTTCTCGCCCAATCAGCTGTGGACAGGGTGTGACAGACCTGCCACTAACCCAATGAGAGCTCCTAGCCACACCCAGCGTTAGACAAGTCAAAAGGTCGGCATGAAAATGGTACACATAAAAAAGACAGACAATGTAAAATGTTTTGGACTATTTCATACTTTCTCTATCCATGTCGGAATAGAGTTGGCTATAAACCTTGAGGCGAGCGCAGCGAGCCACCGTGCCTGAAGCGTGGCGAGCGAAGCGAGCCCCGCGAGGGTATGCCTTTCTACAATTGGGGGTCCCAAATGACAAAACTATCCACACAAACCACAAAAATGTAAAAAACATGGTGTCTACCTTTTTCATGTCGACCATTTTCATGTCGACCTTTTGACCCTGTCGACCTAATGTCTGTCTAACATATGGTGTCTATCTATTGACTGTCTAACTAGACACTATCTATCTTTCATACCGGAACCCAAAGTCACAGAGCTGGGCTATTATATAGGAGATTTTTATTTTTGGTCAGATAAGTTTTTTTTTGTAAATTATTTCAAATTGTAACTGGACCCTCTTTTGTTATTTTCCCCTCAGCTCACTTTAAAATTTGTTTTCTCTTACGTCCTAGAGGATGCTGGGGACTCCGTAAGGACCATGGGGTATAGACGGGCTCCGCAGGAGATAGGGCACCTAAAAAGAACTTTGACTATGGGTGTGCACTGGCTCCTCCCTCTATGCCCCTCCTCCAGACCTCAGTTAGATCTTGTGCCCAGAGGAGAATGGGTGCACTGCAGAGAGCTCTCCAGAGTTTTCTGTTGAAGAAGAATTTTGTCAGGTTTTTTATTTTCAGGGAGTCCTGTTGGCAACAGGCTCCCTGCATCGTGGGATTGAGGAGAAAGAAGCAGAGCTGGCTTGTCAAGTTGGGCACTGCTTCTAAGGCTACTGGACACCATTAGCTCCAGAGGGAGTCGGAACACAGGTCTCACCTGGGGTTCGTCCCAGAGCCGCGCCACTGTCCTCCTCACAGATGCCGAAGAAAGAAGCCGGATGAGAAGGCAGAAGACATCTTAGGCGGCAGAAGACATCAGATATTCATGAGGTAAGGCGCGCAGCGGTAAGATGCGCGCCATTGCTCCCAGTCACACACACACAGAGCAGCACTGAAGGGTGCAGGGCGCAGGGGGGGGCGCCCTGGGCAGCAATAAACCTCACATTTGGCCAAATGCAGATAGATTAGGCTGCGGAGGCAGTACATCTAAGATCCCCCGCCATTTTCATTGAAAAATCACTGGGACCGAAGCCCGCCGTTGGGTGGGCGGGGCTTGATCCTCAGCACTAACCAGCGCCATTTTCTCCACAGAAGCTGCATGAGGAAAACGCTGGCTCCCTGGTCTCTCCCCTGCTGAACTTCACAGGCTGGAAAAAAGAGGAGGGGGGCACATTAGCGACGCAGTGAGTGGGAATTGGTATATAATATATAGAAAAGCTCTATCTGGTCATAATTTTTCCAGTGTTTTTAAGCGCTGGTGTGTGCTGGCATACTCGCTCTCTGTCCCTCCTTAGGACCTGGTTGGGGTTTTGTCCCCTTATAGGTTATTCCCTGTGTGTGTGTGGGGTGTCGGCACGTGTGTGTCGACATGTCTGAGGCGGAAGGCTTCTCCAAGGAGGAGGTGGAGCAAATGAGTGGTGTGTCCCCGTCGGTTGTGCCGACTCCGGATTGGATGGACATGTGGCATATGTTGAATGCAAGTGTGGCATCTTTACATAAAAGGCTCGATAACGCTGAATTAGGGGGGACATCAGGGGGTCAATCCTCGGATTGGACCGACTCACAGGGCCCGTCGGGGTCTCAAAAACGTCCCTTAACACAAGACACTACTACTGACACGGATTCTGATTCCAGTGTCGACTACAACGAAGTAAAATTGCACCCTAGGGTGACTAAAACCATTCAGTGTATGATTGTGGCAATAAGGGATGTGTTGCATATTGAGGATGAACCCTCGGCCCCTGACACAAGGGTACACATGTTTAAGGAAAAGAAACAGATTATTAACTTTCCCACATCTCATGAATTAAATGATTTCTTTGGAAAAGCTTGGGAGACTCTGGAAAAGAGACCGCAGATCCCCAAAAGAATTTATATGGCATACCCCTTCCCTAAGCAGGACTGGGAGATTTGGGAATTACCCCCCACTGTGGACAAGGCCCTGACGCGCTTGTCCAAGAAAGTGGCGCTACCGTCTCCTGACACAGCAGCCCTTAAGGACCCTGCAGATCGCAGGCAAGAAACTACCTTAAAGTGTATTTATTCTCATATGGGTGCTGTGCTAAGACCGACAATTGCGTCGGCATGGGTGTGTAGCGCAATTGCAGCTTGGACAGATGAGCTGACAGAGCAATTTGATAATATGGATAAGGATACTATATTCTTAACTCTAGCCCATATAAAAGACGCAGTCTTATTTATGAGGGATGCTCAAAGGGACATTGGATTGCTAGCTTCTAGGGCCAATGCCATGTCTATCTCGGCGAGAAGATCCTTATGGACTCGCCAATGGACGGGTGATGCGGATTCCAAAAAACATATGGAAGTACTACCCTATAAGGGTGATGTATTGTTTGGGGATGGGCTGACAGACCTGGTTTCCACAGCTACAGCAGGTAAATCAAATTTTTTACCATATATTCCCCAACAGCCAAAGAAAGTTACACCCTATCAGATGCAGTCCTTTCGGTCGCACAAGTCCAGAAGAGGTCGGGGATCATCTTTCCTCGCCAGAGGTAAGGGCAGAGGCAAAAGAGCACCTGCTTCGGCAGGTGCCCAGGAACAAAAGTCCTCCCCGGCTGCTCCAAAACCCACAGCATGACGCTGGGGCTCCCCTGAGAGAGTCCGTACCAGTGGGGGCACGTCTTCGACTTTTCAGTCAGGCCTGGGTCAGTTCGGACCTGAATCCCTGGGTGTTGGAAATAGTTTCCCAGGGTTACAAATTGGAATTCGAGGAGGTGCCCCAGCGCCGATTTTTCAAATCGGCCCTACCAGCTTCCACATCTGACAGGGATATAGTGTTAGCTGCAATTCTAACGCTGTGTATACAGCAAGTGATAATCAAGGTTCCCCTGCACCAGCAGGGAAGAGGTTACTACTCAACCCTATTTGTGGTCCCGAAACCGGACGGTTCGGTCAGACCTATTTTGAATCTGAAACCCCTAAACCTGTACATAAAAAGATTCCAATTCAAAATGGTATCTATCAGAGCGATAATAGCCAACATGGAGGAGGGGGAGTTTATGGTGTCTCTGGACATAAAGGATGCGTACCTTCATGTCCCCATTTATGCCCCCCATCAGGAATACCTGAGATTCGCTGTACAGGATTGTCATTACCAATTTTAGACGCCGTTTGGACTCTCCACGGCCCCGAGGATTTTCACCAAGATAATGGCGGAAATGATGGTGGTCCTGCGCAAGCATGGAGTCACAATTATCCCATACTTGGACGATCTCCTGATAAAAGCGAGATCAAGGGAGAAATTGCTGAGCAGTGTGGCGCTCTCTCTGAGAGTGCTCCAGCAACACGGTTGGATTCTAAATCTACCGAAGTCACAGTTGATTCCGACAACTTGACTACCGTTCCTAGGTATGATACTGGATACGGAACAAATGAAGGTCTTCCTCCCAATAGAGAAAGCCCAGGACATCCAGGACATGGTCAGAGACCTGCTAAAACAATGCACTCGAGTTCTGGGAAAAATGGTGGCGGCCTAAGAGGCCATTCCCTTCGGAAGGTTCCATGCAAGGACTTTTCAATGGGACCTTCTGGACAAGTGGTCCGGGTCCCATCTGCACTTACATCGGAAAATAACTCTGTCCCCAGGGGCCAGAGTGTCCCTCCTGTGGTGGTTGCAAAGTGCTCACCTCCTGGTGGGTCGCAGGTTCGGAATTCAGGATTGGATCCTGGTTACCACGGACGCGAGCGTCCGAGGATGGTGAGCCGTCACGCAGGGAAAGAATTTCCGGGTCTTTGGTCAGACCAGGAGTCCTGTCTACACATCAATGTGTTGGAACTCAGGACCATTTACAACGGCCTTCGACAAGCGGAGAGTCTTCTTCGAAACCTACCGGTTCTGATTCAATCAGACAATGTCACAGCAGTGGCTCATGTGAACCGCCAAGGCGGGACAAGAAGCAGAGTCGCGATGGCGGAAGCCACAAGGATCCTTCGCTGGGCGGAAAATCATGTAAGCGCTCTGTCGGCTGTCTTCATTCCGGGAGTGGACAACTGGGAAGCAGACTTCCTCAGCAGACACGATCTCCATCCAGGAGAGCGGGGACTTCATCAAGAAGTCTTTGCAGATGTAACGTGTCTTTGGGGAACTCCTCAAATAGACATGATGGCGTCACGCCTCAACAAAAAGCTTCGGAGGTATTGTGCCAGGTCTCGGGACCCTCAGGCAGTAGCAGTAGACGCTCTGGTAACACCGTGGGTGTTCAAATCGGTCTACGTGTTTCCTCCTCTTCCTCTCATCACAAAAGTGTTGAGGATCATAAGACGAAGAAGAGTGCAGACGATACTCGTTGTCCCAGACTGGCCTCGAAGGGCCTGGTACTCGGATCTACAAAAGTTGCTCACAGGTGATCCCTGGCCTCTTCCTCTGAGGGAAGACCTGTTGCAAAAGGGACCCTGTGTATTTCAAGACTTACCGCGGTTACGCTTGACGGCATGGCGGTTGAACGCCGAATCCTAGTGAAAAAGGGGATTCCGGAAGAGGTCATCCCTACTTTAATAAAGGCTAGGAAGGAGGTGACGATAAAACATTATCACCGTATCTGGCGAAAGTATGTGTCTTGGTGTGAGACCAAGAATGCACCTACGGAAGATTTTCATCTGGGTCGTTTTCTCCACTTCCTACAGACAGGAGTGGATATGGGCCTGAAATTAGGCTCTGTTAAGGTACAGATTTCGGCCCTCTCGATTTTCTTTCAGAAGGAATTGGCTTCTCTTCCAGAAGTCCAGACGTTTGTAAAGGGAGTGCTGCACATCCAGCCCCCTTTTGTGCCTCCAGTGGCACCATGGGACCTGAACGTAGTGTTGCAGTTCCTAAAATCACACTGGTTTGAACCGCTTAACAAGGTTGAGTTGAAATTTCTCACCTGGAAGGTGGTCATGTTGTTGGCCTTAGCATCAGCAAGGCGAGTGTCAGAATTGGCGGCTTTGTCACACAAGAGCCCCTACTTGATTTTTCATGTGGATCGAGCTGAATTGAGGACACGCCCGCAATTTTTACATAAGTGGTTTCTTCATTCCATATGAATCAACCTATTGTGGGGCCTGTGGCTACAAGTGACCTGGAGGATTCCAGATCCCTGGACGTAGTCTGTCTGCCATTTCATCTTGGATGTCATCTCGCCATCTCAAACTCAACATTTACAAAACAGAATTAATTATTTTCCCACCAGCTAAGGGTAGTTACCAACCTGATATTGCCATAACTGTTGACAATGCAACTATCCACCCTACCCCACAAGCTCGCTGCCTAGGTGTCATCCTTGACTCTGAACTGTCGTTTGTTCCACACATTCAATCTGTCTCTAAATCATGTTACATGCACCTTAAAAACATATCCAAAATACGCCCTTATCTTACACAAGACACTGCAAAAACTCTGATCCATGCACTCATCATCTCCCGCATTGATTATTGTAATAGTCTCCTTACTGGTCTTCCCAAACATAGGCTCTCACCACTTCAATCCATTTTAAATGCAGCTGCGAGGCTAATCTTCTTCGCCAGACGTTCTTCGTCTGCTGATCCGCTCTGTCAGTCCCTCCATTGGTTACCGGTATTCTACCGTGTCAAATATAAAATACTTTTACTTACATACAAGGCTATTACCCAAACTGCACCATCATACATCTCCTCACTCATCTCAAAATATCTCCCTACCAGACCCCTCCGCTCTGCACAAGATCTGCGTCTCTCATCCAGATGTATTACCTGTTCCCACTCAAAATTACAGGACTTTACCCGGGCTTCACCCACTCTGTGGAATGCCCTCCCACGCACAATAAGACTCTCCACTAGTCTCCAAACCTTTAAACGTTCCCTGAAAACTCATCTCTTCAGACAAGCCTACCAAATTCCTGACCCACACACATAACCTTCAATGCTTCCCTATCCAGTTACATTCCCTCTGCACAGTCCCCATAACCTCACATTTTGTCTTCCAACATTGCTGGGTGATCATATCATACAACCCACTAAGAACCTAGCAATCTGGGGAAACATTATGTAACAGGTTGCATCTATCCTTGTGTATCAATACCTACTTCCCTCTAGATTGTAAGCTTGCGAGCAGGGCCTTCCTACCGCCATGTCTGTCTTTGCCCTGTTTTGTTCTATAACTGTTGTTCTAATTGTAAAGCGCAACGGAATATGCTGCGCTATATAAGAAACTGCTAATAAATAAATAATAAATAAATAAATAGTCAGGGCCTTAAAAATGTATGTAGCCAGGATGGCTAGACTTAGGAAAACAGAGGCTCTGTTTGTCCTGTATGCGTCCAATAAAATTGGCGCACCTGCTTCGAAGCAGACTATTGCTCGCTGGATCTGTAATACGATTCAGCAGGCTCACTCTACGGCTGGATTGCCTGTACCAAATTCGGTTAAGGCCCATTCCACTAGGAAGGTGGGCTCTTCTTGGGCGGCTGCCCGAGGCGTCTCGGCATTACAACTTTGCCGAGCGGCGACTTGGTCGGGGTCAAACACTTTTGCTAAATTCTACAAGTTTGATACCCTGGCTGATGAGGACCTAGCGTTTGCTCAGTCGGTGCTGCAGAGTCATTCGCACTCTCCCGCCCGATTGGATGCTTTGGTATAAACCCCATGGTCCTTACGGAGTCCCCAGCATCCTCTAGGACGTAAGAGAAAATAAGATTTTAAACCAACCGGTAAATCTATTTCTCCTAGTCCGTAGAGGATGCTGGGCGCCCGTCCCAGTGCGGAAACTCTGCAAGACTTGTATATAGTTGTTGCTTACATAAGGGTTATGTTACAGTTGAAATCGGTCTTGGACCGTTACTGTTGTTGTTCATACGGTTAACTGGTTATGTATGTTCCAGGTTACATGGTATGATTGGTGTGGGCTGGTATGAATCTTGCCCTTGGATTGCTAAATCCTGCCTTGTATTGTCCATCTCCTCTGGGCACAGTTCTCTAACTGAGGTCTGGAGGAGGGGCATAGAGGGAGGAGCCAGTGCACACCCATAGTCAAAGTTCTTTTTAGGTGCCCTATCTCCTGCGGAGCCCGTCTATACCCCATGGTCCTTACGGAGTCCCCAGCATCCTCTACGGACTAGGAGAAATAGATTTACCGGTAGGTTTAAAATCTTATTATAAAGGAGAAAAGTATCTAAAAGCAATTACACAGTAAGAACATTTCTTATTGTGTAAACTGCAGAACTAGGGGGGTAATTCAGACCTGATCGTAGCAGCTAATTTGTTAGCAGTTGGACACAACCTTAGGGGTTATTCCGAGTTGATCGCAGCATCAAATTTGTTAGCAGTTGGGTAAAACCATGTGCACTGCAGGGGGGCAGATATAACATGTGCAGAGAGAGTTGGATTTGGGTGGGGTGTGTTCAAACTGAAATCTAAATTGCAGTGTAAAAATAAAGCAGCCAGTATTTACCCTGCACAAAAACAAAATAACCCTCCCAAATCTAACTATCTCTGCAAATGTTATATCTGCCCTCCCCTGCAATGCACATGGGCCCTCATTCCGAGTTGATCGCTCGCTGGCTAGTTTCAGCAGCCGTGCAAACACTATGCCGCCGCCCACTGTGGAGTGTATCTTAGCTTAGCAGAAGTGCGAACGCATGTGCAGCCGAGCTCTACAAAAACAGTTTGTGCAGTTTCTGAGTAGCTCTGAATCTAGTCAGCGCTTGCGATCACTTCAGCCTATTCGTGTCCGGATTTGACGTCATGAACCTGCCCAGCGAACGCCCAGCCACGCCTGCGTTTTTTCAGCCACGCCTGTGTTTTTGCAAACACTCTGTGAAGACGGTCAGTTGACATCCAGAAACGCCCCCTTCCTGTCAATCTTCTTGTGGCCGTCAGTGCGACTGAAAACTTCGCTAGAACCTGTGCACCACAATGGGTTTTGTACCCGTACATCGCGCGTGCGCAATGCGGGGCATGCGCAGAAATTCCGATTTTTAGCCTGAACGCTGCGCTGCGAACAACGGCAGCTAGTGATCAATTCGGAATGACCCCCATGGTTTTGCCCAACTGCTAACAAATTTGCTGCTATGATCAGGTCTGAATTAGGTGTCCTGTTAGTTGTTTTTCATTTTATCTTTGTATGCCTTACTGACATGCTTTGCTTATCGCACAGTGTAACCTATGTAGTGTGCCCAACATGGCTGCCTTGCCTGGTACTCAAAAAAAGAAACAACAAAACCAAAGTGTCTGGTGCTAGATTAATATGTACTTATTCTCTAAGAAAAGAGAGAGGACAAACTATAATCGGCTGCCTTCCCAATGTGGATCTGCTATGCAGAAGGGAAGCTTATTGGATATTCCGACTAAAGACACTGGAACCCTTAGGTTCGAGAGTATTGAATTAAATAACATATAAGAATTATAATGTCTCTTTACGTATAATAATAATAATAACAATAAAAATAATAATAAAAATAAAAATAATAAGTATTTATTGGGTACTAAATATATTAATATTGTCCCTTTATGAAAAGGAAAACCGAAGGGATGCTATTCACTTATCTTCCTCTGTTTCTTCCTCCCTACTAATTATCGAATGTTTAATGTTGAATATCAAAGATTAAATATTGAATTTAAACTCTTTTCTCTACATACGATCTCTGTCTCTTCCTATAGGATAATTGGATATATGCCTGTTTTTTCTCTAAACATTTATCTATTTATCTATATATCCTGACCTGTCCGATCTATAAACATCTGTGTTTATTTATTTGGTTTTATTATTTATTTATTATTTTTTAATTGCCATATATATATATATATATATATATATACCTATATATAAAAAATCTTGCGGGCTCGCTGCGCTTGTCATGCAGCGGGCTCGCCACAGGTTCTATTCCCACTCTATGGGTGTCGTAGACACCCAAGAATGGGAATAGTCCCTGTTGGTTGGCATGCCAACCGGTAGGCTAGTCAGTGTTTGGGATGCCGGCGCCGGTATTGTGACCGGTGGTGGTCACATAACCACATCCCTTTTGGACTTGAGGAGCCTGCACACTGCAAGCGTCTGGTTTTTCATTTATTGTTCCTCTCCCTGACGTCAGATCGAGATCATACATACCCCAGTCCTTTTCTAGGTCACTAAGTTATACAATAGTGAAAATGCGATATAAATTCATACAGTAGTTTTTGTGTGATGCCAGAACGTACAGACTAAATGTCCCTTTTTTTTTTTTTGGCTCGATGGTCTCTAAACCGTCCCTAGAAGTATAATTCTCCAAAAAAAATGTCTATGTACAGACACAACCCTTACAGTTTTATTATATGTACAGACTTATATTGTAGGGTTTCCCTATTTATCTTTGGCTATGTAAGGCTTTGATTCAACCCAATTACCACTATTGCTATGTTGTTTGTTACAGTGTACCAGTGATAACCTCAATTAAGGACACAAAAATGAAAAAAAAATCGGAGTAAATCTGTGAAAATCACAAACATATTCTGATTGGTCTGATTCTGCATATGTTACCGCAGTGTTTTTCAAGCACTGTGCCGTGGCAGACTAGTGTGCCCTGAGCAGGGCTGCCAACAGAAATTGTGGGGCCCAGGACTGACAAAATAGGCAGCCCCCCCCCCCCCCCAAACACACACGCAGTGCCATAACTAGGTGTGTGCGCTGTGTGCCTTGCACACAGCGCACTTGTGATAGGCGCGCATCATGCCCCTTGACCCCCCGACTGGCCGCCCTTGTGTAGTGTGCAAGTGACAGCGGGTTCTGCGCGTACCCCCCTGTGCTCTGTCAAAGTGTCCCGGCTCCTGCTCCGACAGCCCTGGTGGTCTAGTGTTTTACGCGGTAGTAGCCGCGTCTGCTATGTGACCGTGACTGTCGGCTGCAGCCACGGTCACACAAGGCACGGGGAGCCACGGGCCGGAGTTAGAGCGTGCACAGCGCTGTAATTCCTGTAACGCTGCAAAGTGGAGCCAATGTGTTACAGCGCTGCAACAGAGGAGAGGACCTGGTTCTCAGCTTGAGCTCGGAGACGGAGTTTGGGGTGGAGGGAGAGGTGACTGCTGCTGCTGTTGTTGCTGCTCCAGCACTCTGAACAGCCTGGATCTTCCTGTGGTACGGCTCATCATGTCATGTATGGTAACAGGTATGTATAATTCTCTCTCTCTCTCTTTCTTTCTCAAAGGGGGACTCTGCTGCCGTAATGTGTAAAAACAGGACGCTGTCTGCCGTAATGTGTAAAAATAGGACGCTGTCTGCCGTAATGTGTAAAAACAGGATGCTGTCTGCCGTAATGTGTAAAAACAGGACGCTGTGTGCCGTAATGTGTAAAAAGGGGACGCTGTCTGCCGTAATGTGTAAAAACAGGACGCTGTGTGCCGTAATGTGTAAAAAAGGGACGCTGTCTGCCGCAATGTGTAATAAGAGGAACACTGTCTGCCGTAATGTGTAATAAGGAGACGCTGTCTGCCGTAATGTGTAATAAGGGGACGCTGTCTGCCGTAATGTGTAATAAGGGGACGCTGTCTGCCGTAATGTGTAAAAAGAGGGCGCTATCTGCCGTAATGTGTAAAAAGGGGGACTGTCTGCCGTAATGTGTAAAAGGGGCACTACCTGGTGTAGTGGCGCTACTGTGCAGCGTAATTGGAATAATTGAGACAACTGTGCACCGTAGTATGAATTGGTATTATTTTGTGGCCACGCCCCTTCCCCAGGAGGCCACGCCCCTATATATATTTTTGCGCGCCTGAGGCGCGCACTGTCCCTGCCTTGCATGGGGGTGGGGGCGCCAACGCTGTCTCTTGCACACAGCGCTAAAATGCCTAGTTACGGCACTGCACACACGTTATACACTTTGCGCCAGGCAGAGCACGTTATACACATTGCGCCAGGTAGAGCACTGAGACACACTGAGCCAGGTAAAGCACTGAGACACACTGAGCCAGGTAAAGCACTGAGACACATTGCACCAGGCAGAGCACTGAGACACACTGCACCAGGTAAAGCACCGAGACACATTGCACCAGGTAAAGCACCGAGACACACTGCACCAGGTAGAGCACTGAGACACAGTGCACCAGGTAAAGCACTGAGACACATTGCACCAGGTAGAGCACTGAGACATTGCACCAGGTAAAGCACTGAGACACATTGCACCAGGTAGAGCACTGAGACACACTGCACCAGGTAGAGCACTGAGACACACTGCACCAGGTAAAGCACTTAGACACATTGCACCAGGTAGAGCACTGAGACACACTGCACCAGGTAGAGCACTGAGACACATTGCACCAGGTAAAGCACTGAGACACATTGCACCAGGTAGAGCACTGAGACACATTGCACCAAGTAGAGCACTGAGACACACTGCACCAGGTAGAGCACTGAGACACATTGCACCAGGTAGAGCACTGAGACACATTGCACCAGGAAGAGCACTGAGACACATTGCACCAGGTAAAGCACTGAGACACATTGCACCAGGTAGAGCACTGAGACACATTGCACCAAGTAGAGCACTGAGACACACTGCACCAGGTAGAGCACTGAGACACATTGCCCCAGGAAGAGCACTGAGACACATTGCACCAGGTAAAGCACTGAGACACATTGCACCAGGTAGAGCACTGAGACACATTGCACCAGGTAGAGCACTGAGACACATTGCACCAAGTAGAGCACTGAGACACATTGCACCAAGTAGAGCACTGAGACACACTGCACCAGGTAGAGCACTGAGACACATTGCACCAGGAAGAGCACTGAGACACATTGCACCAGGTAAAGCACTGAGACACATTGCACCAGGTAGAGCACTGAGACACATTGCACGAGGTAGAGCACTGAGACACATTGCACCAGGTAGAGCACTGAGACACATTGCACCAGGCAGAGCACTGAGACACATTGCACCAGGTAGAGCACTGAGACACATTGCACCAGGTAGAGCACTGAGACATATTGCACCAGGTAGAGCACTTAGACACATTGCACCAGGTAAAGCACTGAGACACATTGCACCAAGTAGAGCACTGAGACACATTGCACCAAGTAGAGCACTGAGACACACTGCACCAGGTAGAGCACTGAGACACATTGCACCAGGAAGAGCACTGAGACACATTGCACCAGGTAAAGCACTGAGACACATTGCACCAGGTAGAGCACTGAGACACATTGCACCAGGAAGAGCACTGAGACACATTGCACCAGGTAAAGCACTGAGACACATTGCACCAGGTAGAGCACTGAGACACATTGCTCCAGGTAGAGCACTGAGACACACTGCACCAGGTAGAGCACTGAGACACATTGCACCAGGAAGAGCACTGAGACACATTGCACCAGGTAAAGCACTGAGACACATTGCACCAGGTAGAGCACTGAGACACATTGCTCCAGGTAGAGCACTGAGACACACTGCACCAGGTAGAGCACTGAGACACATTGCACCAGGAAGAGCACTGAGACACATTGCACCAGGTAGAGCACTGAGACACATTGCACCAGGTAGAGCACTGAGACACATTGCACCGGGTATTGCACCATGTATTGCTGAGCCAGCCCCGGACCCCTTCTCAAAGTCACAAACACACAACAAACACATACTTACCTTTCCAAATCCGTCCTAAGAGTCCTCTCTGCCACGCTGTCTGCTCCTGGCCTCCTGTCCCTAGCTCTTCGCGGCTCCTCTTCACTGACGCGGCGTGACGTCATGATGTCACGTCGCATCCGGATAGAAAAAACTTTATTAAACAGCAAGCTGCTGCTTGTTGAGTGATTGTGCGGTGCAGGGGTAGCGGCAGCGGGTGGGCGGCAGAGGGGAGCAGCCCGCGATCACGGAATGAGGGCTGTTTAACTGTCTGTAGCGGCCGTGGTCATTGTCACCGGCGGCGGCCACCGGCGGGAATAGCCACGGCTGTCTGTTTGAGCAGCACAGGCCCTCCACTCTGTCAGAGTGGCCGGGCTCGGGACAACTGTACACAGGGCACTCCCCTGATAGCGGCCCTGGCCCTGAGCAGTCTCCAAGTGTGCCGCCACAGAAGTAGAGCCAGGCTCGCCAGTGTGCTGCCGCTACTGAGGACCTGGAACGATCAACACTGGTGGGTTTAGCGGCTGCAGAGTAAGTTCTAATTTAGGGCCCGGGCAGTGTTGGGCTCTTGTGGCCTTCTCAGATGTGGCTCAGGCGTTACCTATGGAGAAGCCGCGACAGGACATCCTAGGACTGGACATGCGACTGCACCATGCATCACCACTATATTTGAGTAAAAAGAATGGTGTGCCCTGTCAATATATAGATCTTGCTCAGTGTGCCGCGAGTTGCAAAAGGTTGGAAATCTCTGCTATAATGGGTGGAAAGAGAGTGATACACACAGGAATGGTAGGGCTGAGGAGAGATACATCGGAGGTGGGCGGGTCCCTGCATCCTGCTGCACCTGCCGGTGTCCCGATTCCCAACCACTGCCTCAGCCAGGAAGCCTTATCCCAATACTGCTGCTGCTCTGTATTCAGCCTGCCCGCCGTGCCAAACCGGCCTTGCCCGTACCCACCTGACCCGGTGCTGCCCGCCTGACTCTTAGATCTCTGTGCTGCTCTACGCCACCTGTGACCACTGGAACTAGTGCTGCTCTGCGGTGTATACACCAGCCCGGCGCTGTGCTGCACCCCCTGTACCGACCAGCCCGGCGCTGTGCTGCACCCCCTGTACCGACAGGTCCGGGACCTGAGCTGCAGACTCTGTACTCACCGGCCCGGGACCTGAGCTGCGCCCACTGGACCCACCGGCCCGGGCTCTGCACCCCTGGCGCTGGAGCTACACACAGGTACGGCGTCCCCCCCTATAAGGAAATTGTGTATGTGTGCGATGTATGTGTATATGAGCTACAGGATGTAAGAGTTAATGCATGGAACTGTTTTCTTCCTCTGTGTGTGTATGTAATCACTGCCTTATGATCTGTAAGAATTTGTTGCTGATTTGTGTGTATGTGTTTATATAGTCTATTTGTATTATTAGTATGGCAGTGATGATGATTATGGCTTTAGTTTTGTTTATAGTATATTTATTGAAATAGGAAATAAGACTAGGTAGTGCACCGCTGGAGCTGTGTGGGCCATACAGTATTTGCGGTGCACTTGTAATGTCATAGTGTCTCCTTTTGTTTATCTTATTATATTCGCAGGTCAGAAATGACCATTAGAACTGGTTTGGCAAAAATAAATCCATGCACATACGTATCATCTGGGCCAGTGGTTCTCAAACCCGTTCCTCAGGTTCCCAAACACAGGGCCGCAAGTAGGATTTGTGTCACCCGGGACAAGGCGACATATGGCGTACACTTCCCCCATTTGGTACCAGTGTTGCTAGACTATTCTCTAGGACTGAGTCTCTGCAAAAAAGCTCACTTGCATCCATCCAATGACAGTACCCACTAAGTACCTGTCCCCAATGCCAGGACCCCTCTCCCCAATATCTGAACCCCTCCCTACCCAATGCCAGCAACCCCCTCTTCCCAATGCCTGCACCCCCTAATCACAACACTCCCTAACTATTACCCTCCTCACATCACCCCTCACCATTACCCTCTTCACATCCACCCCACTCACCATTACATTCTGCACATCACCAGTCACCATTACCTTCCTCACATCGGACCCCATCACCATTACCCTCCTCACATCGCCAGTCACCATTACCCTCCTCGCATCCACTCCCTCACCATTACCTTCCTTACATCCACCCCCCTCAAAATGACCTTCCACACATCACCAGTCACCATTACCCTCCTGACATTCACCCCCCTCACCATTACCTTCCTCACATCCACCTCTCTCATCATTACCCTCCTCACACCCACCCCACTCACCATTACCCTCCTCACACCCACCCCACTCACCATTACCCTCCTCACACCCACCCCACTCGCCATTACCTTCCTCACACCCACCCCACTCGCCATTACCTTCCTTACATCCACCCCCCTCAAAATGACCTTCCACACATCACCAGTCACCATTACCCTCCTGACATCCACCCCCCTCACCATTACCCTCTTCACATCCACCCCACTCACCATTACATTCCGCACATCACCAGTCACCATTACCTTCCTCACATCGGACCCCATCACCAATACCCTCCTCACATCGCCAGTCACCATTACCCTCCTCGCATCCACTCCCTCACCATTATCTTCCTCACATCCACCCCATTCACCAATACCCTCCTCACATCCACCCCACTCACCAATACCCTCCTCACATCCACCCCACTCACCATTACCCTCCTCACACCCACCCCACTCACCATTACCCTCCTCACACCCACCCCACTCACCATTACCCTCCTCACACCCACCCCACTCACCATTACCCTCCTCACACCCACCCCACTCACCATTACCCTCCTCACACCCACCCCACTCACCATTACCCTCCTCACACCCACCCCACTCACCATTACCCTCCTCACACCCACCCCACTCACCATTACCCTCCTCACACCCACTCCACTCACCATTACTCTCTTCACATCCACCCCCCTCACCATTACCCTCTTCACATCCACCCCCCTCACCATTACCTTCCTCACATCCACCTCTCTCATCATTACCCTCCTCACACCCACCCCACTCACCATTATCTTCCTCACATGCACCTCTCTCATCATTACCCTCCTCACACCCACCCCACTCACCATTACCCTCCTCACACCCACCCCACTCACCATTACCCTCCTCACACCCACCCCACTCACCATTACCCTCCTCACACCCACCCCACTCACCATTACCCTCCTTACACCCACCCCACTCACCATTACCCTCCTCACACCCACCCCACTCACCATTACCCTCCTCACACCCACCCCACTCACCATTACCCTCCTCACACCCACCCCACTCACCATTACCCTCCTCACACCCACCCCGCTCACCATTACCCTCCTCACACCCACCCCGCTCACCATTACCCTCCTCACACCCACCCCACTCACCATTACCCCACTCACACCCACCCCACTCACCATTACCCCACTCACACCCACCCCACTCACCATTACCCCACTCACACCCACCCCACTCACCATTACCCCACTCACACCCACCCCACTCACCATTACCCTCCTCACACCCACCCCACTCACCATTACCCTCCTCACACCCGCCCCACTCACCATTACCCTCTTCACATCCACCCCACTCACCATTACCCTCTTCACATCCACCTCACTCACCATTACCCTCTTCACATCCACCCCACTCACCATTACCCTCCTCACATCCACCCCACTCACCATTACATTCCGCACATCACCAGTCACCATTACCTTCCTCACATCGGACCCCATCACCATTACTCTCCTCACATCACCAGTCACCATTACCCTCCTCTCATCCACTCCCTCACCATTACCTTCCTTACATCCACCCCCCTCAAAATGACCTTCCACACATCACCAGTCACCATTACCCTCCTGACATCCACCCCCTCACCATTACCTTCCTCACATCCACCTCTCTCATCATTACCCTCCTCACACCCACCTCTCTCATCATTACCCTCCTCACACCCACCTCTCTCATCATTACCCTCCTCACACCCACCCCACTCACCATTACCCTCCTCACACCCACCCCACTCACCATTACTCTCCTCACACCCACCCCACTCACCATTACCCTCCTCACACCCACCCCACTCACCATTACCCTCCTCACACCCACCCCACTCACCATTACCCTCCTCACATCCACCCCCCTCACCATTACCTTCCTCACATCCACCTCTCTCATCATTACCCTCCTCACACCCACCCCACTCACCATTACCCTCTTCACATCCACCCCACTCATCATTACCCTCTTCACATCCACCCCACTCACCAATACCCTCCTCACATCCACCCCACTCACCAATACCCTCCTCACATCCTCCCCACTCACCAATACCCTCCTCACATCCTCCCCACTCACCAATACCCTCCTCACATCCACCCCACTCACCAAAACCCTCCTCACATCCACCCCACTCACCAAAACCCTCCTCACATCCACCCCACTCACCAATACCCTCCTCACATCCACCCCACTCACCAATACCCTCCTCACATCCACCCCACTCACCAATACCCTCCTCACATCCACCCCACTCACCAATACCCTCCTCACATCCACCCCACTCACCAATACCCTCCTCACATCCACCCCACTCACCAATACCCTCCTCACATCCACCCCACTCATCATTACCCTCCTCACATCCACCCCACTCACCAATACCTTCCTCATATCCACCCCAATCACCATTACCTTCCTCACATACAATCCCCTCTCCATTACGCTCCTCACATCCAACCCTCACCATTACTCTCATCATAACATAAGTCACCATTATCCTCTTCACATAAATCCCCCCCCTCACCATTACCCTCCTCACATCAACAGTCATCATTACCCTCCTCACACCCACCCCACTCACCATTACCCTCCTCACACCCACCCCACTCACCATTACCCTCCTCACACCCACCCCACTCACCATTACCCTCCTCACACCCACCCCACTCACCATTACCCTCCTCACACCCACCCCACTCACCATTACCCTCCTCACACCCACCCCACTCACCATTACCCTCCTCACACCCACCCCACTCACCATTACCCTCCTCACATCCACCCCCCTCACCATTACCTTCCTCACATCCACCTCTCTCATCATTACCCTCCTCACACCCACCCCACTCACCATTACCCTCTTCACATCCACCCCACTCATCATTACCCTCTTCACATCCACCCCACTCACCATTACCCTCTTCACATCCACCCCACTCACCATTACCCTCTTCACATCCACCCCACTCACCAATACCCTCCTCACATCCACCCCACTCACCAATACCCTCCTCACATCCTCCCCACTCACCAATACCCTCCTCACATCCTCCCCACTCACCAATACCCTCCTCACATCCACCCCACTCACCAAAACCCTCCTCACATCCACCCCACTCACCAAAACCCTCCTCACATCCACCCCACTCACCAAAACCCTCCTCACATCCACCCCACTCACCAATACCCTCCTCACATCCACCCCACTCACCAATACCCTCCTCACATCCACCCCACTCACCAATACCCTCCTCACATCCACCCCACTCACCAATACCCTCCTCACATCCACCCCACTCACCAATACCCTCCTCACATCCACCCCACTCACCAATACCCTCCTCACATCCACCCCACTCACCAATACCCTCCTCACATCCACCCCACTCATCATTACCCTCCTCACATCCACCCCACTCACCAATACCTTCCTCATATCCACCCCAATCACCATTACCTTCCTCACATACAATCCCCTCTCCATTATGCTCCTCACATCCACCCCTCACCATTACTCTCATCATAACATAAGTCACCATTATCCTCTTCACATAAATCCCCCCCCCTCACCATTACCCTCCTCACATCAACAGTCACCATTACCCTCCTCACATCCACTCCTTCACCATTACCCTCTTCACATTCACCCCCTTCACCATTAGCCTCTTCACATTCGCCACCTTCACCATTACCCTCCTCACATCACCAGTCACCATTATCCTTATCACATCACGCCTTGCCATTATCCTAGTCTTGGCCCTCATTCCGAGTTGATCGCACGTAGCAACTTTTTGCTGCTCGTGCGATCAACTTGACGCCACCTATGGGGGAGTGTATTTTAGCATAGCAGGGCTGCGATCGCTTGTGCAGCCCTGCTATGCTAAAAAAGTTTCCTGCAAAACAAGACCAGGGTCAGACTTACTTACCATGTGAGACGGATCCAGCGACGAAGGTCCCGGAATTGACATCAGACATCTGCCCTCCAAACGCCTGGACCACGCCTGGAAAACGGTCAGTTGACGCCCCGGAACGCCTCCCACCTGTCAGTCTTCTTGCGTGCGCCTGTTGTATCACTGTGAAAGTTCTGTATGGCTCCTGCAGACGCCTGTGGGGAGGGGTACAGCCTGCACCCCCTCTCAAATCTGGCGCCTGGGGCACATGCCCATCCACGGTTCTATTGTCCCTGCCCTCTATCTGCAATATCATGTACAGAAGAGGCGGGGCCAGCACTGGGCACCGTAAAGCCCTGTTAGGCAATGCTGTTTGAGGTACTGAGGACTGAGTTTGAATATACTCTGGTGATATAAACTCTCTTAAAGCCTCTCCTACAAAATCAGGAGCCTAATCAGTGCCACCCAGTGTAATACTGTCAGCCCTGTCTTGGGTGGCTGTCTTGGGTGGCTATAATACTCAGAGGTGACCATATCCGTTTTACCTTATGAGGCCATGGGGAAATGATGCCCACTCTCGTATCTAACATGAAAGAGCAGAGTGTATAATTTTCCACTGAAAACATTATTGTGTTTGCCACTGTTTACAAGACGCTCATTTACACACATATAGTGCAGGGTATGTTACCCACGCACGATGTATGTGATCCTGAAAGATAATTTTTTTCCTTTGGATACAAATTTAGCACAATTTGGTCACACATTGGGGTGGGCAAGGTGGATGCTATCCAGCCACTCAGCACCTGGTCAGATTTAGCAGATCATTGTTATCATCACTGGGGCTGGTTAGTGTGGTTGGAAGGCAATGGGCAGAATGCATAATTTGCAGTCTTACCTCTGAAAATGCTATTACCAGAGGTTTGCTTACTGCATATACACCAAGCTCCAGAATGCGATACATTCCGGAGCTCAGATATTCTGGGCAACGACATCTCTAGATGGCATTACCCAATAGATGCTTATGGGCTTCTCTCCGTGTTTCCCTCTGAGAGGGATCCAGTCAGACCCCCCCCCCAGCACCCTCTCATCCACCGCTCCGCAGCACATGCATAAACCCATAAGTCCTTCTGTTGCAAAGGACAGCTTCTACTGGGAGAGCTGTCCTTTGAGATTTTCTTCAAGCATACAGTGTTAATAAACGCTGTTATGCTTGCTATGTGTGGCGGGAAACTGTTTCATGCATCCGCCCAATATGCCAGTACTGCTCTATCAGGCAAATTACCCAGTATCATCTGTGGTATCACAATTTGTATGGACAGTTTTAGGCTATGACTGAAATGTGTGATTATCTACTGGGTTTTAATGTTCACTTGTACATTTTATACTGTAAATGTTAGTACAGAGGTTCCCAGCCAATGGTCCTCAAGGAACACTAACGTTCTAGGTTTTAAGGATAGCCATACTTGCTCACAGGTGACTTATGCCGCTTTCACATCGCAATGCCGGGTTGCACCCGGGAATTGGAAACGGGTCCTTCCCGGGTGTGACCCGTCATTGGACTCTTTAAGACTGGCTCCCCGACCAATGTGCCGGGTCGAGTTGCCTTCGGGGGCGGGATGAAGTTGGCATCGGGGGCGGGTGAGGATGCAGCACTGGGAGATGAGATCATCTCCGCACCGCCTCTCCCTATGCTGTGAACGGGGCCCGGGTCTCGTCTACCTGGCAACCCGCTCACACTGCATCTCACCCGGTAATAACCCGGGAATAAACCTTCTTTATTCTCGTCTTGAATTACCGGGTCAGTTGACCTGGGAATTCGTCCGTGACCCCTTTCACACCGCACAGCGACCCGCGTCGACGTAGCGTTTTACCGGGTCAATACAGGGTTATTTGTGCGGTGTGAAAGGAGTCTTAATTAGTACCATCTGTTCTCAAGCATGGATGGCACTAAAACCTGGACTGTTATTGTGCCTTGAAGACCGAGGTTCGGATGGCGCCCGATGGCAGTAATTAATTTGTTTTGCCGTTCGGGCACCCAGTATCCATGGAGGGCACATTTTTTCTTGCAGCCTCCAGGGGTGCGAGACAAAAATGTGTGCAATCTCAGCTGTTTGGACGCCCAAAGCAGGACTTTGTCAGTGTCATTTATTAAATGTGTAAAACCACTTGACAGGCTTCTTTGAAAGATTCATATGAATTCCAGTTTTGTTTTGAAGGAGAATTTAGTTTGCCGACAAGGGTAGCTTCAATTATCGCCGCTAGATAGCAAAAGATTATTGGTGGGAGATCTGAGAGACGTTCAGCTGCTCCGTATATATACTGACACGGAGAGGTAAGGGCTAAAGGGCCTAATTCAGAGCTGATCGCAGCAGTAAATTTGTTAGCAGTTGGGCAAAACCATGTGCACTGCAGGTGGGACAGATAAAACATGTGCAGAGAGAGTTAGATTTGGGTGGGGTGTGTTCAAACTGAAATCTAAATTGCAGTGTAAAAATAAAGCAGCCAGTATTTACCCCGCACAGAAACAATATAACCCACCCAAATCTAACTCTCTGCAAATGTTATATCTGCCCCCCCCCCCTGCAGTGCACATGGTTTTGCCCAACTGCTAACAAATTTGCTGCTGCGATCAACTCTGAATTACCCCCAATATACGGCTTCTCTGCAAAAGTTATAAATAGGTGAAAATTATTTAAAGTGTTTGTTTTTAAAAAAACAAACAATGTTTTCAGATGGCAATAACAGGGGTAGTGTGGTGGTATAAGTACTGCAGAGGCATAGGAAGCCATCACCAGGGAAAGCAGGATAGGGTGAAGTGAATTAACACCCATTTCTGCTGCTTTTTTGTTTTGATAAATCTAACCATTAAATTGTTAGGATACTGTTCAACAGAGTAGGGTCACTGAAACCCATATCTTATATCAGAGCGATGGCTAGCAGCACAAGTCCCAACATTTCGTCACTATTACAACACTGAGGAATAGTGAGTGTGAAGTAGAGGAGACTTTTTTTTTTAAAGTCTTTATACCCCTTTTCCACCAAAGTCCCGGGTCTGACCTGGCATTTGGAACACTGTTCCAATCCGGGTCAGACCTGGGACAGACTCCTTTCACACTGCGGCTCCGACCTGGGTTGGTCCCGGGTCAGTGCTGTTTATGCTGCACCCATGGGTGCAGTCTCTTCTGCCGGCACTTGGAAATGACATAATCTCCAAGCATGTGGAAACCTAGATCCCCGTGGGATTGGGTCAAAACTGGAATGGTTTGGACCCCGGAATGCCAGATCAGCAGTGGGGCGGGGGGATGTCCCGTCTGGGAGGGTGTCTGTCGTCACCGGGAGACGGGCAGGGAGAGATTACAGTCTCCTCTTATGAGACGGGCAAGGCATAAAAATCGGAATGGTCCAGATCATACATGGAGGCTGTAATCTTTCTCTCCTCGGTGACAGCTCTCACAGACACTATTCCGTTTTTCATCCAATCACCATGCTGTAAACAGGACCCAGGTCGGATGGACTTGGTTACCTGTTTAAATTTTTCTGGGGATCCTTTTCCACAGAGCCACGTCCTGGGTTATCACGGCAATAACTCAGGTTTTTGCGGCAGTGGAAAAGGGGTATAACAGAGTCTTTAGACCAATTGATCATTTTGAAGAGTGAGAATGTACCAACCAATTAGCTCCTGCCATTTTTTCAGTGGGGCAGATGTATTAACCTGGAGAAGGCATAAGGAAGTGATAAACCAGTGATAAATGCAAGGTGATAAACGCACCAGCCAATCAACTCCTAACTGTTAATTTACATATTGGAGCTGATTGGCTGGTGCATTTATCACCTTTCACATATCACTGGTTTATCACTTCCTTATGCTTTCTCCAGGGTAATACATCTGCCCCAGTGCCTGTAACATGGCAGTTAGGAGCCGATTGGCTGGTACTTATTTCTCTCCACTTTATCTCTTATCCATCTTTGATAAATGTGCCCCACTATTTTTTTTATTTTTTTTATTTTGCCACACATCTGAAATATAGCAAAAAAGGTCCTTGGCAGTACTGGTGTGGATTGGCAAAGGGTTAACTTACTGCTTCCCCGCCTGGGCCAGCCTGCAAAAATGTGCATGCGTCAGCCCAAGTAAATTTGGCAGAAAACTGGAGAGTGGAGGCGGGAGCTGGGATGGTATTGTCAGATTTTATTGAAGGTCACAGGTACTGAAGGTGATGTAAAAAAAAGCTCAGAGGATGGGCCTCAGTTACTGGAAGCTAGAGTACACAGGTAATACAGGTAATGAAGCTGTGCAGGCAGGGCCCGGATTAAGCCTTGGGGGTGCCCGAGGCACTAAAGACAGGGGGGGCCCTGGTGGAAGGAATCGGATGTATATTAGAGTGTGCATACCTCCCAACATGTCCCATTCCAGGAGGGACAAAATGTTCTCTACCTGGACTTCCCACTTAATATATAATTGGTGTTGAAATATTTAATTGATAAGAAAGGTATTTCAATACAGGTGTTTGCAATCATAAATTAAGAAGGAAGTCCAGGTAGAGAGCATTTTGTCACTCCTGTAATGGGTCATGGTGGGAGGAATAGATTGTGTATATTAAATTGAAACCAGTGGTGTATATTAGTTTTAAACTAATAGTTGATTAATGCCTGGGTACTGTTTATACAGTAGCTCCATCTAATTGACAGACAACTATTTTATTTTCTTGTAGTGGAACAAAGACAACTTAAACAACCTTAAAATACACATAGAAAAATAAGATAATTGATCTAATCATATGCAAGAATAGCATCAGCCTCTGTACTACTTACACACTGTGGGGTATATTTAATTAGGGTCGGATCCATTCCGACATGCATTTGTCGTAATGGATCCGACAACCCCTATTCAATCCCATCTCAATTCGACTTTAAAAAAAAGTCGAATTGAGATGAGACCTGTGAGTGGAGGAGAGGGGGGAGACCAGTGGGGACAGCCGCGGGCAGACGGCTGAGAGCAGCGCTGCAGAAGGATGTCTAACAGCCGACTGACCTCACGGCAGTGTCCACCCGGCTCCAGCAAGCGTGACCTCACTTGCTGGAGCCGGGTGGACGCTGCCGTGAGCGGCGCGGCTGTGAGACATCCTGCTGCAGCGCTGTGCTGTAGCACTGCTCTCCCCTGATTGCACGCGGCTGTCCCCCGTCTCCCCGCGGTTCTCCCCCCTCTCCTCCTGTAAGGTCCCTCATCTCAGTCCGACTTTTTTTATGTCGGACTGAGATGGTCGGAAACGGGGCCAAATCCTGTCGAATTTGGCCCCGTTTCCCTCAAAAGTACGTGAATCGGCAGCTATACCGCCGATTCGCATACTATTCGACAAGTCGAATGATCAGACTTGTCGAAAAAAAACAGCTGGAATTGAATAGGTCGAATCACTATTCGACCTTAAAAAGTCGTAAACTGCCGTCTTTTTGACAGACGGCAGTTTTTGAACCTAATTGAATATACCCCTGTGTCTCTATCTCTAGACCCAAATGGTTTAGTTGCATAACAGTTTACATAGGACTCAGGCAGGGAGGAGGAGAAGCTGGGATCCTTGTGTCCAGCTCTCTCCATACTCCTATCTATTCTTTGGTCAAAAAGCTCTATTGGTAGCTCAAGAAACATGATTATCCTGTGTCTGTGCCGGCACTGCATACTGTCCTGCTCACATTCTGGCTCTCGCATTAACAGGGAAAGCTAATGATATCAGTATGCTCTGTCCGGTGGGGGCCCCTGAAAAAGGGGGGCTGGGGTACAGTATGCCCTGCGTCCCCCCCTTAATCTGGCTATGTCTGCAGGTAACAGGGCTGAAGTAGTTTGCTTGCGCAATAATAAGAGTCCAAAAAAAAAGCAAAATTCTGCTATTTCTAGGGTTGCTGTGTAATATCCCTTAATCAGGGACAAATATGAATTCCACAGGTTTTGTGGCTGATTAATACCAGGTGAAATGCACGCTTGAAGTAAGTCAGCCACAGAACATGTGCAATTCCTATGTGTCCCTGATCAGGGCTGAAACTAGGATTTTCGTCACCCGGAGCAAGGCAGTAATTTGGCGCCCCTCCCCAAAAGGAAAAAAACCCAACAAAACAAACTAGCAGACTAAAATAATCAGATTATAAAAAATATTGAAAAAAGGGGATACTATTGAACAATATTCCCCAATGTGCCTCAAATGCCCTATGTGTCACATGTCCCGCCAGCGTGTTTAACTACATGCTTCTCTGTGTGTCCCCATACATTGCCTCTGGGAGGCAAAGCGGAGGTTGATACTGCTAACTGGGAGCACAGTGCGCTTCTATAGCTTGTACGCTGCACGCTGCACGCTAGTCGCAGCACTGCATGGCAAAGAAGAGAGTTTAAGACAGTAGCTGGCATAAGTGAGATCACAGGTACTGGAGCTCACCCACACAGCATCGGAGCCAGCTGTGGGCAGACAGGGGAGTCAGAGATATAAAAAAAATATAAAAAATATACAGACAGCGCAACATGGCCGTGCTATATGCAAATCGTTACCACACTTCCTCCTGGGTTCAATTTCTTTTCCACTCCCGGCTCTGGTACTTGAATCCCTTTTTACGAGCCTTATCCGGATGTGTTTAGAATTTTCCCTAGCATAACGAGGTCACCTTGTGGTATGTTAGTTTGCAAGTAGATAGGAGTCAATAAGACGCGTTTCTCCGCCTGTAGCAATCGGCGGCTTCCTCAGTCAGATCTAATTGTTTTATGTGAAAGTAGTGCTAGCGGTAAGAAAGGAGTTTTTTACAGAATATAAGAGTAAAAATAAAAAGGTATTTTAATAAGAAATCTACTTGCGCTGTCTGTATATTTTTTATATTTTTTTAAGTGCATTGAGGTAAGGGGGTAGAGAATTCCCCCTTTACAGTGAGCTGCATGTAGATTTTTAAAATATTTTTAAATATTTTGCTATAGGACATATACACAAACCAAATTAAGAATTAGCGCCAGGGGATCACTTTATTGTGCTTGAGTCAGAGATATTGCCTGGGGAGCTGTCTGCTGTCTCACTGGAGCAGCATAGCACTGCTGGTTTAAAAAAAACACCTGCTCCTCTGTAACTCCTTGGCGCCCCCTCAAATCCTCCACCCGGGGCGCATGCCCCCTTAGGCCCCCCCTAGTTACAGCCCTGCCCTGATTAAAGGTATATTCTAGGAACCCTGGGTATTCCAGAAGTAATCAAAGTCTGGGTCAAGACAGAGGTTAGTTTACCAGAAAATCAATGATTCCCTTTTCAGACATGTGACCCGGGAATTTGTCAGGTCTAGCTGTCGGCAAATTTCCAGGCCTCATCTCCATTACCCAGGAGCAGGGTCGGAAACCCGGGACTTAAGGTGGGAACACACTAGGCGATTTCAGCCTAAAAAATAAATGAATAGTTTATTTTTAGGCTGAAATCGTCCATTGTGTATGGGGGTAATATTGGTGACCAATTAACGATGCACGCTCCCGCGCGCCGTTCAGTCATCACCAATATTGAGCTGACACGCAGCTCAATCCGTCAATGTCGGGCTGAGCTGCATGTTTGGGAATGCCGGCGGTGATGTCACTGAACGTTATCATTGAACGATAACGTTCAGTGTGTTCACACTATATCGTTGAACGCTATATCGTTCAACGATATAGTCGTCCATCGCCGGCAATCACGAAACGCCTAGTGTGTGTACCCGCCTTTACTCAAGCGTTGTGTCCTTTCACGCATGCAGTAATCCCAGGTTGATGCGCTGCGTGTCTGCAAGGGGTGTTAGGAATACAGCATCACCTGCAAAAACTGTAGTGCAGGCACCAATACAGTATCTTCACCCAGATTTGATACTGAAGACATCTTACAAAGGGTAAGAGTGAGGAATAATCAGAAATAGCTGGAGAGTGGTGAGCACAGACTGATCATGCCCAGGGACTTCGAAGAAAAACTGATAGCTGAGATCATGAGAATGCTCAGGAAAAATGGAAAGTCTATAGCTGGAGACACACTATAAGATTATCTTAAAGCACGACGGAATTTGCTGCGCTATATAAGAAACTATTAATAAATAAATAATCATTAAATCTGTCTGTCTGGTTGGAATGAAAATCTGGAAATGTATGGGAGCAAATGACAAGTGACCATTTGCTTCCAAACACTGACAAACAACAGACCAAAATGGACCAAAATACATTTGATTTAACCAATTTATGCAAACGACCGTTTTTTGACCGTTTTTCCACTTTTTAGGAGCAAAAGGTTGATTGTCGTTTGCTCCCGTACATTACCAGATTTTTGCTCCAACCAGAAAGACTTGGCAGATATGCAGTAATCTTATACACAAGTGTGTATCCATCTTAAAACTCTTCTTTTAATGAATGGAGGCTCGGTACATTTTCAGTTGTACCCATTTTCCATGTATGTCCATCCTGTCTTTGTACCTCAATATTCTTTTGGGGTGTGGTATATAAGTTAGCATACCTCCCAACATGACCCTCTCCAGAAGGGACATAATGCTCTTCTTCTAGACTTTTTTCTTAATTAATGATTGTCTGCATCTGTTTTGAACAGGTTAATGGATAAGAAAGGTGTTTAAGCACAGGTGGCAAACATTAAATTGAGAGGGAAGTCCAGGAGCAGAGCATTGTGTCCCTCCTGGAGAGGGTCATGTTGGGAGGTATGGTTAGATAGTTAAAAGATCTAACAGTTAAAAGGTTGACAGGGTTTAAAAGGTCGACACAAAAAAATAGTTTTTACATTTATTTTTTTTCCCAAAATGTGTTGAAATTCGTCCCCTCGCAGGCTTGCTTTGCTTGCCACACTTTGGACTCTGTTGCTAGCTCCACTCGCCACAATGTTACTAAAGGTAATAATTTCTGACATGGATCGTAAATAAAAAAATATTTTTTTGTAAAAGCATGAAAAAACCCTAAAAAGAATTATGTGTCAACCCTATCAGACTTTGACCCTGTCGACTAGGGTGGCCAATCCTGGGATTGGGATCCCGGCCTAAAATTGGCCGGGATTCAATCCCGGGATTGGAGATTTTGGGATTGGCCACCAACCTATTTTTGGATATGTCGGATAGCGTTGAGCATCCTCAAGATGCTCAGATGCTGCCCGTCTCCCCCTGCTTACTTCCCCAGCTTCGGCTGGCCTTCGCAGCGTGGTGTGAAGCCAGAGGTCACGCTGCGCAGCCGCCGGATCGCGTAGGAAGTTTCCCACCCTCCCTTCCGGCCAGATTGTTGTAAGTTATCTGGCTTTGGCAGGGGAGGAGAGGAGTGGGGGAAGGGGGGGGGGGGTTCTGCACACATTGAAACATTGCAGACAATCCCGGGTATCCAGGGAATCTCAGGATTGAACATTTTTCAATCCCGATTCCCAGGATTGAAAAAATGGCCTGGGATTGGCCACCCTACTGTTGACCTTTTGACTGTCTATTAACTGCCGCCCATTCTTTTGTACCTCAAAAGTCCATTTTATCTTGTGTGCGCATCCAACTATGGCCACCTGTCTGTTTCCGCGTGAGTCCACGTTTCGTTGGTTATAGCTTGGACTTTTGAATATATCTGCTGTAGATATCCACTAGATTAGGAAAATGCTGTAATTTCAATGGAACACGTCCTAAAACTTGCCATCATCATTATGTGGTTTCTTCAGGCATTAGCGGTTCTTAGACGCTTCTCCTTGTTTGACATTTTTGATAATTTACTATGACCCTTTCATCAAGGCACATTGCGTGGTCCGCACCTTCATTGCAGAGACCCTTCGGAATCTAGTGTTTCCACTAGCCTTTACTAGGGCAGCGCGCTCTCCTCACTTAAAGAAAAAAGGGTAAAATGCATCCCTGTCATTATTGCAGTGCTCCACTGACCTTGCACTGCTCTCCAGTTGGTGTGCTGACCATCTGCTGAACTCCTGACATGGAGGAGGTGATCTCCTGAGTCTGGAACCAGCAGTGATTGGATTAAGCTTTTATTGTGTCGCCTCCTCTACTATCTGAGAGGGGGGGCTGGGTTTGCCTTTTCCCACTGAGGCAAACCCAGCCGTTGTCTGTCACGAGATAGTCGGGATGGCCATTGGTGTGGTTACGATTGATAGCAGAGGAGGCAGCAGTGTGGCAGTCTCAGCAGGGCCTCCGTTGGCTGACATGGAGGCATATCCTCCTAATTGCTTACACCATTACCTCTGGCGAGGTACATCAAAAGGTATGTCCCGAGGGAATGAAGGAGAATGTGAGGTAGCACTGAAAACAGCATGTGCAGGTTTAGTAGGAAAGATTGAAGTATTACGTATAATACTCTGCAACACATTATTGCACCCAAAACAGCTCTGACCCGTCGAGGGATTGACTCCACAAGACCTCTGAAGGTGTCCTGTGGTATCTGGCACTAAGGTATTAGCAGCAGATTATTTAAGTACTGTATGTTGAGACTTAAAGGACTTGTTTTTCCAGCACCTCCCACAGATCGGATTGAGATCTGGGGAATTTGGATGCCAACATTTTGAACTTTGTGTCATGTTTTTCAAACCATTCCTGAACAATGCTTGTAGTGTGGCAGGGCACATTATCCTGATGAAAGAGGCCACTGCCATCGGGGAATACTGTTGCCATGAAGGGGTGTACTAGGTCTGTAACAATGTTTAGGTAGGTCGTACATGTCAAAGTAACATCCACATGAATGGCAGAACCCAAGGTTTCCCAACAGAACATTACCCAGAGCATCACACTGCCTCCACCGGCTGACCATTATCCCATAGTGTATCCTTGTGCCATCTCTCACCCAGGTAAATGACGCACATGCACCTCCTCAGACCTTCTTCCATTGCTCTATGGTCCAGTTCTAACACTCACTTCCCATGCACATCAAAGAGCCTTAAGCCCCATGGCCCTGTCATTAGTTGTCCTTCTTTGGACCACTTTTGGTAGGTACTAACCGCTGCATACTGGGAACACCACACACATCACAATTTGGCCCTTTTCAGAGTAGCTAAGATCCTTACGCTTGCCCATTTTTCCTGCTTCCAACACATCAACTTCAAGAACAGTGTGTTCACCTGCCTAATATATCCCACCATTTACAAGGTGCCATTGTAACGAGATAATCACTTTTATTCACTTTACCTGTCAGTGGTTTTATTGTAATGGCTGATGGATGTACTCTATGTGTGTTTACCTATAGCCTTTGACATGCCAATAAACTTAGATTAAATAATGCACTTTGTTTTTCCTTTCCAGACCAAACCATTTTGTTTCTTCAGCACTTCATTCTCCATTTATGCTTTATGAAATTTCCATTTTGCTTTGATCACCAGAAGATTCTGAACCTCACCTCTAGATCTGGTTCCTCCTGTTTGTTCTTTCTGGGGAGGAATGTCCTGGATAATTGGGATGTTTTTACGTAGCTTGTTCTACAAAGATAAATTGTATTTTTGTCATTTCAACATCATCCTTTGTAGACGTGTAGGAGTTGCCTTCAGGAGCTTTTGACGTACGTGTTATAGACTATTATAGCCACTGATATTGCAGAAATGTAATGATGAAAATTCTCATATCCCTGAAATGTCTGTAATAAGTTCATTCTTGTTGAATAAAAATACTCTATTCAAAAAAAAAAAAAATTCTCACATCCCACTAATAGCCACATTTATTTCTCAGTCTGTGCATAATTGATCTGTGTTGGTGACATGCACTTGACACAGCGTGAATTCAATTAGTCCCGTTACGTAAACATGGGTGAAAAAGGGTGGTACCCTTGGGCTTTATCTCCTGCGGCTTTTCAATTCCAGACCCTTTTTCAGCAAAGCCTAGTTTTAACTTCCATTAAATTATCGTGTTAATGGGTGTTAACACATAGGATCCGTGAAAAGTTCACGGACCTAAGTGCTGCACCTGTTAACCTGCTAGTTATTGGGGATTTTTAGTGCTGCTGGTGGGCTCGCTTCAGGGCTAACTGATTAGCTCTGGGGGATCAATTACCCCATGGTAAATTACTGCAGCTAATTGACTTACCCCCATAGGCTTGTCTTCTTGAGTGAGCAGCATCCCTAGCGATGTTTGAAGGTCTTACCCTTGAATTCCAGACCCTTTTTTGATATCATAAAAATATTGTATTGTGTATTGTACCTGTTTCAGTACTGTCTGTACTCTTTTAGCAGGTGGGGGGAGGGGGGGGGGGGGTCTCAGGCTGTGTACACACAGTTGTAGGGGCTTCACCCTCTTAGTTCATCAGATTTTGCCAGTCTGAAAAGCTTTCAGAGTATTGGAAACTCATATCCATTGTGTGGGCCTAATACAGAGCCGTATGCAATGCCAGTGTTTGTGGATTTGAGCAATGTTTTTGTACTATGCATGTCTCACCGTGGCAATAAGCACACTCCAAGTTTGCCTACTGGCAGTGGATTTGAGGAGAGAGACACAGTTGTAGGAGCTTCACCATCTTAGTTCAGATGAAGTAGTTCAAACGGAATACATACCTATTCTCGGAGTATGGGATGCCAGATGTCAATATCCCCACAGTGGCATCCCGCCTACCAGAATGATGACAGCGGGGCGAGCGCAGAGAGTTCCCTTGCGGGCTCGCTGCACTCGCCACACACCCATGAATGGAAATAGTCTCTGTGTGCCGGGATTCCGTCTGTCAGCATTGTTGGCTGTCGGGAATCAAGTGTCGGTATCCTACCTGTCGGGATGCCGACACCTGGCAAATTAACTCTATCCTGTTCAAACGTGCGGCTGATGGTGCGTCTTTGTATGCAAATGGTGGATTAGAGACGCCGCCAGTGGGCATGTGTGTACAAACCCATGTGACTGCAACATTTGCATTATTTTGCAGAACCTCAGAGTACGGAATCGCAGTTGCTAGGGGATTTGCGCACAACCCTGAATCAGGCCCTGTGCCTCGGTTACACCTGTATCCGAACTTCAAACAGTGTAGAAGTTACCTATAGCAATCAATCAGCTCCTACCTATCATTTTATAGAATGCCCTTGATAAATGCTGGCTAGAAGCTTACAGGACGCTCTGGGCATCTTCTCCACCTGTCCACTCTGTAGAAGGTTTCATACATTTTTCTCTGGGTCTCTTTGGTTTGTTTTTTTCAGCATCTGCTACTCTTCCTTTCATCTGTACCATTTCTTTGAGCAGGATACCTCCTGCATCCAGGATTATATTCTGTTTTTGTTTTCACAGTGTACTCGTAATGTTAGTCCCTTGTTTTCCCATGCACTAGATACAGTATCAGTGATTACTTCTGCTCCTTGGCTGCCTTTCTAATATTTCATGTACGTTTACTGGGAATATTTATTGTGCTGGTATGATGGCATAAGGCAATCGGGGTCAGCGCTACCGTCGTGCACACCTAGGTAGTTGTCGAAGAATAGGGGTCACCAGAGTTTATGGGCAGATAACACACTAATGGATAAAAGCAGAGTTGACCATAAGTTGGCTTTTATTACACTTGTATTGTGTGCATATTACTAAATGCACGTCTTCTGAATTGGATGGACTGTACCCACCCTTATCTGCATGCTTGGTTTCATAGCCATCACCATTATCAGTGTGCAGCTGTGGCAGCCCTATTCTTGGTGCAAGATATTCGTATATGTGCCATTCCGCATAGCCCGCAATTCTGTCGCCATACCCTTGGTTGGCTTAGGTGTTAAGAGGTTCATGTTGGCTGTAGGCCCTAGCATAGCACAGTTCCTGACAGTGATTGGAATGGCATTGTAGTTCTGCATTCATTCATTACCCTACAATTAATGGGCCCTACACACTGGCAAATCTCACTGCACGATATGAACGCACTCGTTCATATCGTGCAGTGTGTAGGCATGGAGAAGTGGGCATGGCCTCGCAACATCATATTATCAAACTATAAATAAGTATATTTTCACACCCCCTCTACACATACAATTAGCAGCCTTACACGTAACAGCCACAGTAGTGTTCCTTACGCATAAGGGGGGTAATTCTGAGTTGATCGCAGCAGGAACTTTGTTAGCAGTTGGGCAAAACCATGTGCACTGCAGGGGGGGCAGATATAACATGTGCAGAGAGAGTTAGATTTGGGTGGGTTATTTTGTTTCTGTGCAGGGTAAATACTGGCTGCTTTATTTTTACACTACAATTTAGATTGCAGATTGAACACACCACACCCAAATCTAACTCTCTCTGCACATGTTATATCTGCCTCCCCTGCAGTGCACATGGTTTTGCACAACTGCTAACAAAGTTCCTTCTGCAATCAACTCAGAATTACCCCCAATGTCTCCTGTATAGTGTCAGATACACATAATGACCCCCAGTAGTGCAGTGCCAGATAGACATGATATGCCCCCCAGGAGTGCCAGATACACATGATATGACCCCAGCAGTGCCAGAAACACATGATATGCCTCCCAGCAGTGCCAGATAGACATGATATGCCCCCCAGGAGTGCCAGATACACATGATATGACCCCAGCAGTGCCAGAAACACATGATATGCCCCCCAGCAGTGCCAGATAGACATGATATGCCCCTCAGCAGTGCCAGATAGACATGATATGCCCCCCAGCAGTGCCAGATAGACATATGCCCCCAGCAGTGCCAGATAGACATATGCCCCCAGCAGTGCCAGATAGACATATGCCCCCCAGCAGTGCCAGAAACACAAGATATGTCCCCAGCAGTGCCAGATAGACATGATATGCCCCCCAGGAGTGCCAGATACACATGATATGACCCCAGCAGTGCCAGAAACACATGATATGCCTCCCAGCAGTGCCAGATAGACATGATATGCCCCCCAGGAGTGCCAGATACACATGATATGACCCCAGCAGTGCCAGAAACACATGATATGCCCCCCAGCAGTGCCAGATAGACATGATATGCCCCTCAGCAGTGCCAGATAGACATGATATGCCCCCCAGCAGTGCCAGATAGACATATGCCCCCAGCAGTGCCAGATAGACATATGCCCCCAGCAGTGCCAGATAGACATATGCCCCCCAGCAGTGCCAGAAACACAAGATATGTCCCCAGCAGTGCCAGATAGACATGATATGCCCCCCAGCAGTGCCAGATAGACATGATATGCCCCCCAGCAGTACCAGATAGACATGATATGCCCCCCAGCAGTACCAGATAGACATGATATGCCCCCCAGCAGTACCAGATAGACATGATATGCCCCCCAGCAGTGCCAGATAGACATGATATGCCCCCCAGCAGTGCCAGATAGACATGATATGCCCCCCAGCAGTGCCAGATAGACATGATATGCCCCCCAGCAGTGCCAGATACTGATATGCCCCCCAGCAGTGCCAGATACTGATATGCCCCAGAGTGCCAGATATGCCCATTCAGGAGCCTTAGCTGCCGGTCCGCGAGCTCCGATAAGCTCACGGGCTGGCGCTGCTTACATGGGGGCTGTTGGATGCAATGGGAGGCGGGCCGTGGGACGGACGCTGCGGCTGCAGGGACCTAGCTCCAAGGCAGGCTCGAATATGGCGGCTAGAGCTAGCGGCGCCCATTAAGTGTGGCGCCCTGTTCGGCCGCTCTATTGGAACATGCCTGGAGCCGGCCCTGCTAGTGGTTAGCTAAACTTTACCTACGTAAGATCTGCCCACAAAACGGGACACATTCAACCCTCAGTCAGCCCCTGCATGAGTGAAATAATGGCACTCATTCAGTCTTATTAATGTTCCACATGAGGTGGGTGCCATTGGCTTTTACCCTGATGGTATGCCGATAAATCAGTAACACCTAACTGGTGAGATAACTCTTCTGCAATATTTGTATTTGATTTTCCCCAATATTATTATTATATAGTGCTCTAATTATGTACTGATTTAGCTCTATGTTGCCCTCTGCAGCTATTAATGAACCCACACCTGTGGGTCTGTGATCCTCACTGTTGGGTAAATTTTGTAAGGGCAAGTTCCTTTTAATTCCTTTTCTGTGGAACTCTTCTGACTGGGTGTATAGCTCGTCACGGCCTAGGTTGCAATATGATGGCGCATATTCTTGGCAAATAGCCCAATCATTTGAAATTATGTGCAGCCTGCTTCGGGATTTGCTCCATTGTCAGGTGAAGGTCATCACCTCCAGTGTCCGTAATCCTACAAGGTCAAGTGCTTGCATGATACAGGATTTCAGTTTTTACCATCGCTTGCTGTACATGCATTTCACTATAGAGTTTCCGATTATTTTGTCTCTCGTCGTGTCCTTGCTGACTTTGAGTCTCATGACCATATCTATTTGCAGAGGTGAGCAACATTTCCCATAAATTGTTCACCTCGTTCCGCATTTCACACTACAAAAACAGTTACATTTTGCTTCATTATCGAGCTGATAGAGATCAGAACTTGTCTTGTACTTTTCACATGATGCATTTTGCACCTTAAAGTTGCATTTCGGTGGAAAAGTACATTTCTCAGTGTTCTTTTCCCAATGTAAAAAGATATAACGTGTAATTAAATCCCAGCCCTGATATTCTTCATCTCATGATTCTAAACAATAATGAGTATCAGCGGAGCAGTATCCTGGTTGTGGCTTTTGTGTAACACTTCATATTTTACAGATCAATCTTGGTGTACTTCTAGTTGGTATAGCATCCAGGGCCATCAAGACCTCTGTGCTGTCCAGGTTCTAGGTGCAATGGCCATGCTTGGGGTCATGGATACCTCCAATCGGGAGCACATTTCGGGAATGGTGGACCAAGGGATAATGGCCACGTCATTTTGGGGACATCCTTGTACTCCCGGGCAACCCTCTTAGTATCCCAGAAGGCGGCTCTTCATAAATGAGCTCTACAGTATTCATCTTCTCCAAATGAATGATATGTGCATTGCTTTGGCTTGGTCTATAGCTCCAACTCTCATTTCTGCACATCTTAGCAAAGGTCCCTATTTATGGCATCTGTTACATGGCGTTATGTTTTCCCTGCTGGGAAACATCCATTGTAATGTGAGAGTAAGCAGTATCTGCACTGTTTGCCTTCCGCCTCTACATTTGTCTGCCCTTTGCTTACTCTATGCAGTTATATCTTACTACTTACAGCATCTAATCCTTATACTGCACCCGCCAACACTTTCACATTGGCTTGCGATGCTTTAAAGGTTCTGAAAATGTTAAATGCCTTCTTTAAGCTGAGATCTACTTCTAGGAACATTTATTCTGCATCTACTTATATTTTGTCTGTGTATGAAACTGCAAATCATATTGGCGAACAGCGGAGAAATATCCAGTGCCAGTGTAATCTTCCAGCCTGTGTACCTGCATGTTCTTCTGCCCTGTATCCTTCCTAGCTCTTTTTTTTAGTATCACCCAGTGTTTTTATGGGTTCACTCTCTACCTTAATCTATGTACAGTTGTGCGCTTCTGTGTTTGGCTGCAACATGTCTACATATCTACATGTAACTTTCAGGTCATGGCCAAGTGAGTGGGCCATCACCTGTTGTGGACACCAAGTCCCTCTGGAAGGGGTTATGCCTTCTTGGTGGAGTGGATGTACCTCTTATCTGGCTGCACAGGGCATTGGACTCCCAGACTGGCCCAGCCCTGTGTCACCAGTGCTTTTTTAACTATGAAAAAAGTACTGCTACTACTGTATGAAGAAAGGTACTGGTCCTCTCCTAAACCATACTTGCCTTCATTTGATTGCTCTCCTATAGGGGAAGCCCAGTGAGGAGATGCGTAGGGCTAGACGTTTTACCTCTTTAGTCTTTCAAAGAAAAACACTGTATTGGCCCTCCTCCTCATCCCACGATTCACTGTGTTATGTTCCTCGTGCCGCCCATTTCTCTAGGAAGTGGGCAGGGATTCAGGTTGGCCACTACTCTTCCAGGGGTCCAGGGTACCCCTCGAATATTTAGGAGTCTCCCAGTTATTCGGTGAGGTTAGATACTTATGACCTGAACTGCTGATGGTCCTGTGGCTAGGCCAGGGACCTCCCTGGTTTGTTGAACTAGTCTGGTGAGTTCCAAAAAGTTTTAAAACATGGCAGTAATGACAGAAGAAGAGAAACTGTCCAGAAAATAAGGTACTGATCGCTGACTCCATACTAGAGTGCCATCAAATAATAAATACTTCCTGTCACCTTGACAACCCCTCCCCCATAATACCCTACTACAGAAGGCTTTCTCACTTGTGTGATACATCATCAGATTTTGGGGCCTATTTATCAACAAATGATTCAACTCATTGCATATGATAAATGGCGCTCCAGCCAATCAGCTCCCAATTGTAATTTTTCAAACATATAACAGTTAGGAGCTAATTAACTGGAGCACCATTTATCATATGCAGCAAGTTTTATCATTTTATCATGGGTTCAATTCCCACCATGACCCTAACTGTGGGAGTTTGTATATTCTCCCTGTGCTTGCGTGGGTTTCATCCTTGTACTCCGGTTTACTCCCACAATCCAAAAATATACTGGTAGGTTAATTGGCTCCCAACAAAATTAACCGTAGTGTGTAAGTGTGTACATATGGTAGGGAATATAGAGCCTAATTCTCTAACATGCGGGGGGCCGGCCAGCACAGGGCAAGGAAGACCCGCATACCGGGTCCTGCCTCCCCCTCACGCTAACATGCAGGCGCATCTCTATACAACGATGCGCTTGCATGATTAAGGTAGCCCCCTGCCAGTCACAGGGCCACCATCTTTTGGGTCGCAGCGGCTGCGTGTAACATCACGCAGCCGCTGCGGCCTGCTCTAGCAACGATCTGGACACACCTCCATTGTCCAGACCGCGTCCCTTAAACGGAGTGTTGATGCCCACAAAACTTGGCATCGACCCACCCCCCCCCCGTTCCCGCCCCCCCTCCAGGTCTTAGACTGCTATCGCCTGCGATCACAGTTTAAGATCTTGCACATGTGCGCACTGGCATACGCAGAAGTGCTGAAATCGCCAAATCGCGATTTCAGCACTTTTACGCTTGAAGCTGCTACTTTGCCCATAGATTGTAAGCTCCGCTGGGGATGTAAATGGCCAAATATACTCTGTAAAGCACTGCGGAATATGTGTGCGCTATATAAATAACTGGCAATAAAAAAATAAATCCACAATGAGTTTTATCAGTCACTGATCAATGAGCCCCTTTGTATTTTGCACACAAATATAAAGCTAAAAAAATTGTCAGATTAAAGCATCACATTTTTTTCACACATTATGGCAAATCATATAGGAGTGTTACTGTGTGGCTTTTAGAGCAACTTTTTTTTTTTTACATGTGCGTGATATGTATTATTACCTCTCAGAATAATCCTTTTTTTTTAATGAATGTCACCATCTTTATTACACATGGAAAGAATGAGTTTCATTTTAAATGTTTCTTATCTGAGGGTCATTACTGCCTTTTAAAACTTCTGTATATTGTGTAAATGTAAATGTTTTGACAACATAACATTTGCTACTGTGGGAAATGTCCGTGGTATGGTCGTATTCACTTATCTGCAAGTTTTGTCAACAGAGCACAAGACTTGTTTTTACAATTTATTGCAGTTTATTGCGGTTGAGGTGTCAGATCTTCCCTCCAGCCTGAATATGAGCAGCTGAGTACTTCCAGGTTTTTTTTTTTAAACTGGTAGGTTAAGAATAAATCGTTTGCACAGTAAAGAGGTTGCGGCTCAGCTTAAGTGTCATTGCACGGTGTTTATGAGTTTAGAAACTGCGCATTTCTGAGAATTCACCTGTAACCCGGGAGATGGCTGTCACAATGAAGGGATATTTCCATATTAATATGGGGGAGGCTCAAAATAAATCCCCTTTCAGACAGAAATCCTGGCAATTACCCGGCATTTCAGTGTCGGGTCGTTTTGCTGGTCTCTGCCTGGGTATCCGGTCTCTAGGTCGACTACACTTTGGTTGACAGTCATTAGGTCGGCCGACAGTCATTCGGTCGATTACACTTTGGTCGACATGCATTAGGTTGACATGGTTTCTAGGTCGACATTTTCTTGGTCAACATGACAAAAGGTCGAGTTTTTCACAATTTTTTTTCCCATTTTCCCCCCCACGTGGATACAATTGGGAACGGTTACCTGTGCTGAGCGCAGCGGTAGTGGAGCAAGGCACCTTGCCCGAAGCATGGCGAGCAGACATGGGTGGTCATTCCGAGTTGATCGCAGCCAGCAACTTTTTGCTGCTGCTGCGATCAACTAGTCCATGCCTACGGGGGAGTGTATTTTAGCTTAGCAGGGCTGCGATCGCTTGTGCAGCTCTGCTAAGCTAAATACATTTCAAGCAGAAGAAGACCAGCCCTGTACCTACTTACCCTGTGCGACAATCTCTGCGAAGCTGGAGCTAGCTTTGACGTCAGACATCCACCCTCCGTTCTCCTGGACATGCCTGCGTTTTCCTTACCACTCCCCGAAACGGTCCGGATCCGCCCAGGTACGCCTTCTTCTTGTCAATCTTCTTTGCTGTCGGCTCTGTGACCGCTTCCATCGTAGGACGCGACGTAACCAGGCAACGTCGCGTGTACGCTTTCCGGACCCAGACAGCGATAAACCGCTGCGTGCGAACGGGTCGGAATGACCCCCATGGGGCACTAATTGGGGTTCCTGGTCACTCTACTAAGAAAACAACACCAAAAGGTAGAACTTCACACTGGAATTTCATTTTCTGTGTGAAAGGGGTACAAGTGTGTGGTTCCGCTGGAACTTTGCGCAATGTGCGCAGTGCACATTGTGCCTGATTCAGAGATGTACGCTATGGCGATATTTACAGAGTTGAGTGATTATCGCATTTATCACAGATGCACTGCGCACGCACTAAGGTACCTTAGAGATTATGCTCGCTGTGCGGATTTATTTGCAAAGTTTTTGACAGTCAGTGATCATTTTTGGGAGGTAGACGCTATCCCGTATATGCACAAAACATGGTGCCAGCATCTTAATTCCTACGCCAAATCTGCGCAACCACACTCCGATGTCAATTATTGAAGGATTTGCAGCCACTGCTGCATGGTTGCTTGGATTTGCGATGCCGCCTGTTGGCATTACAGTACATTTCTGGGAGGCGGCAGCATCAGCATATTTCCGCACATCTGCAGCGGACGGGATAGCTGCTTGGAATGCATTAGTGTACATCTCTGAATGAGGCCCATTGAGGGTATTTACGGGATTAAAACCTCGCTCACACCTCTATGACACGGTGATGAGTGAGGCTTCCTTCCTGGGTAATAACCCGCGTTATATTAGTATGCAAGGTTCCAATGAAATGTTGCAGCTAATGGCATCTCCCTTGTGGATCTGTAAATGGTCTGAATATGAGAAATAAAACCCATGTTTAACATTGCAGCAACAGTTTACATTTTATAGCTCTTAAAAAAAAAAGGTGAAAAGCAAAGAGTTAATTAAATACATACTGTATTAAAACAAATATATATCTCTTCATCTATGGTTGCAAACGCAGTACAAAATCTCCTTCGATTTTGGGCTTTATTCAGACCTGCCCACTGATGCGAGCCGCTGCACAGTTAGCCAATATGCGAGGACACACATATTGCAGTCACATTCCCCGATGGTTGACAGCAGCTGGCATTTGCGGAGTAGTGATGTAACATTGGGGGGGCAGGCCGAACGGGGATGGGGTGGGACCGCTTTTGAGGTGGCTGCGTGACGTCATGCACAGCAGCTCTAGTTTGACCGGCCATCTTAACAGCACCAGTGGGTCAACCTTGGTTCCAATGCGTCTGCAATCTAATTGCGGATGCATCAGGAGACGGCCTTGTCCTGTGCTGAGCGCCCCCCAGCATGTGAGGAGATTGAAGCAGATCTGGCTGCATATGCAGCGATCCATCTATGAATGAGCTCCTTTTGTGCAGTGCTTACTTGTGACTTGCATGGAATGTTGCTGTCTGAGATGGGATTATGAACTCTGAAGCCACTATTGGTCGACATGGTCAAAAAGTCGACGTAGCATATGGTTGAAAAGAGTTTTATAATTTATTTATTTTTATAACTTTTTAGCATACTTTACCATCCACGAGGACTACGATTGGGAATGGTAAACAGTGCTGGGTTACTGTTGACACCCAAAAAACATAAAACACCCATGTCGACATTTTCACGTGGCGACCATTTTCATGCTGGTGTTTTGCGTATGTTGACCTTTTTCTCATGTCGACCTTGTGCATGTCGACCTAGACACTGTAGGCCTAATGAACCATCCCCCTTCCCCCCATACCACCCTGATATAAAGAGACAGAGATTTGGGTTTGCCACTACATTTACTCAATAAAGAAAAGAAGGGGGGACATCAGCTCACACCACTTATATTGGGGACCTCACTAGAACTGCTCCTACAGCCATAACACTGGCATGGTGAGTGTGTGTGTGTGGGGAGGGGGGGGGGGGGGGGGGTGATTACAGGCCACACCACCTAGATTAATATCTTCAGTGCCCCCCAAACCCGCCTCTGGGAGTGCGGGCAGGTTCACTTGGTGCAGGCGTTGGGCGGCGAGGTGCAATCTGGCCCGGTGCAGGCATCTGGCGTCAGACTGCACAGCGTGACCTCTGACTTCACACAGTGCGCACAGCTGGGGGCAGAGGGAGCCGGGAGGAGGGAGCTGGGTAGCATCTGAGCCTCCCGAGGACGCCCAACGCTGCCTGGCATTGAAAAAACAAGGGGGTTTACAAATCCCCGGGATTGGAAGCTCCAATCCCGGGATTGAATCCCGACCAATTTTAGGCCTAAATCCCAGGATCCCGCCGATCCTGATCCCGGGATTGGCCATCCTAATACCACCATTTGACTCGTCCGAGCAAGATATTACAGTTACCCTTCTTCACTTTTTTCTTGACAACTTCACACAGGGGTGAACTCTTTATGGTAGTGCAGATCTAGATGATGTTCCCTCCTGCTCACTATAGGGCCACAGTCTGTATCACTTCTTAGAGCTCACAGCTATTCCTGGCAGAAAGAAAAAGTTTGACACACATGAACTTAAAACAAAAATCCAGATGGTCTAAAGGACCATGCCCAAATCTAACCCTCCCGCTGATGCCTAAGCCTATCCTCCCTTATGGGCTCTACACACTGGGCGATAATAGTGAAAGATATGAACGATCAGTGTGGAGGCACCAGCGATGAACGTTGCGTGGCCCCGCGCTCGTTAATCGCTGGTGCCTGTCGCTTGTGCATGCAGGCCAATATGGACAAGATCGTCCATATTTGCCTGCACTGCTATGGAGCCGGGTGACGGGGGGAGTGAAGAAACTTCACTCCCCCCGTCACTGCCCCCATGCCGCCGGGTCACCCGTCGGCCGTATCCGCCGCCGGACAGCTTGGCGGCGGATCGCGCAATGTGTAGGGCCCATTAGTCTAACGCTAACCCTCCCCTCCTGCAGCCTATTCCTAACCTCCCCCCTAACTGTCCCCCCAGTGACTAGCCATTATCCTTCCTTCCTGCAGCCTAACCCCAACCCATCCATCCCACAGTATAACCCTAACCTCAGCTAAACTAAATCCTAAACCTAACCGCGACACATACTTACATAGATCGGGATTCTGACTGTTGGAATGCCAACCATTTAGAAATTTCAGTGTCAGGATTGTGACTGGTGTTGGGATTCTGGTGTCTGTAATCTGACAGCCGGGATCCCGACTGCCGGTAAATTAACCAAATCCCTCCATAACTACTCCTCTCACCATCCCTCTTGTAGTTCCTACACATGAAATGGTCCTATTAGGTTTCTGTCACTTAAATCATGACAGATGGGCAATAGAATATTGTTTGTCTCACAAAGGGTTAGTCATGCCTTAGGTATAATGGTCATGATGTATGTAAGGGATGGAATTGGCTTCCTCCTCTGTGTTTAAGTGTCAGGTGTCCACCAGGAAGGGATGATTCATTATTTAATAGTTTGATAGAGGTGCAGAAAATTACCTCTGTTAGCAAAAACATGTGACACCTGTAATCTGATGGTGTCATATGGGTAGATTTGTAAAGCCCATAGGTATTGCATAGAGGTTTTTCTAGTTTAGGGCAGAAAATCATGCAATAGAGGGGGAGATTTATCAAATCTTGGAGAGGGAGAAAGCGAAGAGAGGTAAAGTACCAACCAATCAGCTCCTAGCTGTCATTTTGAAACACAACCTGTAACATGGCAGTTAGGAACTAATTGGTTGTTACTTTCGCTCGCTTTCTCTCCACTTTATCCCTCTCCAAGCTTTGATACATCCATCTAGCCTTCCCCTATAAGAAATATAGAATTTTATTAAGTTCCCAATAATATCTCCCCTCATCTAGCGAGTCTTAGTAAGCTGTGCATGCACCATAGCAAACATGAACATCTTTGCGTCTCTCCAAGCGATTTTTGATTGAACACTTGTCGAACGTTTCATTCCGTCCATGAAATGGGAGGTTTTCTGGGTGTCAGCTGGATGACATCTGGCTGCAAGCATGGAAGAATACCATTCTGAGCATGTAGCCAGAGCATACTTGCCTGCTCCCCTGGGGTGGCACTCCTGGCCTCCCGGAAAAGTGGGCCTCCCCGGAGCCAACCACTGCCACTAGTTAACTGCCCACTTGCCGAGTGAAGTGGGCAGTCCCAACGGCCAATGGCGCAATTTGTACTGAATTGTGCCTCGTACCACCTCTTATGCCAGACAGAAAGTCGTCAACCATGAGCCAGAGTTGCACTATATGCTGAGTTATGCGTGTGCTGAGGGGACGCCTATTTTAGTTTGATCTTTTACCCCTAGCATGGGGTTGCTGTAAGTGCTGCTGATAATAATTATGGGGGCTCCCACGTGTAGAAAAATGGAACGCTGTGATGCATATATCTTGGCATTCCATTCGCATGAAGATTATTATATATTCTTCTAAACCTCTCAGGGATTTATGTAAATAGGTTAAAAAAACATGTCAGAACAGTATTCATCTACCGCTTGTGCAGCCTTCTACAAGATCTTTGATGTATAGATACAGGGCCGGATTAAATGTCACATGGGCCTGGGGCTGAACATGTTCAAGGGCCTATTGTGAGAAGCAGAGGAGGTGTGGCCAGTGTGTGGGTGTGGTCAGTGGTATTCGTTTTTCTGGAACAGTCCCACTGCAGAGTCCACATCACCACTCGAGGGGGAATATAACCGGGCCCGAAGTGTGGCGAGTCCGTAAGGGGACACGCTCCGCTCGTCGCCGGTCTTCCGGCTGTCAGGATCCCGGCGTCGGTCTCATGACCGACGGCATCCCCACAGCCGGGATTTCATACTGAATCCGCTGTTCATCTCCCACAGTGATGACACCAAGGTTGCCACAAGGCTCAGTCCTCTTTTCAGTGAGGCCCCTCCCCCTTTTTAGGGCTAAATGTAATAGCCTGCGTTCTGCCAGAGGTGTGGGACTTTGTGCAAGAATGCCCATATTTTTAAACAGCAATCATTTACAAGGCAAAACCTTTTCCTCGCAAATGATTGCCGCTTTAAAAATATAGGCATTACATTTAGCCCTATATGTATATTCTAAAGCTCTTTTTCTTCAAAATAATTTTTTTACAGCATTTAACACATGTTTTTACAGCCTGCTAAGCCTATTCCATTGCCAAATATGGTTACAGAACAGTGGAGCAGATGTATTAACCTGAAGAAGGCATAAGGAAGTGATAAACCAGTGATAAATGCAAGGTGATAAAGGCACCAGCCAATCAGCTCCTAACTGTTAATTTACATATTGGAGCTGATTGGCTGGTACATGTATCACCTTGCATTTATCACTGGTTTATCACTTCCTTATGCCTTCTCCAGGTTAATACATCTGCCCCAGTGTGTGATATCCGTAAACTAATACACGTCTCTTTCAAGATCCAAGTCTTTCAGTTGAATGAAGAGATACCGGGTGTGGCAGTTATTCAGTTTAGTTCTTGTGTTGATAATATGAAATATCAATGTGGAAACAATGGTGGATGAGTGCAATGCTTGTATTTCTTGCAGGTGAAGATGAAAAGACTTAAGCGGTATTTCACAAAGGCGCTCCACCGGATTCAGAAGGGTCCTGGTTACACCTACAAGGAGCTGCTCGTCTGGTTCTGCAATAACACCAACACACATGGCCCGAAACGTATTGTCTCCGAAGGACCTAAGAAGAGAGTCATGTGGTTCCTTTTGACCCTGGTTTTTGCATCTCTTGTATTCTGGCAGTGGGGTGTTGTCATACAAACCTACCTCTCGTATGGTGTCAGTGTGTCTCTGTCAATAGGCTTCACCTCAATGGTGTTCCCAGCTGTAACTGTCTGCAACGCCAACCCCTATAAGTGAGTATGGCGGTGAGAGACCCCCAGAGTATAAGTATTGTATGGCCACGTGCTGGACATTAATTGATTTTTCTATGTAGATACAGAAATCTGGGGAATGTTTTAAGTGATCTCACATGAAAGTCATTAATAGTATACAAAATACGATTATAAAGAAAAAATATTGTTAACGATGGTCCCTTTGTGGTATTTGGACCTAGATGCGGTAGTTTTGGCTTCACTGTGGGCACAAGCAATATGAAGGGTACTAGTTGCTCAAGACACTTTGGGGCAGATGTACTAAACCTCGAAGAGTATTAAAGTGTAAAGAGATAACGTACCATCCAATCAGCTCCTAACTGCCATGTTACAGGCTGTGTTTGAAAAATGACAAGAGATGGCTGGTTGATAGTTTATCTCTTGACTTTATCACTCTCTAAGGCTTAAAGGGGGGTACACGCGGAGAGATGTATGCTTAATTCCTAAGCAATCTGACTGGATTGCTTAGAAATTAAGCCCGGATCTCTCTGTGTGTATGCCCCATAGCGATTACGGTGTGCGGCCCTGTGCGTCGCTATCACTGACTCTAAATTGGCCTGCATGCAGTCCAAATCTAGTTAGATGGCTCACTTCACCGCTGGCTGAAGTAAGCACCCCCCCCCCCCTTCCCCCCTTCTTGCTCAGCACACATCCCGCTGTGTGCTGAGCGGGGGGGGGGGAGATGTGTACCGAGCGTTCTGTGCTAGATCGCTCAGCACACATCTCTGTACACATCGGTACGTGTGTACACCCCTTAGTGCATCTCCCCTTCCTCCCTCAGTAAGATTTGCAGTAAACCTGTTCAGAAGTGTAATCTGATTCCATAGGCACCTGGTTACGCTTTCTCGGTGGCAGGTGAAATTTAACGGTAACCATCTCCCTCAGAATACACATACAGTACCTTTTCAGAATGCCTCCGCCAAAGGAAGTGGCCACATTCTACTCACCTATATGGAGTAGCATGCAATGGAGCAGGATGCCAGTCTAGGAAGTACGGAGGCCATACGTAAGTTCTTTCAAATTATAAAAAAAAACCCTATATTCTCAATAGAGAATCAGTTGGGAAAGAGAGAGGGTCCGACACTCTCTACGTAGGCACCGTAGTAAAACAAAAGTTGGATAGTTGATCAGCAGAGGAGCGTGTTCAACTTGCCGAAAGCATGGCAGGCGTAGCAGTACCCTAATGAGGAATGTTTGCAGCAGAAAAGTGACAAAACACACAAAAAATATTGTGTACCTTTATTGTGTGGACAATTTCCATGTTGAGCTTTTGTCCCTGTCGACCTAACGTATGTCTACCATTAGTGGTCAACCTATGGACTGTAGACCTTTTTTAGTGTAGATCTAATAACCCACACCCACATAAAGGTGTTTAAATGTGAGACGCTGCAGAAGGAAGCTGATTACAAGGCCTACTGGCTGAGAGTAACATACTAAGGCTCAATAGACACGTGACAGTATAGGTCTGAGGCATAATTTAATGAGCCTTAACACTTCATTCCCAATTATTAGGTTTAATTAAGAAATGAAGAACTATTCATTTTATAAGCCAGCAATCATTGGTGTGCATCATATCCTTGTAATCTATGAATAATTATTGCATTTAAATACATATTTTCTGCAGTGGTTTTTGAAGGAGTCATGTCTCAGCAGTGGGAGTACCCATGACTTATTAAACTAAACAAAAGCTTTCCAGCAAAATATTGGTCTCTAATATAAGCAAACAAAAAAAGTTTAAATGATTTGTCCACTTCACGTATTTCTGTACTTAGATATTGATGAGGGTTCTCAGTCAGGACTGCAGATGTGTCCTCATTAGAAAGCTCAGCGGGAAATGCCTGGCGTGAGTGAACAGGTCAAGTATAACTCTGTTAGCATTGGAAAAAATTTTTTTACTGAAAATGCATCTTATTCGCTCTGTGACTAGGACGCTTCGGGAGACTGTGCTGATTAATTTGATATGCAGCACTTGTTTATCTGTGTGCGTCTGAGTCTGTATATGAAGCGCAACATAACTTGCGGAGGCTGCATCGTAACACTTCATATGCAGATTCAGAAATGCAGTCACACACAAATATACAAGTGTCGTATGTCAAATTAAGCAGCACAGTCTCCTGACGCGTCCCAGCCGCATCACGTTGCGACTAAGATGCATTTTCTACCAAAAAGATGGCCAACGCTAGCAGAGTTTCACAGGACCTGGCATACTAAGGGGGACATTTACTAAGCAGTGATAAGAGCGGAGAAGTGAGCCAGTGGAGAAGTTGCCCCATCAACCAATCAGCAGCTCTGTATCATTTTATAGTATGCAAATTACAGATGTTACTTCAGTGCTGATTGGTGGATGGGGCAACTTCTCCACTGGCTCACTTCTCCACTCTTATCACTGCTTAGTAAATGTTCCCCTAAGAGGCGCGACTGCTGCAAAGATGCCTGAGGACACATCTGTAATCTTTTTTATGTTCATTATCTCTGTCAATGATACATGAAATTGTATTGTATAACAAATGTGGGGATGGTATCAGGATTCCGGCACTTGGGGTGCTGGCGGTAAGAATACAGACCGGCATCCTGACGCGCAGGATCCCGACACCTGGTAGGTAAGAAGTCTAACCCTCTATCCCTTCTAACCCTTCCTTCCCACAACCTGACCCTAAACCATCTTCCCCTCCCCTCCCTCGACCCATGAGAAGACCTCCATGTTCAAGGGGTTCCACTTTAAATGTGACGTATTCGTTAGTTGTTATATTGTAGTGTTATTCTTCCTTTTTCATTTACCATCACATAACAGGCAAGTTAAACCAAAGAGAAGCAGAAGTCTGGCTTTAGCTAGAACTTACCAATCGGTGGAGTTTGCCAATGATTCCCCTAAAACCTTTTGTGTAACCTTTTTCCTTTTGTGCTATAAGAATACTGACTGTTAATGTTCCGCAAAGATGACCCTTCTCTAACGCAATCTGCTTTATCGCCATGTATTTTTATTTCAGATACTCCCGTGTGAAGCATCTGTTGGAGGATTTGGATGATCTCGTTGACACTGCTTTGGATCGGATCCAGGCTTTAAGCCAAACAGACACCGGAGACTCACCTTTGAATAATTCTAGCCTGAATGCAACCTATGACCCCAGTCTGTGGAACAATATGCCCCTGGTTGTCATTGATGAAAACGACCCTGACAATCCAATAGTCTATAATGTCTTTGACAGTAGCACATATTCTTCTCGGGGTAATGCCACCTTGGGCAACCAAACGACTTATGCCGAGAGATACAAAATAGCTATTCAACTGGTAAGAGTTATCATTCGCTTATGCGTTGTATCTATTCTTATTGCATTAATAACTAGCCATTGAGGGCTGACGACGTGGCAACATTTGGTCTGAATGCTAAGCGCAAGTACATACCTGAGATTTACACAAACAGGGCATATCACATAAAACATTTTAACACAACATACTTGCCATAAATTTGTGGTCCGTTAGGGCGTTATGTATCAAGCCGTGGAGAGAGATAAAGTACCACCCAATCAGCTCCTAACTGTCATAGTAAAGGCTGTGTTTGAAAAATGACAGGAGCAGTTTGGTTGTGTAAGCAGCTTGCACTGTGTAAATGTACTTACAGTACACATATGCAATGTCCAGTTGATTGTCATCAGTCAGAGATTTTTCATATTCTTCCAGATCATGAATGCAACAGTCCCATGCTACATTCGCGTTGTTACAAGTGTGTCTGACAGCTGAAGCTGCTATTTGATAACGGTTATATACTGTAGCTTTTTAGCTTTCCAGTTACTATATAAAGTTGACCACATTTTTCAGTGTTCTGCTTTTTAAAAAAAAAAAAAAAAAGCTTTTTTTCTACACTCTAGTAAAGGCTTTTCTGGTAATTACTTTCAGTAGCTGTGCTCAGGGCCACCAAAAGTAACCTATGTTAACAGCATGCAGCCTATGTGTGCAACCTAGGTAGTAGGTAGTGACTGCACAGACCAATAGGAAGCTAATGATCTCTCCCGAACATGGGGGGTTCATTCCGAGTTGATCACTCACTGCCGTTGTTCGTAGTGCAGCGATCAGGCTAAAAATCCGCATTTCTGCGCATGCGTATGGGCCGCAATGCGCACGCGCGCCGTACGGGTACAAAGCCCGTTGTGGTTGTGCACAGGTTGTAGCAAAGTTTTCAGTCGCACTGACGGCCGCAAGAAGATTGACAGGAAGGGGGCGTTTCTGGGTGTCAACTGACCATTTTCAGGGAGTGTTTGCAAAAACGCAGGCATGTCTGAAAAAACGTAAGGCGTGGCTGGGCGTTCGCTGGGCGGGTGTATGACGTCAAATCCGGACACGAATAGGCTGAAGTGATCGCAAGCGCTGAGTAGGTTCAGAGCTACTCAGAAACTGCACAAACTGTTTTTGCAGAGCTTGGCTGCACATGCGTTCGCACTTCTGCTAAGCTAAGATACACTCCACAGTGGGAGGCGGCATAGCGTTTGCACGGCTGCTAAAACTAGCTAGCGAGCGATCAACTCGGAATGACCCCCATAGTAAGCAGTTTGTTTAAATGCAGCGTGCTATGAGGTTTATTTTGTAAATAAAAATATATGTACATTCATTAGAGGATCTTGGTAATTGCTTCACATTTATAATCCACCCCTCTCTCCACTGCACACAAATATTGCCTCTTGCATTATGCATACATACTCTCCAACAATTTACACACAAAAATCGGTACAAATTCGAAAAAGGGGCGTGACCACGCGTAAAAGGTGTGGCCATGCCCCTTTTCCTATACTTTCAATGGAAGTTTGGAGAGCCAAAAATCGGTACAGACCATAAAAAAAGGTACTCTACCTGCCAAAAAGGTGCAGTTGGAGGGTATGATGCATACTGTATGTAGCAATCGGGTCAGAAGGTCTACCATAGTGCATGTCATTTGTAATCCTTTATAGCTTTGCTTTCTGTAGCACTTTGACTGTTATAGAATTGATATAACAATAGTACAGATTGGTCACTGTGTTCTAGGTTATATAACAGCCATTCCGGCTTAAACAGGAAAGGTAGAAGCTTTTCATCTTACTTTGATGTGAGCACGGTTTGTTACCATAACTTGGTCATAGTTATTGCTCCTTAGAAACTCAGAGTGGGCTTATAAAGCTGGTGTAATTGTCCTTGTAAATCTCTGTTAACAAGATAGTCTAACTGCCAGCCTTTCACATAGCCAAGCCTGTCCCGCTGAGGAAATTGATTGTAAAAGTTTTAAACAACAGAATTAATGAATAAACATAGGTTTTCTCCCAAAATACCTCATTAGAGCCTAAATGATCTTTTACTTTTGAATATTTTTATTACATTGATATTTTTATGTTTTTCCTTCTGAGTTTGTATAAAATTAATTGGTGCTAATTCCTCGAAGTCTCAGGGTGTAGCATTCTGAAGCACATAATAATTCAATTGTCTGCTATGACCCCAGAGGATTATTGGGAGTAGTTGGTAAAATGATGTATTGTATAAATGGGATCCGGTCTGAAGATCGACAGTGTCTAGGTCGACAATGTTTAGGTCGACCACTATAGGTCGACAGTCACTAGGTCGACATGGATGGAAGGTCGACAGGGTTTCTAGGTCGACATGTGCTAGGTCGACAGGTCTAAAGGTCGACATGAGTTTTTCACATTTTTTGTTCTTTTTTTTTCTTTTTTCATACTTAACGATCCACGTGGACTACGATTGGAACGGTAAAGTGTGCCGAGCGAAGCGAAGGCACCATGCCCGAAGCATGGCGAGCGAACGCGGTGCACTAATTTGGGATCCCGGTCACTCTACGAAGAAAACGACACAAAAAAATATCCTCATGTCGACCTTTAGACCTGTCGACCTAGCACATGTCGACCTAGAAACCCTGTCGACCTTCCATCCATGTCGACCTAGTGACTGTCGACCTATAGTGGTCGACCTAAACATTGTCGACCTAGACACTGTCGATTTGATGAACCACACCCGTATAAATACAGTCCATAAGAGAGTACTTTGATACATTATATTATAAACGTGTGTGTGTATGTATATGTATGTATATATATATATATATATATATATATAGTCAAAGAAATCAGGTGGCACTCACAGACTTGTAATCAACGTGAAAACTCCGCAAGGAGATTTATTGTGCAAAACAAGTAACGTTTCGGGGACGTGTCCCCTTCCTCAGACAACCAAAACATAATATGTGCATTGTATAAATAGTCTATAGTGACCCCACTTACCCCCTTCATCATGACTCCCAGCTGCGTGGACCACGGCTTGCCTCGGCGTCTCCCGTCCCGCACTTCCGGTTTCGGCGTCACCGCTCAGCCGGAAGTGACGCAAGCGGGCTTCGCCGGTCACCATGGCGACGCGCCGGGAGCCCTGGCAATATAAAAACAACACAAAGCACAAATACTTAATAACAGTGAGAAACTGACACATAGAAAAACAGCGCTCAATCAGAGCTAGAGTGTCAGAAAATCAAATAACACATAAAATCACTTATTAAAACACAAACATTTTAAAACGAGAATAGTGTTAAAAAAGTGTTTATAACATTAAAAGGTGACAAATGGAGCAGGTGCTACACAATCTTAACTCCGGTACTCTTTTCTTCTAAAATATCTGCCTGGGTGGCACAGAGCTAGAATGGCTCCTAATCTACAGGGCGGTATACCGGTATAATAGGGTTACCCCACTAAAAAGGACTCTGTCACTAACTGGCCATCCTCCATCACCGTAGTGATTCTTGGGTCGGTATCCCTATTACCCCCAGGTTTGCCCCAAAATTGATTGCCACTAGTTTTAGACTCACAACAGTATGGACTGGTTCATAGAAAATTAATTAGTCCAAGGGACTCATTTAGCCCTTTGGGGGCTAAGCAATCCAGGCGGAAAATCCACCTGGATTCCAACTGCAACAGTTTCTTTCCTCTGTCACCACCTCTTAAAGAAGCTGGAACCTGATCGATGGCTCTATATCTCAGACTCGCCAGTGAGTGGTGCTTTATGGCAAAGTGTCTAGCCACCGGTTGGTCGCTAGTCCCTGAGGCCAGGGCTGCCCGTATGGCTGACCTGTGCTGAGTTAGTCTGACTTTTAATTGGCACTCCGTTTTGCCCACATAATAGAGTCCACATGGGCACACTATTATGTAAATGACAAAACGGGACGTGCAAGTGAGTGGCCACCCGATCTTCAATCTCTGGCCGGTGTGTGGATGGGGAAAAGACTCTCCCACTAGGAAAAATGAACACGTCGTGCACCCCAGGCATTTAAAGCATCCATTTTTCTTGCTCAAAAAATGCCTGGGTGCATCCTTGGCGTCAAAACCTGTAATGTCGGTCTTGACCACCAAGTCTTTCAGGTTTTTGCCCCTGGAGAAACTTGCCAACAGTTTACTCTTATGAAAGCATTTTAACTCTGGGTCCGTGGTGACCATCTGCCACATGTTCCTAACTTGTTTGACCAAGGTCGGGCATCGATATTATTTTGAAACATAATGACACGAATAGTCCCATCAAATTAACCTGGACATCAAGTAAGACAGATATCTGTTATCTCGATGTCCGGATTCAGCTTGCCGAGGGAAAGGTTGTGACATCCCTGTACAAAAAACCTACGGACCGGAACACAGTGCTCCGGGCCGAAAGCTCTCATCCCAAAGCGATGATCCGCAGTTTACCCTACTCACAACTCCTCAGAGTCTGCAGAAATAATACAGATCCAAACATACGTGAGATGCAGCTTGAGGAGATGATAACTAAATTTAGTGAGCGTGGTTATGCTATAACTGAGCTTAAGAAAGCACGAGACAGGGCATTGGCCAACTTTCAAAAACAGGCCAAACATCGCAATAAAACGCTGCCCAGAGAAACCATTCCATGGGTAACCGAGTACAATGCCAACAGCCCGACCTTGGTCAAACAAGTTAGGAACATGTGGCAGATGGTCACCACGGACCCAGAGTTAAAATGCTTTCATAAGAGTAAACTGTTGGCAAGTTTCTCCAGGGGCAAAAACCTGAAAGACTTGGTGGTCAAGACCGACATTACAGGTTTTGACGCCAAGGATGCACCCAGGCATTTTTTGAGCAAGAAAAATGGATGCTTTAAATGCCTGGGGTGCACGACGTGTTCATTTTTCCTAGTGGGAGAGTCTTTTCCCCATCCACACACCGGCCAGAGATTGAAGATCGGGTGGCCACTCACTTGCACGTCCCGTTTTGTCATTTACATAATAGTGTGCCCATGTGGACTCTATTATGTGGGCAAAACGGAGTGCCAATTAAAAGTCAGACTAACTCAGCACAGGTCAGCCATACGGGCAGCCCTGGCCTCGGGGACTAGCGACCAACCGGTGGCTAGACACTTTGCCATAAAGCACCACTCACTGGCGAGTCTGAGATATAGAGCCATCGATCAGGTTCCAGCTTCTTTAAGAGGTGGTGACAGAGGAAAGAAACTGTTGCAGTTGGAATCCAGGTGGATTTTCCGCCTGGATTGCTTAGCCCCCAAAGGGCTAAATGAGTCCCTTGGACTAATTAATTTTCTATGAACCAGTCCATACTGTTGTGAGTCTAAAACTAGTGGCAATCAATTTTGGGGCAAACCTGGGGGTAATAGGGATACCGACCCAAGAATCACTACGGTGATGGAGGATGGCCAGTTAGTGACAGAGTCCTTTTTAGTGGGGTAACCCTATTATACCGGTATACCGCCCTGTAGATTAGGAGCCATTCTAGCTCTGTGCCACCCAGGCAGATATTTTAGAAGAAAAGAGTACCGGAGTTAAGATTGTGTAGCACCTGCTCCATTTGTCACCTTTTAATGTTATAAACACTTTTTTAACACTATTCTCGTTTTAAAATGTTTGTGTTTTAATAAGTGATTTTATGTGTTATTTGATTTTCTGACACTCTAGCTCTGATTGAGCGCTGTTTTTCTATGTGTCAGTTTCTCACTGTTATTAAGTATTTGTGCTTTGTGTTGTTTTTATATTGCCAGGGCTCCCGGCGCGTCGCCATGGTGACCGGCGAAGCCCGCTTGCGTCACTTCCGGCTGAGCGGTGACGCCGAAACCGGAAGTGCGGGACGGGAGACGCCGAGGCAAGCCGTGGTCCACGCAGCTGGGAGTCATGATGAAGGGGGTAAGTGGGGTCACTATAGACTATTTATACAATGCACATATTATGTTTTGGTTGTCTGAGGAAGGGGACACGTCCCCGAAACGTTACTTGTTTTGCACTATAAATCTCCTTGCGGAGTTTTCACGTTGATTACAAGTCTGTGAGTGCCACCTGATTTCTTTGACTGCATACTGGTGGGCCTGCTGGTCCACAAGGAAGGGCACCACAGCCAGCTATTTCTGAGGAGTGACGGGGCAAGCTTTCCGAATATATATATATATATATATATATATATATATATATATAAGGTTATGGATCAAAGGGTCGACATGGAAATGGTCAACATATGAAAAGGTCGACATGAGTTGTTGGAGTTTTTTTGTGTCAAAATTTCCCTTCCAGCATGTGGAACTCAATTAGCGCACCACTTCCTCTCAGAGCTTCGGGCAAGATGCCTCGCTCAGAACAAGTTACCGTTCTCAATTGAAGTCCACGTGGATGGTAAAGTATGAAAAAGTCCTAAAAATTAAACAACTCATCGACCATATGCTGTGTCGACCATTGCCATGTTGACCTTGAACCTGTCGATCACGTCATCCATATGCATGTCGACCATTTGTATCGACCTATTGCTTGTCGATCTTTTAACTGTCGACCTATCATCTGGATACCCTGTAAGAAAATATAGTTATGTAACACTTGATATCACTGAGAATAGAAGAGATAGTGTTTACTAAACAATCTATAAAATGTATGAGCTAGGTGGTCAGCTAGATTGATCAGTGAGGCAGATGTATTAAGCCTGGAAAAGGCATAAAGAAGTGATAAAGTGGTGATAAGTGCAAGGTGATAACGCACCAGCCAATTACCTCATAACTGTCAATTTACATATTGGAGCTGATTGGCTGGTGCGTTATCATCTTGAACTTATCACCGCTTTATCACTTCTTTATGCATTCTCCAGGCGTAATACATCTGCCCCAGTGTACCTTCTCCTTGCACAATATGGCTGCCTCAGAAATTCTTTCTCACGGTCTCTGTACACCAGGGAGATAAATGGTTGAGGAGGCACTGGCTAGTACCAGAGCCAGATTTGCACACAATATATGAGTCCAAGGGTGCATGTGGGCATTATAAACAGGTGCAGCAGTATATACATGTGGGCATTATACACAGGCGCAACAGTATATACATGTGGGCATTATACACAGGTGCAGCAGTATATAGAAGTGGGCAATATACACAGGTGCAGCAGTATATACATGTGGGCATTATACACAGGTTCAGCAGTATATATTGCTGGAAATTTGGTGAGTTTTGATCAGAGGTGTGCAGAAAAGATAGCTGCCATAGACATTTTACTCAAAATTTTTGCCTATACAAATAATTAGAATACAGGTTGAGTATCCTTTATCCAAAATGCTTGGGACCAGAAGTATTTTGGATATCGGATTTTTCCGTATTTTGGAATAATTGCATACCATAATGAGATATCATGGCAATGGGACCCAAGTCCAGGCACAGAATGCATTTATGTTTCATATACACCTTATACACACAGCCTGAAGGTCATTTAATACAATGTTTTTAATAACTTTGTGTATTAAACTAAGTTTGTGTACATTGAGCCATCAAAAAACAAAGGTTTCACTATCTCACTCTCACTCAAAAAATTCCGTATTTCTGAATATTTGGATATGGGATACTGAACCTGTAATGCAAAGAAGATGTTTCTAATATATTCTTAGTATTTTTCATATAATGTTTATAGCCAAAACTCTGGTGTACGTTAGTATGACAGGAAAGGCTCTGCCTCACCTCACTGCTGTACGCCACATCCATGTTATATCTGAAGGCTTATTACATGTAGAACGAGCGTATGGCACGGTGTGCCAGTCTCACCCGGGCAGCATAAACCTAGTAAAATCCTATCTGTATACTTTTAAAAGAAGCCAATGAACCAAACATTGGAACTCAGAGCATAATGATACAGTGTATCCATTCTCTAGCAGTCAGAAAACATCTTCAGCTGGTTCCAACCAGTTACTCTAGTCATTTACTTTTTTATAGAATTATTACTGTGCCTGAATCCGAGTTGGAAGTAATGCAAAAAAAGAGCAAGTAACTTTGTACCTGGAACAGAACAGGCTGCAATGCAAAGGGGTGCAAATGCATTTATTATTTTTTGCATGTGGGGTAAATATTGTCTGCTTTTGCAGGCAGCCCACAAATGCTGGATACAGTGGCGTTTCTATAACGGCTGCAATGGGGCCCACATTGCACACTTTGTACCCATTTCTTGAATACTTACCCTTCCGGAGTTCTGCGTTGGCGGCAGCAGCATAGAATCCCGCTACCCATGCTAATAATGCCATGCAGCCACCCCTCTACAGATACGGGTAGTGGGCAGGGCCGGCGACAGGGGTGGGTGGGATGAGGGGACACCTGTACTGGGCCCCAAGACTAAGAGGGGCCCCAAGGATACGCCACTTAGTGGCCGGCAGTGATGTGAGCCATCTTGTCCAAATAGGGCAGCGAGCTGTATGCGGAGCGACAGGTGCCTCTCACACACAGTGACTGTGTGGAGCGACTGTGCACCCGCTCTTCCGGGTCCAGCTCAGTTATGGGAAATGGCAGCTCCGCTGGCCAGGATTCCTGTGCCCTGCTCCAGCCTCTTCTGGTTGGGGGTGAGGGCTGTATGGTACCTGCTGTGCGGTGCTCGGGTCTAGGTACTGGGGAGTGCAGCACAGGTGAGTCTTTCTCCATGTTAAGAGTGGCTTATATATTATCCCCAGAGATACACTGTACCTCGCACCAAGATTTCTATTGCCGGCCCTGGTAGCGGGAGCAAGGCTCCCCGCTCCTGCTGTGTGCTGTTCTGTATTTGGAGTAGCGCCCGCAACTATACGCTGTGCCGCGCCTCATAGCCCTTGATGCAAAGTTAGAAGAGGACATATCTGTAGGTACGTATTTTTACATATATCTCTCTTATGCTGATCTGGATTTGTGTATGTGCATATGGAGAAGGGGCGTCTGTATCAGACAGGCAATAGGTAATGTGATGCTACACATGCACAGCTATAAATAGGAGTGTTGGGGGCATGGGTGAAGTTTGGTGGGGTTTTTTACTCTGAAATGTACAACTCCTATAAGTAATATGTCATATTTCCTGTAGTCACATTAATGTCTTGACTTTGTCTACTCCACAGTGTACCAATAACATGACAGAATGCGAGTACCGCAATTTTACCAGTGGGATTCAAGCCATACTTGAATGGTACCTTCTGCAGTTCTCCAGTATCTTCTCCAAAATACCTTTAAGTGAGAAGATTGAAATGGGATACAGGGCTGAAGACATGATTCTCACCTGCATGTTTGGAGGACAGGCCTGCAGTTACAGGTATAGAAACTAGAGACGTGTGAAGACAGACTGCACATGTACGCTGCTAATAAAGGGCCTAATTCAGATCAGATGTGCACTGCAGGGGGGTGGGCAGATGTAATATGTGCAGAGAGAGTTAGATTTGGGTGGGGTGTGTTCAAACTGAAATATAAATTGCAGTGTAAAAATAAAGCAGACAGTATTTACTCTGCACAGAAACAATATAACCCGCCCAAATCTAACTCTCTCTGCAAATGTTATTTCTGCCCCCCCTGCAGTGCACATGGTTTTGCCCATTAGCTAACAAATTTGCTGCTGCGATCAGGTCTGAATTACCCCAAAGTTACCTAAGATTTGTACAGCCAGTCAGAAGATGCAAACTTTTCCACTCCCACACATGGCCTCCATCTTGGTCCACAAGTCCAAACATTCACAACATGCCACACTGCATGTGGTACAATCTGATTGATTTCAGACAGATTATTTCAAGACCCCACTTGTCTTGGTACCAAACATGCTGTGATAATAGGTTGATTACCTGATACCGCAGCGAGTGTGGCCAGCGTAACCATACCGTATGTAATCCTTTTTCAGCGGGTGTAGTATGTTATGCCGGTGGTCGGGCTCCTGGCGACCAGCATACCGGCGCCGGAATCCCGGCCGCCTGCATACAGACAGCTGGGTGATCACAAAAGAGCCCCTTGCGGGCTCGCTGCGCTCGCCATGCTGCGGGAATGGTCGCACGCTAAGTGCGCCACGCTATCTATTCTCCAGGGGGGTCATGGACCCCCGAGAGGGAGAAGAAGTGTCGGTATGCTGGCGGTCGGGATTCCGGCACCGGTATGCTGGTCGTCGAGAATAGTTACGTTTTCATTTAGTTTTGGTAGAAGAGGGCAGTGGTCCACTAGACACTTTTATACACTTTTATGAAGATAGTGAAATACATGCATACACATATATCTTTACAGTGCTCAAAGTGGGGTGGTATACAGCAGTATGACATACCATCACTTCCTCTGGCTCCACCCCCATAAATGTCGGCCTGTGCTGCCTCATGATCAGCAGCTATGTAAGGGGTCATGGGAAATTCTGTTAGTTGTCTTCTTCCGACTCGTGCAATAAAGTTTTTCTTGTGAGTGTATATGCGATGTAGCGCATGTGGCATCACACCACTCCACACCGCTGAGGAGCAGCCAGAAGGCACATCATAAGCTAAGTGAGTGTGGTCTGGAGGATGTAGGGGTCTGGAGCTGCAGATACACCGGAGGGATGGAGACACAGAAGGGAGCTGGAGCTACACTGGAGGGCTGAGGCTGGAGGGTGCTGTAGATGGAGAGACACTAGAGGGCTGGAGAGACAGAAGGGTGCTGTAGATGGAGAGGCACTAGGGGGGCTGAAGAAACAGAAAGGTGCTGGAGCTGAAGATACGCTGGGAAGCTGGAGAGACAGAAATGTACTGGAGATACACCGGAGAGCTGGAGAGACAGAAGAGAACTTAAGCTGGAGAGACAGTGGGGGGCTGTCGATACAAAAAATGCTGGAACTGGAGATACACTGGGGAACTGGAGGGACAAAAGAGGGCTGGAGCTGGAGAAACACTGGAATGCTGGAGAGACAGAAGAGGGCTGGAGCTGGAGAGACACTGGGGAGCTAGAGAGACAGAAATGTGCTTGAGCTGGAGAGACAGAAGTGGGGGTCTGGAGCTACACAAGGAGGCTGGGTGTGGCAGTTAGGGGGTGTGAGCAGGAAGTATTTTCAGGGGATGCCAGATGTAATCAGAAAATTAGAGGTGCAGGGGATAAGAGGGAAGCAAGGAGTAAGAGGTGCAGAAAATGAGAGGGAAGTAGGAAGTGACAGGTGCAGTTGAGGAGAGAGGGAAGCAGGTATTTATTCTATATAATACTACATAGTACTTAAAAGAATCTAAAATTAATCTGATTATCAAAATCCCAAAAGCTACCGGGTATATGGAAGAGGCCCCTCACTCCCAGTCGTTTTATTGAAACTTCCAGATGCCCGCTTCTATATTCCTAGTGTGTGTGTGTGTGAGATTGATACATACACACATGTATTACATTTCTCATATGTCCTAGAGGATGCTACCATGGGGTATAGACTGTTCCGCAGGAGCCATGGGCACTTTAAGACTTTTCAAGGGTGTGAACTGGCTCCTCCCTCTATGCCCTTCCTCCAGACCTCAGTTTAGAAAATGTGCCCAGGCAGACTGGATGCACGCCAGAGGAGCTCTACTGACTTTCTCTGAAAGACTTTGTTAGGTTTTTTATTTTCAGGGAGGACTGCTGGCAACAGTCTCCCTGCTTCGTGGGACTTAGGGGGCAGAAGTAGGAACCAACTTCCTGAATAGTTCCATGGCTCTGCTTCTGGCTGACAGGACATTAGCTCCTGAAGGGTACTAAACGCTAGCTGCGGCTATGTGATTGCTCCCACAGCCCGCCGTCACCCCCCTTGCAGAGCCACAAGTCAGAAGACAGGTGAGTGTAAAGAAGAGGATCTTCATCGTGACAGCTGAAAAGGTACTGCGCAGCAGGCGGGAACGCTGCGCGCCATGCTACCCATCACACACAGGCACAGCGGGGAGGGGGAGGGGGCGGGCCCTGGGCAGCATGAGACCTACTAAAACTGGCTAAAAAGGGGACATAAGTTGCTGAGGCACAGTCCTACCCCCGCCAGTATAAAAATTAATATTGAAATCTATGAAGGGCAAAGTGCCATTACGGGGGCGGGGCTTCCTCAGAAAGCCAGTACACTGCTCAGCGCCATTTTCTCTCCTTGCAGACTGCAGAGAAGAACGCTGGTCTTCCTCCACTTCTGAACCAAGTATCAGGGTGCAAAACAGGGGAGGCACAGTGAAATTTGGTGCTATGTTGTGTATTTAACATTATAAAAGCGCTACTGTTCTGTGGGCATTTTGTGTTACACAGAAATCTTATCACTGGCTCACTGGCGCTGGGTTGTGAACTGGCAAATCCTATCTGTGTCCTTCTGACAGATTTTACTGTGGGTCTGTCCCCTATAAGTCCCGGAGTGTCTGTGGTGTGGTTGTGCACGTGTGTGACATGTCTGAGGCAGGGAGCTCTTCCCCTGAGGGAGCCATTTTAGGGACACAGAGTTGTAATGTGGTGGCATTGCCGACACACCATGAGCCTGAATGGGTGAAAGAATTACGTGATAGTGTGAATCATATCAGTAAGAGATTGGATAAGTCTGAGTCTCATGCAGAAAATTGGAGAAAATCAGTGGAAGATGTGATTTTTCATGGTTCTGCCTTATCATCCACAGGGGATCCCTCTGGGTCACATAAGAGGCAATTTGCACAAATAGTACAAACTGATACCGACGCGGACTCTGGTTCCTGTGTCGACACTAGTGATTCCAGGGGAATAGATCCTAAGTTGGCAAGAAGCATTCAATACATGATTGTTGCTATAAAGGAGGTTTTGGAAGTTACGGAAGCCCCTCCTGTACCTCAGGAGAAGGCTTATTTTTGTAAGGAAAAGAAATTAAATGTAACTTTCCCTCCTTCTCACGAACTAAATACTCTCTTTGAAGGAGTTTGGGCAAACCATGAAAAGAAGTTTCAGATTCCCAAAAGAATTCAGCTTGCTTATCCTTTCCCGGCAGAGGACAGGAAAAGGTGGGAGTCACCGCCCGTTTTAGACAGTGCCCTGTCACGATTAACTAAAAAGGTGATTCTCCCTGCACCTGGGACGGCTTCACTGAAAGAGCCGGCAGACCGCAAGTTGGAGACTACGTTAAAATCTATTTATGTGGCCAATGGTACGCTACTCAGGCCCACCATTGCTTGTGCGTGGGTGAGTAGTGCTATTGAAAAATGGTCAGATAACTTGTCATCTGATATTGACACGATAGATAGAGACAAGATTCTCCTAACGTTAGGTCATATCAAAGACGCTGCTGCATACATGCTAGAAGCCATGAAAGATATTGGGCTGTTGGGTTCAAAATCCACTACCATGGCAGTCTCAGCTAGGAGGGCGTTGTGAATTCGCCAATGGAATGCTGACGCAGATTCCAAAAGAAATATGGAGGCTCTCCCGTACAAAGGTGAGTGCTTGTTTGGAGATGGGCTGGATGCTTTAGTCTCTGCGACTACCGCAGGTAAGTCGACATTCCTGCCTTATGCTCCTGCGCCGGCGAAAAAGACACATCACTCTCAGATGCAGTCCTTTCGGCCCAACAGATACAAAAAGGGTAAAGGTTCCCCTTTCTTTGCAGGTAGAGGGAGGGGAAGCGGAAAGAAGTCCGCAGCGTCTCCAGGATCACAGGAGCAGAAATCAACACCTGCTTCTGCCAAATCTGCAGCATGACGCCTGGGCTCCCTTGCAGGAGTCCGCTCGGGTGGGAGCACGTCTGAAACTTTTTAGTCAGCTCTGGGTTCAGTCGGACCTGGACCCATGGGTCTTGCAAATAGTGTCCCATGGATACAAACTGGAGTTTTAAGACGTCCCCCCATGCCGATTTTTCAAATCGACCTTGCCAGCTTCTCTTCCGGACAGAGAAGTAGTAACAGCTGCAATTCAAAAGTTATGTCAGGATCAAGTCATTGTCCTGGTTCCCGTGTCACAACAGGGAGAAGGGTTTTATTCAAGCCTCTTTGTAGTTCCGAAGCCGGACGGCTCGGTCAGACCAATTTTAAACCTGAAATCTCTGAATCTTTACATGAAAAGATTCAAGTTCAAGATGGAATCTCTGAGAGCAGTGATTTCCAGTCTGGAGGAAGGGGACTTCACGGTGTCAGTAGATATAAAGGATGCTTACTTACATATTCCCGTTTATCCCCCTCATCAAGCTTATCTGAGATTCTCAGTACAGGATTGCCATTACCAGTTCCAGACGTTGCCTTTCGGACTCTCCACGGCACCAAGGGTATTCACCAAAGTGATGGCAGAGATGAATGTCCTCTTTCGACGACAAGGAGTCATCATAATTCCTTACCTGGGCGATCTCCTGATAAAAGCGAGATCCAGGGAACGGTTGGTGCAGAACATTGCACTCTCCCTGTCAGTACTCCAACAATACGGTTGGATCCTGAATTTTCCAAATTCGCAGTTGGAACCGACGACAAGATTGTCCTTTCTGGGGATGATACTGGACACAGAAGTACAGAGGGTTTTTCTTCCAGTGGAAAAGGCTCTAGAAATCCAGAGAATGGTCAAGCAAATTTTGAAACCAACAAGAGTGTCGATCCATCAATGCATTCGGTTGTTGGGAAAGATGGTAGCGGCCTACGAGGCCACACAGTTTGGCCAATTCCATGCCACAGTGTTCCAGTGGGACCTGTTGGACAAGTGGTCCGGATCCCACCTACACATGCACCGGAAGAGAATCCTGTCCTCCAAAGCCAGGATTTCGCTCCTGTGGTGGCTACACAGTTCTCACCTATTAGAAGATGCAAGTCTCCGAGGCTGGAGAGCAGTCACACAGGAAAAAAGCTTCCAGGGAAAATGGTCAAGCCAGGAAACCTGTCTTCACATAAACGTTCTGGAATTGAGAGCCATTTATAACGGCCTTCTACAAGCGGTGCATCTTCTTCAAGATCAACCCGTGCAGATCCAGTCGGACAATGTAACAGCAGTCGCGTACATAAACCGTCAAGGCGGAATGAAAAGCAGAGAGCAGCAATGGCAGAGGTGTCAAAGATCCTCCTCTGGGCAGAAAGACATGCAAGAGCTCTGTCAGCAATTTTCATTCCGGGAGTGGACAACTGGGAAGCAGACTTCCTCAGCAGACACGATCTCCATCCAGGAGACTGGGGCCTCCACCAAGAAGTCTTCGCAGAGGTGACAAGTCTTTGGGGAGTTCCTCATATAGACATGATGGCATCTCGTCTCAACAAGAATCTTCAGAGATATTGTTCCAGGTCGAGAGACCCTCAAGCAATGGCAGTGGATGCACTGGTGACCCAGTGGGTGTTTCGGTCGGTATATGTCTTCCCTCCACTTCCACTGATACCAAAAGTTCTCAAAATAATACGAAGAAAAAGGGTTCGAGCAATCCTCATTGCCCCAGACTGGCCAAGGAGGGCTTGGTATCCAGATCTTCAAGAGTTACTCATAGAAGATCCTCGGGCTCTTCCTCCTTGCGAGGACCTGCTGCTGCAGGGGCCGTGCGTGTATCAAGACATACCGCGGCTAGGTTTGACGGCATGGCTGTTGAGCGCCGGTTCCTAGCCCGAAAGGGTATTCCAAAAGAAGTTATTCCCACACTTATTCAGGCCAGGAAAGGAGTAACGTCTAAGCATTACCACCGTATTTGGAGAAAATATGTGTCTTGGGTGGTCATTCCGAGTCGTTCGCTCATTGCCGTTTTTCGCAACGGAGCGATTAGGTGGAAAGCGCGCATGCACTAAGTTATTTATCACAAAACTTTCTTAGATGTACACAAGCTCGAGCGACGTTTTTTCATCGCTCGAGTGATCGTAGTGTGATTGACAGGAAGTGGGTGTTTCTGGGCGGAAACTGGACGTTTTCAGGGAGTGTTCTAAAAAATGCAGGCGTGCCAGGTAAAAACGCAGGAGTGGCTGGAGAAACGGGGGAGTGGCTGGTCGAACGCAGGGCATGTTTGTGACATCAAACCAGGAACTAAATGGACTGAGGTCTGGAGCTACTCAGAAACTGTAGCAAATTATTTAGTAGCAGTTCTGCTAATCTTTCGTTCGCTATTCTGCTAAGCTAAGATACACTCCCAGGGGGCGGCGGCCTAGCGTGTGCAATGCTGCTAAAAGCAGCTAACGAGCAAACAACTCTGAATGAGGGCCTTGGTGTGAATCCAAGAAGGCTCCTACGGAAGAGTTTCACTTGGGACGTTTTCTCCATTTTCTACAGGCAGGTGTGGATGCGGGCCTACGATTGGGTTCAGTCAAGTTCCAGATTTCGGCCTTATCAGTTTTCTTTCAAAAACAATTGTCCTCCCTTCCAGAAGTTTAGATGTTCGTGAAAGGGGTGCTGCACATTCAACCTCCATTTGTGCCTTCGGTGGCACCATGGGACCTTATTGTGTTGTTGCAGTTCCTTCAATCAGATTGGTTTGAACCTCTACAGGAGATAGAATTGAAGTTTCTCACTTGGAAAGTGGTCATGCTATTGGCCTTGGCATCCGCAAGGCGGGTGTCTGAGTTGGGGGCCTTGTCTCACAAGAGCCCTTACCTGATCTTCCATGAAGATAGGGCAGAGTTGAGAACTCGCCAACAATTCCTTCCAAAGGTGGTTTCGTCTTTTCATATAAACCAACCTATTGTGGTGCCAGTGGCTACTGACACCTTCACTGCGTCAAAGTCTCTTGATGTGGTTAGAGCTTTGAAAAATTATGTCGCAAGAACAACTCGGATACGGAAAACAGAGGCTCTGTTTGTTCTGTATGCTCCCAACAAGATTGGGTGTCCTGCTTCTAAGCAGACCATTGCGCGCTGGATCAGAGGGACGATTCAGCACACTCATTCCACGGCAGGATTGCGGATACCGAAGTCGGTAAATGCCCATTCTACTAGAAAGTTGAGCTCATCCTGGGCGGCTGCCCGGGGGGTCTCGGCGTTACAACTTTGCCGAGCTGCTACTTGGTCAGGGGCAAACACGTTTGCAAAGTTTTACAAGTTTGACACCTTGGCCGATGAGGACCTCAAGTTTGGTCAATCAGTGCTGCAGGGTCATCCGCACTCTCCCGCCCGTACTGGAGCTTTGGTATAACCCCGTGTTACTGAAGTGGACCCCAGCATCCTCTAGGACGTATGAGAAAACAGGATTTTAATACCTACAGGTAAATCATTTTCTCCTAGTCCGTAGAGGATTCTGGGCACCCGACCCAGTGCGTACTTTACCTGCAGTGGTTAGTTTTGTAGTTACACAAGTGTTGTGTTACAATTATTTTCAGCATGTTGCTGCAATTGTTCATGCCCGTTGGCATGGGTTATGTTGAATGCCATGTTGTGCGGCATGGTTGATGTGTGAGCTGGTGTGAGTCTCACCGTTAAATTAGAAGTAAATCCTTTCCTCGAAATGTCCGTCTCTCTGGGCACAGTTCCTATACTGAGGTCTGGAGGAGGGGCATAGAGGGAGGAGCCAGTTCACACCCTTGAAAAGTCTTAAAGTGCCCATGGCTCCTGCGGAACCGTCTATACCCCATGGTACTGAAGTGGAGCCCAGCATCCTCTACGGACTAGGAGAAAAGGATTTACCGGTAGGTATTAAAATCCTGTTTTCTCCACATCTTAGTTATATGCTAGATTATTACTGCATAAGGCTGCTCTAGACATAATTTCTGTTATGGATACTTATGTGTTTTTTGTATGTTTTTCGGGGTCATTCCGAGTTGTTCGCTCGTTGCCGATTTTCGCAACGGAGCGATTAAGGCGAAAATGCGCATGGTACGCAGTGCGCATGCGCTAAGTATTTTAGCACAAAACTTAGTAGATTTACTCACGTCCGAATGAAGAATTTCCATCGTTAAAGTGATCGGAGTGTGATTGACAGGAAGTGGGTGTTTCTGGGCGGAAACTGACCGTTTTCTGGGAGTGTGCGGAAAAACGCAGGCATGCCACGATAAAACGCGGGAGTGTCTGGAGAAACGAGGGAGTGGCTGGCCGAACGCAGGGCGTGTTTGTGACGTCAAACCAGGAACTAAACAGGCTGAGCTGATCGCAGTGTAGGAGTAAGTCTCGAGCTACTCCGAAACTGCTAAGAATTTTCTATTCGCAATTCTGCTAATCTTTCATTCGCAATTCTGCTAAGCTAAGAAACACTCCCAGGGGGCGGCGGCCTAGTGTGTGCAATGCAGCTAAAATCTGCTAGCGAGCGAACAACTCGGAATGACCCCCTTTATTAAAAGTTTGGTTCAAGTTGTCATTCCTTCAGCTTGTATATACACTGCTCAAAAAAAATAAAGGGAACACTTAAACAACACAATGTAACTCCAAGTCAATCACACTTCTGTGAAATCAAACTGACCACTTAGGAAGCAACACTGATTAACAATCAATTTCACATGCTGTTGTGCAAATGGTATAGACAACAGGTGGAAATTATAGGCAATTAGCAAGACACCCCCAATAAAGGAGTTGTTCTGCAGGTGGTTACCACAGACCACTTCTCAGCTCCTATGCTTTCTGGCTGATGTTTTGGTCACTTTTGAAAGCTGGCGGTGCTTTCACTCTAGTGGTAGCATGAGACGGAGTCTACAACTCACACAAGTGGCTCAGGTAGCGAGCTGTAGCAAGAGGGTTTGCTGTGTCTGTCAGCGTAGTGTCCAGAGCATGGAGGCACTACCAGGTGACAGGCCAGTACATCAGGAGACGTGGAGGAGGCCATAGGAGAGCAACAACCCAGCAGCAGGACCGCTACCTCCGCCTTTGTGCAAGGAGGAACAGGAGGAGCACTGCCAGAGCCCTGCAAAATGACCTCCAGCAAGCCACAAATGTGCATGTGTCTACTCAAACGATCAGAAACAGACTCCATGAGGGTGGTGTGAGGGCCCGACGTCCACAGGTGGGGGTTGTGCTTACAGCCCAACACCGTGCAGGACGTTTGGCATTTGCCAGAGAATACCAAGATTGGCAAATTTGCCACTGGCACCCTGTGCTCTTCACAGATGAAAGCAGGTTCTCACTGAGCACATGTGACAGAGTCTGGAGACGCCAAGGAGTACGTTCTGCTGCCTGCAACATCCTCCAGCATGACCGGTTTGGCAGTGGGTCAGTAATGGTGTGGGGTGGCATTTTTTGGGGGGGCCGCACAGCCCTCCATGTGCTCGCCAGAGGTAGCCTGACTGCCATAAATTACCGAGATGAGATCCTCAGACCCCTTGTGAGACCATATGCTGGTGCGGTTGGCCCTGGGTTCCTCCTAATGCAAGACAATGCTAGACATCATGTGGCTGGAGAGTGTCAGCAGTTTCTGCAAGACAAAGGCATTGATGCTATGGACTTGCCCGCCCATTCCCCAGACCTGAATCCAATTGAGCACATCTGGGACATCATGTCTCGCTCCATCCACCAATGCCACATTGCACCACAGGCTGTCCAGGAGTTGGCGGATGCTTTAGTCCAGGTCTGGGAGGAGATCCCTCAGGAGACCATCCGCCACCTCATCAGGAGCATGCCCAGGCGTTGTAGGGAGGTCGTACAGGCACGTGGAGGCCACACACACTACTGAGCCTCATTTTGAATTGTTTTAAGGACATTACATCAAAGTTGGATCAGCCTGTAGTGTGTTTTTCCACTTTAATTTTGAGTGTGACTCCAAATCCAGACCTCCATGGGTTAATAAATTTGATTTCCATTGATAATTTTTGTGTGATTTTGTTGTCAGCACATTCAACTATGTAAAGAACAAAGTATTTAATAAGAATATTTCATTCAGATCCAGGATGTGTTATTTTAGTGTTCCGTTTATTTTTTTGAGCAGTGTATAATGTAATATTAGCTCCTCACATTGTGTATTGTTCAGAGTAACTACCCATTTCTCAAGCTGGGGCTGTTGCATTTGCTGTAGAGAGGCAGATGGTTGTAAGCGCCAAACAAGTGTTTGGTTTTATCTACTGATTCAGCAGCTGACTGGTGGCAGGAGGTGACAGCTCTGTTTTTAAATCAAGGCAAAAATATTCTCAACCCCATCAAGTAATTGAGGATGTATTTGTTGCAGAAATTTCACCCAAATTTATGACCCGGACTATGGAAACTGTTACATCTTCAACTGGGGCCAGGAAGGTCAGGAGCTGATGGAGTCTGCAAATCCAGGAGCTGATTTTGGTAAGCGAGTGCTTCTGATCTAAACGAATTTGCATGCATCAAATAGATTAGTTCTAGAACAAAAGCTATATCATAAGATTGTTATTAATCTAACTGAGAGGCTGGCATTAGGGCCGTAACTAGGTGTGCGCGGAGTGTGCCGCCACCACACAGCGCTGCAGGGTAGGGGATACTATTGGCAGCACTTGTCAATTATCAGTTTTAATTACTTTCACTTGCAGCTTCCCCTTTTTGAAGCCCAGAATCTCCTGCCCGCCCCTGTCTCCTACCCCCACCCACTCTGTCGCTAATACCTATACAGCATTCATGGACTTGACTTTATAACTCTTTGTTGTTCAGTAGCACTGTCCTTTTATTACATTTCGGGATGCTGACGTACCTGGTATTCGAACCTGTTGCCTGTGGCATTACAGTCAGAAGCTCTATTCATTGAATGATCTGTCCTTGCATAGAAAGCTAGTGAATTCCGAGCTGGAGAGTTCTAACTATTTGAAGCTTACTTTGCACTTTGTGAAGGGGTGATCAGCGTTGCGGCTGGGCAGATCTATATAGTGTGTGGCTGCAACGGATTTGATGTTTGGCTGCACACTGCATGGATCTGCTCAATTATGGTGCTGGTCATTTTTTATGGGGTACAGGTAGCTTTAAGTGGCTTGGTATGTGGGGTGTTGTGGCTGAATGGCGTCAAGCTCTCAGGTTACAGTAAGTGCATGAATGTGGTATAAAGAGGATTTGTGTCCAAATCCATTTTCTTGCGGTACTCTATATTAATTTGCAAAGTTTATTATAATAATTTGGACTGTAATTATTCTTAGTGTATAGAGTGTGCAAAGTTAGTTCTTTTTGGGCCTTATTCAAATGACATCAACTGCATTCTCCTGTCTCAGGGGCAAGTGTGCATCCGCTGCAAACGCCTCTATCTGATTGACAGGCAGAGGCGTTGTGGTGGCGGCCACTCTTTGTTGTGAGGGCGGGGCATTGGAAACGGGAGCGGGTTAGGGGTGGTTGCGTAATTGAAAATGGCCTTGGCCCAACTGCCTTCGTAACCAGGCTGCGGAGGCACGGGGGCTTCACTAATACCTCTTTTCCGTTTGCTAGCACGGGTCGCAGCCGAGAGCCTGACATGGCTGCGACCCGTGCTAGGGCCCCCTTCTACACTGAACTCACCAACCCGGCATATTGCCGGGTCGGTGACTCTGCTGCTGAAGCGGCAGGGGCGGTGTTGGGAGATCACATGATCTCCCAGCACCGCCCTTCCATACACTGTGAACGGGAGCCGTGTCGCATCGACGCGGCTTCCGTTTACACTACACAGCTTACCAGGTTGAACACGTGTTCAACCTGGCAAGCTACCCGGGTAGGATTCCCGGATCACTTGATCCGGGAATTTGCAGGGGGGGCCGTTTTCACTAGAAAAAAACACGGGTAAATGCGCGCCCCCGGCGAGCTAGTGGAAAAGGGGTGTTATTTAGCGATGTGGTCGCAATTGAAGAAACTGATATCGGTTAAGGGAAAACCCTATGGTTAAAATATGTGGGGTCTAGTTGAACAGTTAGGGACGCACAACAAAAATGAGGGGTAGTGTTCTCGATGTTTGGTGACATCTTAGGGTAATTAATAATCTAGGACAGCTCCATATAGCGCCAATGTAGTGGAATTCTCCATCTTTCCCCTTGAGTTATAAGGGACGCACTTTGCAGACTTTTGATAAGATCTGCAATCCCTAGGTCTTTGTTTTATGCAGATCCCCAGATAAGGCATGCTCTGGCACCACAAAATAAACACTGAGCACAGCTCGTCCAGGAAACACCTTATATTCTCTAATGTCAAGCAAATGTATTTCTGATTTGTCCTCCTGTCTGTTAGGTAATTCTGATATAGTTGATACGAGACCCTTTAAGCCAGACTTAGAGGCTGATGTTATCCCCATGTGGTTTGATGACTGGGATACGATGCTGAGGTGCTCTGATAACACTCCTTTGAAATTTCAGGAGATGCACGTATTTATTCTACATAGGGTGCCACCTTGTAAGAATAGCAGAATTTGCTGGCAGCCATGTTTTTTGTTGCCCAACATGTGGGGCTGACCCAAGTCCATTCAGGCATCTATTGTGGCTGTGTCCTATGGTCCGGCGCATTGGTATCCCGATGATTGATCTACACTGTCTAGTTAGTCAATCAATAGGTCAACACCATTTGGTCGGCTTGCAATAGGTCAACAGGTACCAAAGGTTGACAGGTTCAAAAGGTCACCATGACAGTGGTCGACACACAAATGGTCAACACATTTTCTCTAACTTCCTAGTGGATGCTGGGGACTCCGTAAGGACCATGGGGAATAGACGGGCTCCGCAGGAGACTGGGCACTCTAAAGAAAGATCTAGTACTACCTGGTGTGCACTGGCTCCTTCCTCTATGCCCCTCCTCCAGACCTCAGTTAGAATCTGTGCCTGGCCAGTGCTGGGTGCTTTTAGTGAGCTCTCCTGAGCTTGCTAATAAGAAAGTATTTTAGTTAGGTTTTTTATTTTCAGAGAGCTTCTGCTGGCAACAGACTCTCTGCTACGAGGGACTGAGGGGAGAGAAGCAAACCTACTAACTGCGGCTAGGTTGCGCTTCTTAGGCTACTGGACACCATTAGCTCGAGGGTTCGAACACAGAATCTTAACCTTGGTCGTCCGTTCCCGGAGCCGCGCCGCCGTCCCCCTCGCAGAGCCAGAAGACAGAAGCCGGCGGAAGCAAGAAGACATCGAAATCGGCGGCAGAAGACTCCTGTCTTCACATGAGGTAGCGCACAGCACTGCAGCTGTGCACCATTGCGCCCACACTACCCACACACTCCGGTGCAGGGGGGGGGGGGGGGCGCCCTGGGCTGCAATTAGGATACCTCTTGGCAAAAAGACACATATATACAGCTGAGCACTGTATATATGTACGAGCCCCTGCCATTTTATTTACACAGACCCGGGACAGAAGCCCGCCGCTGAGGTGGCGGGGCCTTCTTCCTCAGCACTAACCGGCGCCATTTTCTCTCCACAGCTCCGCTGAGAGGAAGCTCCCTAGGCTTTCCCCTGCAGTATCAAGGTAGAAAAAGGGTAAAAAGAGAGGGGGGGGGCACATAAATTTAGGCGCAAATTATCATAAACAGCAGCTACTGGGTAAACACTAAGTTACTGTGTAATCCCTGGGTTATATAGCGCTGGGGTGTGTGCTGGCATACTCTCTCTCTGTCTCCCCAAAAGGCCTTGTGGGGTCCTGTCCTCAATTAGAGCATTCCCTGTGTGTGTGCGGTGTGTCGGTACGTTTGTGTCGACATGTTTGATGAGGCCGGTTATGTGGAGGCAGAACAAGTGCCGACGGCGCCGACACCTGATTGGATGGATATGTGGAAGGTGTTAAATGATAACGTAAGCTCCTTGCATAAAAGGTTGGATAATCAGTCAGGGTCTCAACCCATGTCTGATTCTACAGCTCAGGGGCCGTCAGGGTCTCAAAAGCGCCCACTATCCCAGTTGGTTGACACAGATGTCGACGTGGATTCTGACTCCAGTGTCGATGACGATGATGCAAAGTTGCAGCCTAAAATGACTAAAGCCATCCGATACATGATTATAGCAATGAAGGATGTATTGCACATATCTGAGGAAAACCCTGGTTTTATATGTTTGGGGAGAAAAAGCAAGAAGTGACTTTTCCCCCTTCACATGAATTAAATGAGTTATATGAAAAAGCGTGGGATTCCCCTGATAGGAAAGTACTGGTTTCCAAAAGATTACTTATGGCGTATCCTTTCCCGCCAACGGATAGGTTACGCTGGGAATCCTCCCCTAGGGTAGACAAAGCGTTGACACGCTTATCTAAGAAGGTGGCCCTGCCGTCACAGGATACGGCCGCCCTAAAGGATCCTGCGGATAGGAAGCAGGAAGGTATCATGAAGTCTGTTTATACACATTCTGGTACTCTTCTGAGGCCAGCAATTGCTTCGGCCTGGATGTGTAGTGCTGTAGCAGCATGGACAGATACTCTGTCTGAGGAGATAGATACCCTGGACAGTGAGACTATTTTACTGACCCTAGGGCATATCAAAGACGCTGTCCTATATATGCGGGATGCCCAGAGGGACATTTGCCTGCTGGGCTCTAGAATAAACGCAATGTCGATTTCTGCCAGAAGGGTCCTATGGACTCGGCAATGGACAGGTGATGCCGACTCTAAAAAACACATGGAGGTGTTACCTTATAAGGGTGAGGAATTGTTTGGGGACGGTCTCTCGGACCTAGTTTGCACAGCTACGGCTGGGAAGTCAAATTTTTTGCCATATATTCCCTCACAGCCAAAGAAAGCACCGTATTACCAAATGCAGTCCTTTCGTTCACAAAAAAGCAAGAAAGTCAGAGGTGCATCCTTTCTTGCCAGAGGCAGGGGTAGAGGAAAAAAACTGCACCGTGCAGCTAGTTCCCAGGAACAAAAGTCCTCCCCGGCTTCCACTAAATCCACCGCATGACGCTGGGGCTCCACAGCCGGAGCCAGGAGCGGTGGGGGCGCGTCTCCGAAATTTCAGCCACCAGTGGGTTCGCTCACGGGTGGATCCTTGGGCTATACAAATTGTATCTCAGGGATACAAGCTGGAATTCGAGGTGACGCCCCCTCACCGTTACCTAAAATCGGCCTTGCCAGCTTCCCCCATGGAAAGGGAGGTAGTGTTGGCAGCAATTCACAAGCTATATCTCCAGCAGGTGGTAGTGAAGGTTCCCTTCCTTCAACAGGGAAGGGGTTACTATTCCACTATGTTGTGGTACCGAAACCGGACGGTTCGGTCAGACCCATTTTGAATTTAAAATCCCTGAACATTTATCTGAAGAAATTCAAGTTCAAGATCGAATCGCTCAGAGCGGTCATTGCAAGCCTGGAGGAAGGGGATTTTATGGTGTCTCTGGACATCAAGGATGCGTACTTGCATGTCCCCATTTATCCACCTCATCAGGAGTACCTCAGGTTTGTGGTACAGGACTGTCATTACCAATTCCAGACGTTGCCGTTTGGCCTGTCCACGGCACCGAGAATATTTACCAAGGTGATGGCGGAAATGATGGTGCTCCTTCTGAACCAAGGGGTTACAATTATCCCATACTTGGACGATCTCCTCATAAAGGCGAGGTACAGGGAGCGGTTGCTGATCAGCGTAGCACACTCTCAGGAAGTGTTGCGACAGCACGGCTGGATTCTGAATATTCCAAAGTCGCAGCTGATTCCTACGACGCGTCTGCCCTTCCTGGGCATGATTCTGGACACAAGCCAGAAAAAGGTGTTTCTCCCGGAGGAAAAGGCTCAGGAGCTCGTGACTCTGGTCAGAGACCTCCTAAAACCAAAACAGGTATCGGTGCATCACTGCACGCGAGTCCTGGGAAAGATGGTGGCGTCATACGAAGCCATTCCCTTCGGCAGGTTCCATGCGAGGATCTTTCAGTGGGATCTGTTGGACAAGTGGTCCGGATCGCATCTTCAGATGCATCGGCTGATCACCCTGTCCCCCAGGGCCAGGGTGTCTCTTCTGTGGTGGCTGCAAAGTGCTCACCTCCTCGAGGGCCGCAGGTTCGGCATACAGGACTGGGTCCTGGTGACCACGGATGCAAGCCTCCGAGGATGGGGGGCAGTCACTCAGGGAAGAAACTTCCAGGGGCTGTGGTCAAGTCAGGAGACTTGTCTGCACATCAATATCCTGGAACTAAGGGCCGTATACAACGCCCTGAGTCAAGCGGAGCCTCTGCTTCGAAACCAACCAGTGCTGATTCTGTCAGACAACATCACTGCAGTGGCCCATGTTAACCGCCAGGGCGGCACAAGAAGCAGGGTGGCAATGGCAGAAGCCACCAGGATTCTTCGTTGGGCGGAGAATCACGTACTAGCACTGTCAGCAGTGTTCATTCCGGGAGTGGACAACTGGGAAGCAGACTTCCTCAGCAGGCACGACCTCCACCCGGGAGAGTGGGGACTTCATCAAGAAGTCTTCAAGCAGATTGCAAATCGATGGGAACTGCCACAGGTGGACATGATGGCGTCCCGTCTCAACAAAAAGCTAAAAAGGTATTGCGCCAGGTCAAGAGACCCTCAGGCGATAGCTGTGGACGCACTTGTAACACCGTGGGTGTTCCAGTCGGTCTATGTGTTTCCTCCTCTTCCTCTCATACCGAAGGTGCTGAGAATTGTGAGAAAAAGAGGAGTGAGAACAATACTCATTGTTCCGGATTGGCCAAGAAGGACTTGGTACCCGGAATTGCAAGAAATGCTCACAGAGGACCCATGGCCTCTGCCTCTCAGACAGGACCTGTTGCAACAAGGGCCCTGTCTGTTCCAAGACTTACCGCGGCTGCATTTGATGGCATGGCGGTTGAACGCCGGATCCTAGCGGAAAAAGGCATTCCGGATGAAGTTATTCCTACGCTGATAAAGGCTAGGAAGGACGTGACAGCAAAGCATTATCACCGTATATGGCGAAAATATGTTGCTTGGTGTGAGGCCAGGAAGGCTCCTACAGAGGAATTCCAGCTGGGCCGGTTCCTGCACTTCCTACAGTCAGGAGTGACTATGGGCTTAAAATTAGGATCCATAAAGGTCCAGATTTCGGCCCTATCCATTTTCTTTCAAAAGGAACTGGCTTCGCTTCCTGAAGTTCAGACGTTTGTAAAGGGAGTGCTGCATATTCAGCCCCCTTTTGTGCCACCAGTGGCACCTTGGGATCTTAACGTGGTGTTGAGTTTCCTGAAATCTCACTGGTTTGAGCCACTTAAGACCGTGGAGCTAAAATATCTCACGTGGAAAGTGGTCATGCTATTGGCCTTAGCTTCGGCTAGGCGTGTGTCAGAATTGGCGGCTTTGTCATGTAAAAGCCCCTATCTGGTTTTCCATATGGACAGGGCAGAATTACGGACTCGTCCGCAATTTCTGCCGAAGGTGGTGTCATCTTTTCATTTGAACCAACCTATTGTGGTGCCTGCGGCTACTCGTGACTTGGAGGACTCCAAGTTGCTTGATGTAGTCATTGCTTTGAAGATTTATGTAGCCAGGACGGCTGGAGTCAGGAAAACTGACTCGCTGTTTATCCTGTATGCATCCAACAAGCTGGGTGCTCCTGCTTCAAAGCAGACTATTGCTCGCTGGATCTGTAACACGATTCAGCAGGCTCATTCTGCGGCTGGTTTGCCGCATCCAAAATCAGTGAAAGCCCATTCCACAAGGAAAGTGGGCTCTTCTTGGGCGGCTGCCCGAGGGGTCTCGGCATTACAACTTTGCCGAGCAGCTACTTGGTCGGGTTCAAACACCTTTGCAAAGGTCTATAAGTTTGATACCCTGGCTGAGGAGGACCTTGTGTTTGCCCATTCGGTGCTGCAGAGTCATCCGCACTCTCCCGCCCGTTTGGGAGCTTTGGTATAATCCCCATGGTCCTTACGGAGTCCCCAGCATCCACTAGGACGTTAGAGAAAATAAGATTTTACTCACCGGTAAATCTATTTCTCGTAGGCCGTAGTGCGGACTTTCTGCAATACGTGTATATAGTTATTGCTTAATAAAAGGGTTATGTTATGTTGGCATCTGTTGTTTGATGCTCTGTTGTTGTTCATACTGTTAACTGGGTAAGTTTATCACGAGTTATACGGTGTGATTGGTGTGGCTGGTATGAGTCTTACCCTGGATTCCAAAATCCTTTCCTTGTAATGTCAGCTCTTCCGGGCACAGTTTCCTTAACTGAGGTCTGGAGGAGGGGCATAGAGGGAGGAGCCAGTGCACACCAGGTAGTACTAAATCTTTCTTTAGAGTGCCCCATGGTCCTTACGGAGTCCCCAGCATCCACTACGGACTACGAGAAATAGATTTACCGGTGAGTAAAATCTTATATATATTTTTTTTTGGGGGGGGGGGGGGGGTTTCACATGTTTTCCTAACATTTGTTTGATTTACTATCCACGTGGACTACGGCTAGGAATGGGTTACGGTCGTTAGGTTGACACAACTTAGGTCGACACTTATTAGGTCGACCACTGAAGGTAGACAATGCCATTAGGTCGACATGCATTAGGTCAACATGGCTGTTAGGTCGACATGTACTAGGTCGACAGGTCAAAAGGTCGACATGAGTTTTTCATACTTTTTTCTTCTTCTTTCATTTGTTTTATTTTTTCATACTCAACGATCCACGTGGACTAAAATTGGAATGGTAATCTGTGCCGAGCTAAGTGAGGCACCTTGCCCGAAGCATGGCAAGCCATGCGAGGGGACACGGTGCACTAATTTGGGTTCCCGGTCACTTTACGGAGAAAACGACAGCAAAAACAGTCAAAAACCTCATGTCGACATTTTGACCTGTCAACCTACTACATGTCGACCTAATGACCATGTCGACCTATTGTCCCCTTCGACCTAATGCATGTTGACCTTCCATGGTCGACCTAAGTTGTGTCTATCCAACAACCTCATACCCTTAGGAATAGTAACCTGCCTGAAGCGTGGTGAATGAAGCGTTCCAGTGGGGGTCTACCTTTCTACCGATGTGGTTACAGAACATGAAATATACAAGATGTGGGCAAAAGACGAAAAAGCATACGTCAACCATTTGTTTGTGTCGACCATTGTCATGTTGACCTTTTGACTCCGTCATCCTTTCACCTGTCAACCTTTTGTACCTGTCGACCTATTGACTATCTTGACAGTGTAGAACTTCTCTACCACACCCTGGTGCATTAGGGATCCAGTTTTTGACTGTTTCCAGAACCTGTGGTACAGCTGCAATTGTCCGCTCGGGCTACCTGTTTGTACTTCATCTTGACAATGGGGGTCATTCCGAGTTGATCGTAGCTGTGCTAAATTTAGCACAGCTACGATCATGTTCCCAGCCATGCGGGGGGACGCCCAGCACAGGGCTAGTCCGCCCCGCATGTCTGTCCGCCCCCCCCCCCCCCCCTAAACCTCCCCCCTTTCGCACAAGGACAAAAGCATCGCACAGCGGCGATACCTTTGTACTTGTTGAGTAACTCCCGGCCAGCGCAGCTCCTGCGGCTGGCCGGGAGTTGTTCGTCTCTGCCACTAGTCGCAGCGGCTGCGTGTGACATCACGCAGCCGCTGCGGCCCGCACGGTCCGGCCACACCTGCGTTGGTTAGGACCGCGCCCCCAAAACGGCGGCCTAAAGCCGCCATACCGCCCCCTCCCGCCCATCGACCGCCTCTGCCTGTCAATCAGGCAGAGGCGATTGCTGGAGAACGACGGGCTTCGGCTGTCCGGCATGCGCAGTACCAACCCAGTCACTGCACTGCGAACAACTGCAGCAAGTGATCGGGTCGGAATGACCCCCAATATGTTTGATGCGTACGTACAGCAGTGATTTGTCTATTTATTATGCTGGCTTAGGTCTTTATTGCTAGATTTGGGATGGTTATTAGGGAACCTGTCATAGGGGAATCTATTAAATTGGTTAACAGCCCCGTGGGGCATGAGCGATTCTACAATGGTAGAAATTCTGGGCCATATTCTGAGTCGGCCAACATTGGCAAACTGCTCATGCGCCATAGAGGTAATCACCGACTGTGGAGTCGCAGTCCATTACAAGCGCACACGGAAGGAAGTTAAGTGAAATGGGAGTTTCTGGCGGGTAACTGGGCGGTGATCATGTGATCACATCAGGACTGAACCATCTCATAGAAGTGTTATTCATTGCGGGTGGATGGAGATGGGATGCCTGTGTCTGATGGATCTTGTTCTCCTAGCGTTGGGTGAGTGTAAGTTCCAATACTAATGATAATGGCTGTGGATGGAAAAGCAGTGGGCAGTCCAGGCTTCTGTATGCTGACGCACAGGTTACCGTCATAAATGGGCAAATACTAGCATTTGCATAAGGTAGTAAGCAGGCTGCCACGGTAGTGCGTAACAGCGGCTAAAGATGCATCAGACACAGAATCAGGCCTATTTGGCATAGTGGTTGGACTCCAAATATGCAATTTGGATAGGGGGTAGACTGTTCCCCAAGGCTTGGGAACACCCATCCCAGTACCTTGCTGGAACCCTGAAAGTTGATCTATTTCACGAGGGCAGTATATTTTTATTTATTACATTTATAGCAGCCCATTTATATACCGGAACACAACCCCTTGGGGCTCCTTGCCGCACACAGCCTTATGCCCCTCTTCTAAAATAGCTTTGAATCAGTGACCATTCAACTTCCTGTGAGTCAGGATAAACTTGTAACCAGAGGAACCGTTACCTCATTTTGGGTTGGGAGGAGGTATGCGTTGGCTAAGAGGAACCCCTCTGTCTGCATTGTATAGACCATCCTGTTTTGGTGGGTGGGTGGATGGGGGGGGGGGGGGTGTTATGGGTTTTTCTCCTTTACCAATGGTGAGTTTCTTACAGTGTTCTGAGCAGCTGTGGCTGATTGCCTGACTCAGAGATGGGAATGCAGCCGCATTCGCAGCTGGACTATCAATAGCGGTTGCGGTAAAATGCAAAAGCTAATCTCTGCCTTCCATCTGTGCCCCACCATGCGATGTACGAGCGCTGAGACCCCATCTTTCAGGCTCCGGTGTGCAATTAGGATGGAGATTGTAAACACTCCCAACACTGACTCAACATCGGTCCCACCATCGTCATTTGTGGTAGACTAGGGTCTACTCAAGCTACTCTCCACACATCCAACTAAGCATGCCCTCTGTTGCTGTGGGTCTGCGATTGGGAATGCAGCAGTGTTCCCAGACATACCCGTGATGCTCCCATACCCGCTAATGAAATGGCCTTTCTTTGTGTTCACTTAAGGGCCATATACACGGGAGAGATGTGTGCTGAGCGAACCGCTCAGCACACATCTCTCCCACCGCTCAGCACAGCGCGATGTGTGCTGAGGGTGGGGACGACCTGCTAGATTGGCCTGCATGCAGGCCAATCTACCACCGGCGATAGCTGGGGTAACGCTGGGGGGCACACACACGAGTGATCTAGTCAGATTGCATAGATTTTAAGCATGGATCTCTCTGTGTGTGTACCCCCCTTTAGACACCTTCGGTCTCCATCTTAAAACTCCCAGGGATCACAAACCACGTCTCGAGTGTAAGCGATGCAGTACATAATTGCGATCGCTATCAGACATTGAGTTTGCTCGCGTGCCGTAAAAATAATCACTCAACTGCAGGAACATTGACACTGCGCCCATTTCTGAATCAGACCCTTTAGGGGCAGATGTACTAAGCCGTGGAGAGAGATAAAGTACTAGCCAATCAACTATCCTTTTTCAAACCCAGCCTGTAACATGACAGTTTGGAGCTGATTGGCTGGTACTTTATCTCTGTCCACTTTATTTCTCTCCAAGGCTTAGTACACAGACACATAAATCAGGTATTGGTTATAGAAACTATAGCGGTACAGACTCCTGTTTTTTTTTTTTTTAAGTATTACAAATATTGTATTCTCAACATTGATGCTAATTTAGTGCCACCATGGTAATATTATTTGTGCGTAACATGGCAAGGGCCCCATGGTAATATTATTTGTGCGTAACATGGCAAGGGCCCCATGGTAATATTATTTGTGCGTAACATGGCAAGGGCCCCATGGTAATATTATTTGTGCGTAACGCACCATCTGCTGCTGTCATTACTTGGATGAATTAAATTATTGTGTAATATGATGATGTAACTGTACGTCTTGTGTACCCCAAAGACAGATATGGAGGGGGGGAGGTTATGAATTGTAGATGTCATAGACATCTATAGATGTCCAGATCATGTTCTCAATGATGGAAGCACCAAATGCTTCTTTTAAATGAAATTAGGATTATTCAATTAACTTGTCTCACTGAACACACTTTATGATGATCTACATATCACTATGGGGCAGATGTAGTAACCTGGAGAAGGCATAAGGAACCAGTGATAAGTGCAAGGTTAAAGACACCAGCCAATCAACTCCAATATGTAAATTAACAGTTAGGATCTGATTGGCTGGTTCCTTTATCACCTTACACTTATCACTGGTTTATCACTTCCCTATGCCTTCTCCAGGTTAATACATCTGCCCCTATGTCCTATATGTTATAGACCAGGCTTTAGGTAACATGTGGTTCTCTTATGGAACCACAAATGCCATCATGTACTGCCATTGGGATTTGTAGCAGTAAAAGCTGTAGAACCACACATAGCCAGTCTCTGCTGTAGGAATCTAAATCTAAAGCGGAGTGTGCTTAACATCAAAGCCATTTAAAGATTAGGATTGCATGGCTTATTGTGATAGGTGTATACCTGTATGATTTATTTTGCCAACCACTTTATAGTGCCTCATTACAGTCATCTGTAAAATCCTTTTCACAAACATAGACTATAAACTGTTCCGGTCTACCATTGAGTCACACTCACCTGTGGGTTGCTTGTAGCGCTAATTGCAGATTGTGCTAGTACATATTTATTTTTGTGTTTCTGAGTAATAAAATGATGACCTAGTACCGACATCGTTCTGGCTTCAGCATTATTGATCTTAGATGAGGCAATGCGGTTCAGTACAGAGAGGTTAAAAGTTCTCCATTTGTGCAATAATCATGTCATGTAGGTAAACTAAATTTTAAGTTGTTAGTGTGTCCTGATGATAATATGATACAAAGGTTAATAATTGGTTGACAGAGTGGGATTGTTAATTTTAACAATACTGTTAAAATACATATTGGCACAATATAAATAGTTAATATTGATATTGCTACGTCCTTTTCTCTTCCTAGTGGATACTGGGGTCTTGTACTTTAGTACCATGGGGTATAGATCGGGTCCACTGGAGCCTGGCACTTTAAAACTTTGTGTGTGCTGGCTCCTCCCCTCTATGCCCCTCCTGCCAGACCCAGTTTAGAAAAATGTGCCCGAGGAGCCGGGTGCACTTCTCTGGAGCTCCAGAGATTTTTTTCTTCAAGTTTAATTTAGTTTATTATTTTCAGGTGGCTCTGCTTGGCAGACAGACTACCTGCTTCGTAGGACTTAGAGGGGGGACCGAACCAACCTCCCGACGGTTAATGGTTCGTAATTCCAGCTGACAGGACACTGAACTCCTGAGGAACTGATCACACATCGTTAGTATGTGTGCCCACTCCAGCAGCTCGCTGCCACCCTCTAACAGATGCCGAAGATACAGGTGCGGTGAGTGTTACACCGGGGTCCCGGTTAGCGGGTCCCCGGTGCAGTTTTGGCAGCAGGTCACGGGCCCTGCTTACGGATCATGGATGGATCCTGAATTTTCAGAAATCTCACCTGAAACCGACCCAACGTCTTCAGTTCCTGGAAATGAATCTGGATACAGTGTCTCAAAAGGTGTTTCTCCCGATGGACAAGGCCTTGACTATCCAGGCTATGGTTCGCTCGGTACTCAGTCATTGCAGGGTATCCATACATCTTTGCATCCGATTACTGGGCAAAATGGTGGCTGCTTACGAGGCAATCCAATACGGCAGATTTCATGCTCGTCCATATCAGCTGGGTCTCACCTTCACATGCATCAGGAAGTGACCTTGTCTCCGAAAGCCCGGATTACTCTATTTTGGTGGCTACAGGTTCCTCACCTGGTAGAGGGCAGGAGTTTCAATATCTACTCGTGGATTCTACTGACAACGGATGCCAGCCTCCGGGGATGGGGGGCTGTGACCCAAGGGGCCCAGTTCCCGGGAATATGGTCAAAACAGGAATCTGCTCAGCCGATAAACATCTTGGAACTCAGGGCAATTTACAATGCTCTTCTGCTGGCTTCTCATCTCCTAAAGGATCAGGCGATCCAGGTTCAGTCGGACAATGCCACGGCGGTGGTGTACATAAACCGACAAAGGGGAACAAGTAGCAGAGCAGTGATGAGAGAGGTATCAAAAATCCTCTTCTGGGCGGAGGCAAACGCAAGGGCCATCTTAGTCATATTCATCCCAAGAGTGGACAACTGGGAAGCCGACATCCTCAGCAGGCACGACCTACATCCGGGGGAATGGGGCCTACATCCCCAGGTGTTTCAACAGTTAATTCACTGGTGGGACTGTCCGCAGATATATCTGCTGGCTTCTCAACTCAACCAGAAGCTATGCCGTTACTGTTCCAGGACGAGGGATCCACAGGCGGTTGCAGTGGACGCTCTTGACGACGCTGTGGATGTACCAGTTTGTATACCTGTTCCCTCCTCTACCGCTAATCACAAGGGTTCTCAAAAGACTAGGAAGGGAAAGCGTTCAGGCAATTCTAATTACCCCAGATTGGCCTCGACAGGCATGGTACTCGGACCTCCTAACCATGGCTCTGGAGGATCCGTGGCCTCTACCACTCCAAGACGATCTTCTTCAACAAGGTCCGTCCGTTTATCCAGACTTACAGCGGCTACTTTTGACGGCTTGGAAGTTGAGAGGGAAATTCTAGCTAGAAAAGGTCTTCCCTCCGAGGTCATTACCACCATGGTCCAGGCCAGGAAGATGGTTACGTCAAAACATTAACATTGTATCTGGAAAAAGTATGTTCTTGGTGTGAGGGTAGAAAGGTTTCTCCAGTGGAATTTCGGATTGGTCGTTTTCTACTTTTCCTGCAAGCGGGAGTGGATATGGGCCTACGGTTGGGCTCCATCAAAGTCCAGATTTCTGTGCTCTCTATTTTCTTCCAGAGACAGCTTGCCTTGTTGCCAGAAGTGCAGACTTTCCTAAAGGGAGTTCTTTATATACAACCGCCCTTTGAACCTCCACGGCTCCGTGGGACCTCAATGTGGTTCTGTCTTTTCTCCAATTGGACTGGTTTGAACCCTTACATAGGGTGGAGTTAAAATTTCTCACCTGGAAGACGGTGATGTTATTGGCATTGGCGTCTGCCAGACGTGTCTCTGAATTGGGGGCCTTATCCTGTAAGACCCCTTATTTGATATTTCACGAAAACAGGGCGGAACTGAGGACCCGTCCTCAGTTTTTGCCGAAAGTGGTTTCAGCTTTTCATGTGAATCAGCCTATTGTGGTTCCAGTTTTGTCTGACGCTTCCATTGGTCCTGAGTCCTTGGATGTGGTCAGGGCTCTGAAGATTTATGTAAAAAGGATGGAACGTCATCGGAAATTTGACTCGCTGTTTGTCCTTTATGATACCTCCAAGATTGGTCGGCCTGCTTCTAAGCAATCTATTACTCATTGGCTCCGGTTGACCATTCAACAGGCCTATACTTCGGTGGCTCATGCCTCCAGGCAGTTTCTAGCCGATATTGGCCATAAGCCGGTATCGGCCATAAGAACAAAATCGCACCATGTGCGCACCATAACAGTCCAGGTTTTAGTGAAACCCTAGAAAAACAAAAACAAATAACCACTGTATTTACAAAGCCCGTTGTGTATATTATTACTTACAAAGTCCCCATTTCAATGAACAAACACAGAATATTTACACAAAGGTCCAATAATACCTTTTAACTACGTTCATATACCTATATTATACAAATCTGACTTTATTAGGGGTATTGTATCATACCACCAAACCATAATACCATAACAATGGCACCGATGCAAGGGCTGGCTAGTCTTAGAAAATTATAATGCACAAGACCTGTATTTTAATATTTGTACAGCCCGTATAGTATTACTGACCTGGAGGGCAAATACTATGTAGACACCTATAACTTCCAACTTTTGTTTTGCTATGCCCTTATGTCTATACAGTAGATGTTTACTAATGTTCCTGTATGATTCTTATCCTATGGTTTATTTATTAATAATGCTTAAATCTATTGTTGTAAGTTAAAATGAGTAAACTGCCATTCTATTAAGATCCTCCTAACATGATGGGGTATGTATCGGGATGCCGACGTTCGGGATCCCGGCGGTCAGCATGCCGACGCCAGGATCCCGGCCGCAGAATGCCGGCTGGAGGTGGGCGAGCAAAGCAAGCCCCTTGCGGGCTCGGTGGCGACTTGCGGTTGCCACAGGTTCTATTCCCACACTGTGGGTGTTGTGGACGGGATGTAGGGGTAGGGGGAGGTAGTGACCAGTAGTCTCCTTTCTGCCGGTCATCTAACTACATCCCACGTGATGTACCCCTGCAGTTATACTTACCACATTTAGGGGGCGACTTTTAAATCATTGCAGATTTTTCCTATAGCAGCCTATAGAGACAATAACAAAATTATATTTGTGAGCTATTTATCAAACGTTATACTATCACCCCGCTGACTTAGTGCACGTGCACACCCATTGGGCCAAGCATGTGCAAGTTTAGGCTGCCACGGAAAAACCCACAGATCACTCTCTGGGCAGTATTTAACGGCATCTAAGGATGGTGGTTCCGACTAAGGACAAGCTCCGAAAATATCAGCATTTTGGAACTTGATAACTTGCCCATTTGAGCAGTCCCCTTTGAAATCAAGAATAAAGGGACTGCTGCAGATTTCTCTGATACTGTACAGTATCTGCAAATGCATCCTGCATTAGCCTCCGTTGCAAGTGTTATGTTAATGGTCTATGCTTTAAATCTGTGTCCGTGCCTGTTCTGTATATAAACCAATATTTATTTTGTTGTGTTAGCTTAATCTGGTTTTTATACCAACCCAAATGAGCTCAATTTCTGATGGTTTGGGAATAAAATATGCTCACTGAACATGATCCAGAAATAGTTGTCCATAAAACAAGGTTGTATCTCTCTCCTGCTACCTTCATTCGGAACCAGTGCCCAGAACATAATCAATGTCTTCACTGTTTATAATTTAACAAACAGAATCTCATATGACATTCAAAGAAAGCGAGATCTTTATAAAGTGCTTTTAGAGTTTATTTTCCTCCTGTTCTGGTATCAGTACCTCAACAATTACCCTTCCAAAAATTTCAAAAATGGGAAAGATAAAATTTTCGTTGTCACCTCAGATAATCAATTTCAGCAGGTTTATATCCATTAAGGACTGTTTTTATTTATAGTGTACACAGTGAGAAGTCTCTTTTTGTTACTGTAATTATAATGAATTACCCTTAAGTATATATCAGGCACGTCTAGGGCAAGCAACCACAATGTTTTGATAGTTTCCTTGTGCTAAACATTGAGTTTGTTTGGCAAACAAATGTCTTTCAAGAAGTAACGCTACATGACACATGAATCTGATTTATGTCTGTTTAAAGCAAAGATTTCTCAATGTTCATTTGTAAAAAAAAAATTCTCTCCAACCTTTTACACAAGTGCATCTTTTAGTTTCTTTTTATACTGGATGAACCCTTAGAACAAGACTACCCCCAGTCTTCACCTTCATCAGCCCTCATTGCCTTAGAGCAATAGGTGCCCTCCCCTACTTGGGTCCTCCTCAGTCTTGGGCACATAGTAGTAATGGCTTATTGTGGAACTGACCCTGGCACTAGATATATAGAAGACACTAATAAAGTAATACAGAGATGGGACCAGGAAACGCAGGTATTTACACAGGCCATGTCCTGTGTCAGTGATGTAGTCAGGCTGCCTCAAGGAAGTTCAGTGTTTAATTTTATGGTAAGGGCCGGTAGCAGAATAGTAGCAGGGTAGTCAAATCAAGAATTGGTGCTGTCAGCAGAGAGTAACCAGAGTTCAAGCAAGGGTCTGCACCAGAATTGGGGCCAAATAATTAGAGCATCCCACAAGCTCAGCATGACTGCACCTCTAATTAGAACTGCAAGAAAGGAGCTTCCTGCCCTATAAGAGCCCCTCTCCCCCACCTCCCCCAGTTATCAGTGGACTGTGCATGCGTCACAGCTGCAGTTCCAATGCGCCAAAATGCATTTGCAATGCCGCTTGCCGTGCGTAATCAGTCGCAGAGTGGTAGACAGCAAGAGACTGTTTGGGGGAGGTATCAGGGAGTGTCTGCAAAAACATTAAAGGAATCGGTGCAGATGCACTATGCAATCATTACTAAAAATTAGAATATATACAGTATTATAATTAGAGGTTGTTAGCATATAATTGGCCAATAATATGGGCTTGACCACTGCGCCGAGGTCACCGTGAGCGAATGCCCTAACACTTTGGGGTTCACACCCCCAAACCAGTCGTGCCAATCCCCCCCCCCCCCCCCTCCCCGGCCATCACACTAGTAGAAAATAATAGAGAGGTGTAATAAAGTATAAGATAAGCAAACTTAGTTACTGAGTGTAGAAAGTGTTATAAAAAAAGATATTGAGTATGTGAAAAAAATATACATAGATAAATAAACCACACATAGAGGTAGTGATAGAAATGGTGAGTATAAGTGTTAGGGTGTGATGCCCTGGAGTGGCTCAGACAGAACAGCTCAGGGAACCCCACGCCCCAATGCTCCACTGCTTACCTTCCAATTATATGCACAACAACCTCTAATTATAAAATGTATTCTAATTTATAGTAATGATAGCATAGTGCATCTGCACCCATTCCTTTTAGTGTAGTAATGTAAATCTCAGCAGATAGCACCTCTCATTACAACCACTAAGGTGTGCAGTCTAGGCCCATTCCCCTTGTATAGTGGGCCTAATTCGGACCTGGTCGCACGCAGGCTATTTTTTGCACAGCTGCGACCAGGTAATCGCCGCCTACAGGGGAGGGGGAAGGGCTTTGCAGGGGTGCGATGGGCTGTGGAGTGAGCTGCACAAACAAGTTTGTACAGTTTCTGCACAGCCCAGGACTTGCTCAGATGCTGCGACGATCCGGTCCGGCTGTGACGTCAGAAACCCTCCTCCGGACACTCCCAGAAAACGGTGAGTTGCCGCCCTGTAACGCCTTCTGCCTGTCAATCTTCTTGCGATCGCCGGTGCGATTGCTTTCTTCGTTAGCCTCGTTGCTGCCCAGCGACCCCCGTCACCAGCTAGCGACGCACCTGCGCATTGCGACCCGTGCCCATGTGCAGTACAGACCCGATCGTATGGCTGCAAAAAAATGCAGCGTGCAATCAGGTCTGAATGACCCCCAGTGTCTGCAAATACAAAGGCGTGTCGTGGGGGGCGTGTCTTAGTGTATGACTGCAATCTCATACACCTAAAACATGGCGGCAGCGTCTCAGCTTCTGCGTCCATGGAGTCACTCGGGGAGTTGATGCTTCTCGTGGTTCCGATGTAGTACACACTTGCTGAGCTCGTTGCGATGGCTTCTGTAAGCGTCTCTGTTCACTTGTAGGCGACTGATACACTTGCGCGACCCCGCAGTTCCGTCACTGAAGAGGATCGCTGCTGCATCAGCGTTGTGTCCACATGTAAATCAGGCCAAAGATTCCATCTTGCACCTTTGAGTGGTGTTGGTCTATCTGTCATACACTATGGCATCAGTGATGCGAGCTTCATCATGCATACATTTCTTTTCATATGTAGATGACACATGGGATATATTGGAGATTGTGGCAATGGAGGTTTGTATGACAGGCACTCAGGGAATGCTGGAACGTATAGTTCCACAACAGCTAATAAGCCAGATAGTCTCCGCCCAAGAAAGTGTGTAAATTTGCTGCAAAATCCAGTGTGTGCAGCCCAGGACTTGCTCCTCCAGTGCGCTGAGAACAGGCTAATCGGGACCGGAGCTGATGTCAGACACCTTCCCTGAAAACACTTGGGAACGTCTGCGTTTTGCGGTCACTCCCAGTAAGCGGTCAGTTACCACCCACAAATGGCTTCTTCCTGTCAATCACCTTGTGAACGCCTGTCCAAATTAAATTTTCACATCATCCTGTCGCTGACTGGTGATGCCCGTTGTCTGCCGACGTGCGTGCGCATTGCGGTGCATGCGCAGTCTATTGCTGATCGCCCGCTGTGCGAAAACGCACAGCAGCGATCAGATCTGAATCCCCCCCCTAGATGTGGTACTTTTGATTAAATACTTACCTTTCATAGTTAAATCTTTTCTGATCTAAAACTGTAACACAGTATATGGTGTACTTTGTCTGTAAATACTATAGGGCTGATTCAGCATTGGGAGCAAAGCAAGGAGCAACTTTGCACCTGGACAAAGCATACTGCAATGCAGGGGGGCAGTGTACAGGTATACAGTATGTACACACACATATAAGATCCTAAGGGTCAGCTTAATCAGCCATTGGGATAGGCCCTAGGGAAGGCACCATCGGCAATCTACTAATCATTGAGGAGGATTGGTCAGTTTCCCAGTAGCCAATTGACCACTGTGCCCCGCCAAAAATTGCTGCCTTTTTTTCAGGGATCTTTTGTAAAACATTTATAGTGGGAAGGTGGAAGTGTTTCCTGCCTTCCTTACAGGTTCCACTGACTGTTCAACTTGATGGTCGCCTGCATTCTATTGTAAGATGTCTGTCAGCCATAGACGTCTATCTATAGAAGGAAAAGTGGTGTGCCAGCTGTACTGTGACCTTCACCCTAGAGTAGTTATGAGTGCATTGTAGGTATAAGGTGAACGTCTCCCTTTGTTTCTCCGTAGGGCTGAGGATGGTGATAGACATTGATCAGAAGGAATACATTCCCTTTCTCCAGACTACAGGAGCTGCCAGACTTATTTTGCACCAGCAGAGAAGCTTTCCGTTCCTGAAGGATTTGGGGATTTATGCCATGCCTGGGACGGAGACCTCTGTCGCTGTTCTTGTGGTATGTTGGTGAGAAAGTACACACAGGACAATACTATCTGATGGGACACTGGCCAGCTCCTGGTTTGGTTAAAACTGGGTGAATCCACAATTTGACAGCCTCATAATAGTTTTTCAAACATGTTTATGGCTGTTGTTTTAACAATGTCCCATACTTAAAAGTGGATGTTATCTTATGTTTTCACTGTTAAGTTCTCAACCTCCTGAGGAGTGAAGGGGAGGGGGAGGGGGGGAGTTCTTGAGTTTTTGCTTTTATGGACGAGCAAATGAAGGCGCTTGGCAAGAAGTATCCAGTTGAGCTAGTTCACCAGAGTTTAAGGATTACAGTAGTCTCACCTGTCATACTCCAGTGTACTCCAGAGTTTTGAGTATAAAAAGGATTAGAATAATGCAAAGAAGATACAGTATTTACAGTACAACTTAGAAATATCATATTTGTATTATTCATATCATCTTTGTATAATAATTATAATATATATAATATATAATATAATATAATAATATAATAATAATAATAATATATAATATTATATAATTATATAATAATTTTTATAGTCAAAACTCTCCAAATCATGTATGTATGTATGTATGTATGTATGTGAGTGTCTAAATCTGGCTCTGATACTAGCCAGTACCTCCACAGCCACTGACCTCACTGGATCACAAGGGATAAATGTAAAAAAAAATTCTCCTACGTCCTAGAGGATGATGGGGACTCCAAAAGGACCATGGGGTATAGACGGATCCAAAGGAGCTTGGGTACACTATAAAGATTTAAACTGGGTGTGAACTGGCTCCTCCCTCTATGCCCCTCCTCCAATCTTCAGTTAGACTTTGTGCCCAGGAGTGACTGGACACACACTAGGGGAGCTCTACTGAGTTTCTCTGAAAATACTTTTGTTAGGTTTTTTATTTTCAGGAAGACCTGCTGGCTACAGGCTCCCTGCATCGTGGGACTGAGGGGAGAGAAGTCAGACCTACTTCTTCTTAGTTCAAGGGCTCTGCTTCTTAGGCTACTGGACACCATTAGCTCCAGAGGGTTCGATCACTTGGTTCGCCTAGCTGCTTGTTCCCGGAGCCGCGCCGTCACCCCCCTCACAGAAGCCAGAAGAAAATAGCCGGGTGAGTATGAGAAGTACAGAAGACGTCAGACGGCAGAAGACTTCGGTAACGGAGGTAAGCGCAGCGATAGCGCTGCGCTCCGTGCTCCCACATACCAACGGCACTCACAGGGCGCTGGGGGGGAGCGCCCTGGGCAGCAGTTACTGAGGTCTGGTTTAACTGGCAAAAGAGCATACTACGGGCCCCGGGCGCCACGTACGATACCCCCGCCAGTTCATAGCAGCGGTCGCGCTGTGCGCCGGTGCTCCCACACACCAACGGTTTACTTGGGTGCGGGGGGGGGGGCGGTGCCCTGAACAGCAATATGTATAGGTTTTCAGGAGGTATATAGTGTGTATCGCCGACGCATGTGGGTACTTGATACAGTAGTCAACAGGTCGGTAGTGGTATGCTTGTAAAAAGTATATACTATATGGGAGGCACAGTAGTATGTGGGTGACCCTGTCAACACCAACTGTTATCACCGGGTGTAAATGGACATGCTGTAACTGACTTATACCTGTGTATATACATTTATAGGTATATGTATGGTAAGGTTCCATGGGCCTGTAGCTTGAGCACAGACATGGTAATTTTTGTGGGGGAGTGATATTGGATTTGTATAGGTATACTTCCCTCGGACCCCTTGGGGTCACAAGAATGTAATTTTGCCTGGTTACTAATCCCTGCTGTCAACGAATACTAGGGTTTTCTGTCAACTATAATGTTTCCTGGTAGATCCACAACGGGGGCATTTCAGTACATGGTCATAGACGTGCAGAACACATTAATGTCACCGGGGACCCGAAGGCTCCGGACAATCCGCTTATATGTATGTTATATATATATATATATCTATTTAGGATATGTGTGTATATGTGTATTACAATATGTATATTCATATTATGATTTATAATGAATACTGAAGTAATAGTATTCCTTCTCACGTGCTGGTCGCTCTGTTGATAAAGCTCTAGGTCGGCCGTGACGAGTTGTTCTCAGATCCTCACAAGGAGTCCGAAGGTTTATTCTTTTCCCGCCACGGATAGAATACTGTGAAAGTCAACTCCTAGTCGACACGGGGCCCTGTCTCAAAGGATCGTATACAGGAAAGCTAAGTGATATTATATTTCTTTTTCATCCACTAGGGGTCACTGGAGTACTCTTGGATATGGACGGCTTCCGCAGGAACAAGGCACTGAATAATTAAATTTAGAACTCTCCTCCCCTCCATATCCCAGAGTACCTCAGTGTTTTTTCTGTGCTCATAGTAGCAACAAGGCTTGTGTGGAGCTTATCCACACTACTTTTAAATATTTTTTATTTTTATTTTTATTTTTTTACAACATTTTCCACATCCCTTCCCCCCTTCCAATAGGCGTGGGTCCGGGATAGTGGAAGCTGCTACAAGCAGCTGTGGCATGTCGGGCCTCTCTAAAAGAGCTCCCTCATAGCCAAGTGCAGGACTACCTGCAGGAAAGGCTGGACGGAGCTTACAGAAGAAGCCCCATCATAGCCCCTCACCACAGGCGTCCAGGTATGTTGGGGACGGGGAGGTCAGCTCACGCTGCCGCCCGCTGTGTGGGGACACTGTTGTGAAGCGCCGAGCCGCCCGCCGCCGCTTCCAGGACACTGCCGCAGGTCACCGCCGCTATGTGAGCGCCCGCTGCCGCCACCTGGTCACCGCCGCTATGTGCTGCCTCCCGCCGCTCACAGAGCCGCGCCGGCCGCATTCACCACACATAGCCGCCGCTCCACGGCTCTATGCAGCGCGCTCCCCGACTCCCGCTACCCGCTCCCCGGCTCCCTCTACCTCAGCTCCCCGCATGTACGCCCCGGCTCCGTGTAATAGACAGCGGTACACGGAGCACGGGAAGGGGGAACACACACACAAGGGGGGAGAAGTGTGCCCATAGCAGCAGCAGAACACTGCATGGGTTATTAGATAGGCTATTAAGCCTTTTTTAACAGGATTATTCACTGGTTATATCTGTTTGCAAAAGTTATAATCTGCACTTTGTTTTATACTGTAAGCATGGGGGGCCATTTTAACCATGCTTCCTGTTTCTTCCTGTTGTGATTCCAGAACGACTGGCGTGCACTGCACTTGGCCAGATATATATATATATATATAGAGACACCTTAGTACTATTTTACTGAGTCATGCAAGTTGTCTGTCTTTGTATTTTGTGTTGTCTGTCTGCATAATGAGTAAGGCACCAGCAAAAACAAAAAAGCAGTTTCACTGCCATGTCTGTAAGAGTGTGTTACCGGATGGATCTACCACATGTACAGTATGTTTTGTGGATTCAGCTACGAATACAAGTTCGGCTCCGGTTTCAAAGCCGGTTTCATCCCCGGACCCTCCATGGGCTATGCTAGCAGATGTCCTGGCTGGATTGCAATCAGAATTGGCCGCCGCTCGACAAGAGCGGGAAGCAGCAAGATCTGAGTCTAGGGTGAGACCGCTAGAACTACCGGAGGGGTCTCAGCCTTACCAAAAGTCCAAGTCCACTTTGGGTAGAAGGGATAAATTTCATTTGTCTTATGATTTACCAGTTTCTGCTATGTTGCATTCTGACGATTCTATGCCAGACCTCTTTGCGCAAGATGACGGTGAGGAGGGCGAAGTAGACCAGCAGTCAGATAGTGACGATTTTGACAGCCCGGGCATTGATAACCTCATCAGAGCGGTGCGTCAGTCTCTGAAGTTTACAGAAACTGAGGAGCCTCTGACAAATGATGAAGTCGTCTTTACTAAACGACAGAGAACTCCAATGTGTTTTCCTGTTTCGGAATCTCTTAATAAGATGTTACTAGAAACACGAGAGAATCCAGATAAACGGTTTTCTATACCTCGCAGATTTAAGTCTAGTTACCCGTTTCCAGAGTCTGTGACAGCTACATGGGAGAATCCGCCATTGGTGGATTCGTCTGTGTCTAAACTTACAAAGAAATTAACCATACCAGTACCAACTGCTACTACGCTTAAAGACCCTTCGGACCGTAAAATAGAAGCTATGCTAAAGTCCATGTATATAGCAGCAGGAGTGTTGCTTAGACCTGGGTTGGTTGGCATTTGGGTAACTAAGGCGCTAATGGTATGGATAACAGAACTAAAGTCTGCCCTACGTGACGATCACCTTATACTTCTCGCTGATCAAATCTGGGAAGCTGCTGATTATCTGTGTACAGCTTCTACTGACGTCTGTCAGCTCACTTCTCGCCTTTCATCGTCGCTAGTTACAGCACGACGAGCACTCTGGCTGCGTTCTTGGCAAACGGAGACGGAGGTCAAAAGAGGTATAGAGGCATTACCTTACGGTGGCGAGAAGTTGTTTGGTCCTGAATTGGACAAATGGATTTCTGAGGCCACGGGAGGAAAGTCTGTTTTCTTACCATTGCCTCCAACAGTACCTAGACGGAGATACTCTGGACCTGCGTTCAAATCCTTTAGACCTCAGTCCTTTCGCGGGCGTGGCAGAGGAACAGCCACGCCTGGTAGACGAGGTCGAGGACGTGGTTTCCAACAAACCAACACCAGTCATCAGGACGCTAAGGTCACCGACAAGCCAGTGGCATGACGGGCTCCCAGCCCATCTCGGATCTCCAATTGTGGGAGCACGCCTTCAGACGTTCCAGTTGGCGTGGCTCCAGACGTCCACAGATGGGTGGATCCGCAATTTAGTGTTAAAAGGTTACAAAATAGAGTTCGACTGTCTCCCGCCACTGCGGTTTTTCAAGACAGGACTGCCTGTGTCGGACGACAAGAGGGCGGTTCTGCAAATTGCCATTCAGTCTCTGCTGGATCTTACGTCACTTACTACAGATTCAAGATGGAATCTCTGCGGTCAGTAATTGCAGGTTTAGAGCCACAGGAATTCATGATTGCACTGGATCTCAAGGATGCGTACTTACACATTCCGATTTGGCCACCTCATCAGAGGTTCTTGCGGTTTGCAATACGGCAGAACCATTACCAGTTTCAGGCTCTACCGTTTGGCCTCTCGTCAGCGCCTCGGGTATTCACCAAGGTGATGTCTGTGATGATAGCTCATCTCAGATCCCTGGGAGTGATAATAGTTCCGTACTTGGACGATTTGCTCATCAAAGCTCCGTCTCAACAGATGCTCCTCCAACATGCGTTGCTAACGTACAATGTACTGGTTCAGCACGGTTGGATTGTCAACTTCAAGAAATCACATCTTATTCCGTCTCAACGACTTCAATTCCTAGGTATGATTCTCGATACGGTAAATCAAAGAATTTACCTACCAGAACAGAAAGTACAGGTCATTCGTCATCTAGTACAATTAGTGCTCAAGCCACGCACAGTCTCGGTACATTTGTGCATTCACCTCTTAGGCACAATGGTGGCGGCTTTCGAACCGCTTCAGTTCGGGAGATTTCACTCACGTCCTTTTCAACTGGATGTGCTCGCACAGTGGTCGGGCTCGCATCTGCAGATTCACCACAGGGTGAGGTTGACGCCACGGGCCAGAGTGTCTCTACTCTGGTGGCTCAAAGTACACAATCTAACCGCAGGGAAACGGTTCGGCGCCTGGAATTGGATAATTCTAACGACGGACGCGAGTCTCAGAGGTTGGGAAGCTGTAGTTCAAAATTGTCAGCTCCAGGGTCTCTGGGCGGATCACGAAAGATTGCTGTCTATAAATGTCCTGGAACTCCGGGCAATTTACAATGCGCTACGACAAGCAGTGCACATGCTTCGGTCTCAGACTGTTCAGGTGCAGTCAGACAATGCGACGGCGGTCGCATACATCAACAAACGAGGAACGAGAAGCCTCAATTGGGCCGAGCATCACCAAGTGATATTGTCGACAGTGTTCATTCCGGGAGTGGACAACTGGGAGGCGGATTATCTCAGCCGTCGGCATTTTCTTCCAGGAGAATGGGCATTAAATCCAGAAGTGTTTCACATGTTGGTCCAGAGGTGGGGTTACCCTCAAGTGGACCTGATGGCATCTCGCCACAATCACCAAATGCCCCAGTATGTGTCCAGAACGCGAGATCCAAAGGCAGTGGCGGTGGATGCTCTCACCATCGCGTGGCCGTACAGCCTCGTGTATCTGTTTCCACCATTTCCGCTGCTCCCTCTGTTGCTAAAACGGATCAAAAGAGAGTCCGTCACAGTCATACTAGTGGCGCCTCATTGTCCTCGGAGAGCTTGGTTCTCGGATCTCCGCGGACTACTGGCAGACGATCCTTGGCCGCTCCCACTACGTCCGGACCTGTTACAACAGGGTCCGTTCCTTTACCCCGTTTTTAGCGCGGCTGCGTTTGACAGGGTGGCTGTTGAGACCGCCCTCTTAAGAAGAGAGGGCATTCCAGAATCTGTTATACCAACCATTTTACGAGCTAGGAAGCCGGTTACGGCAGCTCATTATTACAGAATTTGGCGTGCCTATATAGCTAGGTGTGAAGATCGGAAGTTTCCGACATCATCTTTCAAGTTATCCCGTCTTTTGTTATTTCTACAGACCGGGTTAGATGGAGGACTGCGTTTATCTACACTAAAGGTGCTGGTATCTGCGTTGTCCATTTACTTTCAAAGACGATTGGCTCTATTGCCGTCGGTACACACTTTTCTGCAAGGTGTCCTCAGAGTACAGCCTCCATTCATTCCACCTACAGCGCCATGGGACTTGAATCTGGTTTTAGATTTCTTACAGTCTTCATATTTTGAACCCTTACAACAAGTGGATATTAAGTTTCTCACTTGGAAAACAATTTTTCTACTAGCCTTAGCTTCGGCAAGGCGTGTTTCAGATTTGGGTGCCTTGTAATGCAAGCCACCGTATTTGGTGTTTCATGATGACAGAGCGGAACTTCGGACGAATCCCGCTTTCTTACCAAAGGTAGTGTCATCTTTTCACATCAATCAACCAATAGTAGTTCCTGTGTTGACAGGAAATTCTGGAACCTTGGATGTGGTACGCGCATTACGCGTTTATGTATCCCGAACGTCTACAGTTCGTAAGACGGATACGTTGTTTGTTCTCTATGATGCTGCCAAGATGGGTTGGCCAGCTTCTAAGCAGACCTTATCCAGATGGATTAAACTGACCATTCGTCAGGCTTACCTTCCTGCTAGGTTACAGCCGCCTACATCAGTAACAGCTCATTCCACACGTTCTGTGGGAACTTCGTGGGCAGCTGGTCGTGGGGCTTCTACGACGCAGCTTTGCCGTGCGGCTACGTGGTCATCAGTGCACACGTTTGTGCGCTTTTACAAGTTTGATACGTTTGCGGCATCAGCATCTAGCTTTGGCCGCCTAGTGTTACAGGTGCCAAACTGCTCTCCCGCCCACTGGGGAAGCTTTGGTACGTCCCAAGAGTACTCCAGTGACCCCTAGTGGATGAAAAAGAAAATAGGATTTTGGTACTTACCAGGTAAATCCTTTTCTTTGAATCCATAGGGGGCACTGGACGCCCATCCAGAGCAGTTTTACCTGGTTTGTGGTAAGTTCAGGGGATCTTATGGTAACACATTCTCACCGACTGGTTCAAAGTTTCAAGTTCTATCGGTTATAGGTCTAGTTGTCAGTCACGTTATGTGTCAACTTTATTGTTGTCCTTTAGGTTATATGTACTTCTCCATTGTCAACCTCTCTATAGCTCCTGTTCGGCTCAGTAAAAAACACTGAGGTACTCTGGGATATGGAGCGGAGGAGAGTTCTAAATTTAATTATTCAGTGCCTTGTTCTTGCGGAAGCCGTCCATAACCCAAGAGTACTCCAGTGCCCCCTATGGATTCAAAGAAAAGGATTTACCTGGTAAGTACCAAAATCCTATTTTCTATGCTGTGGGCTTATTTGCATTACACGCACATGAGGGAGTGTTTGTATTCGGTAAGACATCAGATAGATTTACCCTAAAGAGAGAGGGGAGGTTCCTTATGTTGGTTCTTCTCTATAACATTGTGGCAGGCTGCCGTACGTATACAGGAAGTGTGGCCGGGGGAATGCTGAGGCTGACTCCGAGAGTTACTGGAGTTTTTCCCTGGGACAGTGTACCGCTGTTTGGGGGGATGCCTCAGTTCAGTCAATCTCGGTGGATACTGCTGGTAAGTCTAACTTCGGGAGTTAGATTCCCTCACAGCGGTTGGTGACGCATTCTTTTGTGGGATCCAGTCATTTTAATCGGTTTGATACAGTTCTTTTTTCCTTTTCTGTACAGCCTGTGGAAGGTGAAAAGCTAAGAGTTCTGCAGCCTTGTTAGGTTCGCAGAAGAGGATGTCGTTTCTGTTTCTACCACATACACCACATGTCGCAGAGTCTATATGGCGGGACCCCACTCCGGTGAGGACTCAGTTACTACTTTCATTTAGTCCGGGAATAGACTAGGACCGGTGAGTTACTTATAGAATCCAAAGGGGGACATTCTGGAGTTACAGATGTTTCCCCTCTGGAAGGGGAGGTAGTACGCAACGCCATACCAGAGGTGCGTCAGGTTCAGGGCCTTGTCCTCCTGTCCCGGTTAAAAAAAAAAAAAAAAAGTTTACATTCGTTGTTCTACGCATTCAGATTACCTGGAGGGATAGCCAGGATTGTCTTTGCCATTTCACTGGAGTGATGGTAGTATGATGGTTTTCTTTCAATAGTAAGAGCCATTGTTATTCTGTACTGAGATGTTCGCCTGATTGAGGCCAGGTCAAGAAACAAGTGGTGCAAATCGTTGTTTCTCTCTGACTGTTCTTCAACACAGGGAAGGGCTGTTGTTCCCAACGATGCAGATGTCGGAGGTGGTATCGGTAGATACTGAACGGTTGAGGTTCTGTGTTTTCCTGTGGAAAGAGGTCTGAGGATCCTGAGTCGGATCAGATTTGCAGTGCCAATCCGTCAATATGTTCCATTGATGAAGAAGTTGGGTGCGGCCTAAGAGGCCTTTTCGGTGAGCAGGTCAAATGCCAGAGTGGTTTTCACAGGACCTGTTGGGAATGTGGTCCGGGTCTCACCGGCACATGCACCGGAATATAATTCTAATGGCCAGGATATCACTCCTGTGGTGTCTGCTCAGTTCTCACCTCCTAGAAGGACGAAGGTTCGGGATCCAGGATTAGATCCTGGTGTCCATATATGCAGATCTCCGAGGCTGGGGAGCAGTCCTTGCATGGGAAGTATTTCCAGAGGAAAAGGTCAAGCTGCGAAGCTTGTCTACAATAAGCTTTCTTGAAATAAGAGCTATTTACAACTAACATATTCTTCGGGATCTGCCCATGTTAATTCTGTCGGACGACTTGACAGCAGTGGCGTAAGTAAGCCGCTAGGGCGGAACAAGGAGCAAAGCAGCAATGGCAGAAGCTGAAATAGTTTTCCGCTGGGTGGAAAGACTGGTAAACGTTATATTAGCAGTCTTCGTTCCGGCGTAAACGACGGAGAAATAGATTTCCTCTGGAGACGCGCTCTCCATCCGGGAGAAATACTGTCGTCATCGAGAAGTTTCACAGAAGTGACAAGTCTTTGAGGAGTGCCTCATTTGGGCATGTTGGCGTCTCGCCTCAACGAGAGACCTCAGGAATATGGTTCCAGGTCAAGGGACACTCAAGCTATAGCAGTGGACGCCCTCGTGACACCTTGGGTGTTTTCAGTCGGTCTATGTGTCCTCTCCGCTTTATCTCTGCTGAAGGTGATAAACGTAAGAAGAACAGAGGTTCCGGCAATCCTCATTGTTCCGGTCTAGCCAAGGAGGGCTTGGTATCCAGTTCTTCAAGATTTATTCATAGAAGATCCCTGGCCTCTTCCTCTACGGGAGGAACTGTTACAGCAAGATCCGGGCGTGTATCAGGACTTACCGCGGCTGCGTTTGACGGCGTGGCGGTTGAACGCCATATCCTAGTCCGAATGGGTATTCCCAGTGAGGTCATTTCCACACTTCTTCAGGCTAGAAAATAAGTAACGGCGAAGCCTTACCACCGTATTTGGGGTAAACATGTGTCTTGGTGTGAATCTAAGAAGGTTCCTATGGAAGACTTTCAGCTGAGTCGTTCTTCTTCATTCTTTGCAAGCAGGTGTGGTTGCAGGCCTAAAGTTAGGCTCCGTTTCAGGGCAGTTTTGGCCTTATAAATTTTCTTTAAAAAAAAAAAAATTTCCACCTTTCCGGAAGTTCAGACTTTCGTGAAAGGATTACTGCACATCCAACCTCCATTTGTGCCCCCATTGGCACAGTGGGATCTTGACGTGGTGTTGCGTTTCTTGTGTGTCACTGATTGGAACCTTTATTAAAGGTTGTGTTAAAATTTCTCTCTTGGAGAGTGGTCATGCTTTTGCCTTTTGGGCGACCGCAAGGCGGTTGTCGGAAGTAGCGGCTTTGTCTCAAAAGAGCCCCTGTTTGATCTTCCAAGTGGATAGAATTGAGAACTCGGATAGTAGCTCTGCCGAAAAAGGGTTTTCGGTGTTTATCAAAAACCTGCCTATTTTGATGTCTGTGGTAACTTCAGCATTGGCTGATTCAAAGTCTCTCGATGTAGTCAGGGCTTTGATTTATGTCGCCAATTGGGCTCAGTTTGGGGAAACAGAGGCTCTGTTTGTCCGGTATGCTCCCAGCGTGCTTGGGGCGCCTGCGTCTCTGCAGTCTGTTACACGCTGGATCTGTGATACGATTCGGCATGCTAGTTCTACGGCTGGATTGCCGTTACCGAAGTCGGGGGAGACCCATTCTACTGGGAAGATGGGCTCTTCTTGGGCGGATGCCCGAGGTGTCTCGGCGGGTTAATTTTGCCGAGCTGCTACTTGGTCGGGTTTCAAGCACCTTTGCTAAGCTCTACAAGTTTGATACCCTGGCTGATGGGGACCTCATGTTTGCTCAATCGGTGCTGCAGAGTCGTCCACACTCTCCCGCCCGTTCTGGAGCTTTGGTATAGACCCCATGGTACTTTTGGAGTCCCCAGCATCCTCGAGGACGTAAGAGAAAATAGGATTTTAGTACCTACCGGTAAATCCTTTTCTCGTAGTCCGTAGAGGATGCTGGGCACCCGTCCCAGTGCGTACTGTGTCTGTAGTTATTGATTTTGGTTGCACTTTGTGGTGTTTCTTCTCTGTCAGGCTATCGCTGGCGTTGTTCATGCCATGGCATGTGGTTTCTTATTATTGGTGGGTTGACACACAGGTTGTGTTACATATTCTCTCAGCATATGGCTGTATGTTTTTCATACCGTGGGCTGGTATTCTGTTGAAGGCCATGTCTTGCGGTATGTTCGTGGTGTGACTGGTATGACACTCTCTGTGTTTAAATTATAAATGCTTTCCTCGAAATGCCCGTCTCTCCTGGGCACAGTTTTCTAACTGAGGTCTGGAGGAGGGGTATAGAGGGAGGAGCCAGTTCACACCCAGTTTAAGTCTTTATAGTGTGCCCAAGCTCCTGCAGATCCGTCTATACCCCATGGTCCTTTTGGAGTCCCCAGCATCCTCTACGGACTAGGAGAAAAGGATTTACCGGTAGGTACAAAAATCCTATTATAAGCCTGGCTACTCCAGTTTTGGAGTTGTGCTCTTCCTCACTGTTCATTACTTCAGCTAGAATCATTTATTTATTATTTATTACCAGTTATTTATATAGCGCACACATATTCCGCAGCACTTTACAGAGAATATTCAGCCATTTACATCCCCAGCGGAGCTTACAATCTATGAGCAAAGTTTCAGCTCCAAGCACAAAAGTGCTGAAATCGCTACAGAGAATATTCAGCCATTCACATCAGTCCCTGCCCCAGTGGAGCTTACAATCTGTATACCCTAACACATGTACACACAGACACATTCACGCTAGGGTTAATTTTGTTGGGAGACAATTAACCTACCAGTATGTGTCTGGAGTGTGGGAGGAAACCGGAGTACCCGGAGAAAAACACACGCAAGCATGGGGAGAACATACAAACCCCACACAGTTAGGGCAACGGTGGGAATTGAACCCATAACCTCAGTACTGGAGGTGATAATGCTAACCATTACACTGTCCGTGCTGTCCGTATTATTAATACTTTTAATACTATTAATTATTATTATTATTATTTATTACAAGCCTTGAACATTGATTTATTCAATAACTTAATTTCATTTCCAGACTATTAAACTGCAGTGAAGTTGCTTTGGTACAGCAGTTTCACTTTCACAAGCCAGCCAGATAAACAAAACACAAAGAAAAGAAAAGGAAAACATGAGAAATCAAACAACACAAAAGTCCCAAGAAATCTAAAGCTGGTTACACACTTGCCGATGGCAGCGGGGATGGAGCGGGCCATGCAGCATTCAGCCCCAGATCTTCTTGCATGTACAAAAGATCTGACGCTGTCGCTAGTGAACCGCAGGCGCGCACTTCGGCATTGTGATAGTGTGTACACACTGGACGATTTGAACGATTTGGCATTCTGATCGATCAGAAACGGCCAAATCATTCATAATGTGATCTTACAATCCTAAAGATTGAGAAATGCATCACAGCCACCAAAGTGTGTGTGTGTGTGTGTGTGTCTCAAATATTCACTGCAAACTGAATTTTATCTGGATCTGATTTTATCCACCACAACAGAAAATCTGTTTGTCCGATGATCCTTAAAATGGGTACTCACTCTGCGACGGGTGCCGCAAATCCGATAAATGCTTCCATCCCAAGGAGCGATTATCGGATCAGTACTTTCCTTTGATCTCTGGAACAGGATCGGATCAGGGGTGCTGCTCATAAGACGCTACCATTCCCAGCACTCCAGTTACTTAACTTGTCACTACTTTACCTACTGCATTCATCTTTACAGGACCAAACGCAGCATTTAGAGGCTCCGTACTCCACTTGCACAGTAAATGGCTCTGATATTCCTGTGGCGAATCTATATGAAAAATACAACAGTTCATATTCAATCCAGGTACTGACACAAGTTTTAAAATACAATATTATATTTATTTTTCAATGCGTTTTTATTGTATTTTTTTTTAAAGTGCATTATTATTATTATTATTATTATTATTTTTTAAGTCTGTATTTAATTTTCATTCCACATTAGAGAAGATTAACGCCCTAAACTGGGCTTTCAGTCAAATTACACCTGCTCAGATCAGCAGGCCAGCTGACCCTTATCGTTCCATGCCAGTACTTGGTGACATCACTGATATACCCAGCTGGTGATGACGTCATATTTTAAATCTGTTTAATAAGGACTCACAGATATACATAATATAGACATACATAATATATACATGATACCCATAATGAGTAAAGCGAGACAAAAATAAACAAAAGGTCTGACCGCTTTTTTTACCTTCTAGAATTTTGCAACAATCTGTCCCCCACAGATTGTTGCAAAATTCTAGAAGGTAAAAAAAGCGGTTAGCCCCGGACAACTCGTGAACATAAGTGCGGCTGTATGACGCATTTACAGTACTGCCGGACTCGTGGACTTTTGTTTGCAACCACGTTGGACAGTGAGCAAAAATGTGCAAGTCTGGCATTAGAGGGGGCCATGAAGGGAGTTAATAGTATTCCCTCTGTGTTTGGTCAGACAATGAAGCAATTACAATTTTAATTTTTTTGTGGGGAGGTTAAACAAATTTTTACAAGTTTTCCAAACATAAGTGAAACAAATCTGAATATGAGACTTAAAGTATTGAACAACCAAAAATTGTACGTGAAGTCTGTGGGAAGAGGAAGGGGTGAAAGCAGAGTAAGGACAGGGAGGGAAAGAAGAGGCAAGGATTTAGGGTAAAGTTGAGGTAGGAGGTGGTGCAACAGGAGGGATAGGGGTAGTAAGGGTATAAAGGGAAGGAAGTAGCGGGAGAGTGAAAGAGCCTGCAATCATGTTTTCAGAAAAGATCCGTTGCATTTACACTTTCTGGAACCCACTGAGTTGGTTATTTTCCTTTATAATGAATTCCCTGTAATTAGAGGAACACATTATCATGTTATGTAATCAGTTATCCATTAGAGCAATACTATAATGTTACATGAGGAATACACAAACAGTTCAGTGCTCAGGGCACCTGGCATTCACGGCTGATTGGATAGTACAAAGCTGAACCAGTAGAGAACATCTTGGGCTGCCCATTTTTTTTTTCTATTATGTCCTTAAACAGCTGCTGAAAGTCTTTTTCTGTATTCAGCAAATCACATTTAATCTCTTGGTTTATACTGGCTTTTATATCCATTAAATATACATCACGCCAGAAAATGTGAACCCAAACTCCCACAGTTCTGCATAGAGGCACATGAAGTGTTTAAAGGGACTTTCTACCCTCAGGAGGCAATAATGTTTATTTCAGATGTCCTCAGATCTGGACCCTGGATACAACTGTATCTAATACAGAGAGCATATAACCGCTGTCTTATAAATGACAAAAGGAAACTGGAAATGAAAATTAATGTTGTAAGTAAAAGCTGCGGGAAGACGTACAAAAATAAAGTCGTCTATGGAGGTTGAAGTAAAATAAAAAAAGGGGCAAACTTTAATATTATGTAACAAACATTACATAATTCTAAATATAATATATTCTATAAAAAGCTAACACCAGCTCAGCATGGGCCAAGATTGCAGGATTTATGGGTACCACTACATATTACTTTTTCTTCACTTGCAAATTACTAGTTTTTTATTTACATTTTTATATTCTGTAATGGAGCGACGCAAATTCTAAAAATGGATAAAAGGTATATAAACAAAAAAGTTTACAAAAATATTTTTGAAAGCCAAGACAACTTGTTAAAACTTTTAACTACTTTGGTTCCAGATGTGGGCCCATGCAGGATGCCGGCCGAACTCCGACGTTTTTTTAAAGGGGTAATCACTTACTACAAAGCATGGTTTTGCCTTGTAAGGGATTGCCCCATTAAAAAACGTCTCACACGGCCACTGAACTTGGGCGTCATTACATGTGGCCCGTCGTTTTGAAACAAATGAAAATTATCTGTAACAATTAAAAAAAAAAAAAAAAAAGTTTTTACTTTTTAACAAACTTTTTCAAAATACATTTTGTTCAAGGTATCTTATTATTTTGCCAAACGTATGAATAAAATCACTGTGAATGACTTCCAAGCGTAGTTCTTTAAACTACATGCGGAAATGTGTAGCTAGTGCAAAACTGTTTCAGTGTTTTGAGTTTAGAACCTTTGCTGTCCCACCTTTTACACGTGTATGTCTGGTTTATGCCAGTATTTTAGGTTGCCATGCTTGCCAACTGTTGAGCTATATTCCGTTATACTCCACTGTGTATAGCTGTAAAAAGCCAAACCATTGACAATTTTTAATAGATGCTCTTGCGTTGAAAATAATTAAAATAATGAGACATAGAAGCTCTTGTCAAGCCACAGGGGATCTGCGTAAGAACACAATGTACATTAATCCTGATGTAAGCGAACGCGATCCAAAACAGTTAAATTATGTGTTCAGACCTGGCAAAGAGCACAGACAGATATTTGTGATGATGCCCATTTTACTCTGTGATCCGTCTTCCATTCCAGCCAAATGACAGTGCTGCAAGAGCGGCTATACTAACAATGAAGCATTAGACAGATCCTGGGATCTATAATAAAAGGACAACAAAGTTAAACATGTAAGGTAAAAGGTCACCGAAAGATCTTTTTAACATTAACAAGTAATTGTCACTAGAGTAGAGACGGGATCAGTATGAGATCAGTCAGGAGACCTACGCTGGGATCCCAACATCCGGAATCTCGGCAGCAAGGTCAGCGTGTCCCCTCGCGGGATCGATGTGCTCACCACGCTTCGGGCCCAGGGTTCTATTCCCCCTTTGGTGGTGGCGTGGACCATAGACTGCCCTTCCCCCGCCGTAGAGACAGATAATCCAGTTGTAAAGGGCAGCAGCATATGCTGGTGTGCTATGTAAATCAATGGAACTAAATAAGAGTCTCTTAAATATGTTCTCAGATACCCTTCTATATAGACGTATTCAAGCCAAATAAGATCAACAAGCCATCATTTAAAAAACGGTCATTAGATTTGTTTTCTATTTAATCAATATAAACTGAGCTAATGGTATTGGGGTTCATTGTGATTCTTAAGTTAAAAGGGGAAATGTGATAGGTCATTTCATTTTACGTATTTTCTTTGTTTACCATTAAGATCCATTTTGTAACCATGTTTTATACTTTTAGATCAGTTTTTGATTATACACATGCCCTGTTCAGTCACTTTATATTTTCCAGTCTGGGTGAAAAGTGTAAAGGGGCGGATACCTCCGGGGAGACTTGGGAAACTTCCCTATGCTCCTGATGCCTGGGTCGGGTGGGTTGGGGAAATCCACCGTGTTGGATAACCAATTCCAGCCAAAAAATTATCGGGATTGGTGAGTTAGGGATTTTTGACATGCAGCAATTTGCAGATACTCTACTGGTGGCTGATCATTGATGTCCGTCTATCGGCTGATTTGATCGGCATCTTCAGAATGGTGAATCACAGCTCTGATGCATGGCCCACGTAAGATATAGCCTGTACAAATCATGAATAGTGTTTGACCAAACAGCATTAACTGAGAGTACTGCCGCAGCAGGCTACAAGGCAGTGTGTGTCTTCTTACAGGGTTCTAATGCCAACCTAGACCTAGGTCTATCTTTATCATTACTATTTGTGTTTTCTCTTACGTCCTAGAGGATGCTGGGGACTCCGTAAGGACCATGGGGAATAGACGGGCTCCGCAGGAGACATGGGCACTAAAAAGAACTTTAGATATGGGTGTGCACTGGCTCCTCCCTCTATGCCCCTCTTCCAGACCTCAGTTTGATACTGTGCCCAGAGGAGACTGGGTGCATTACAGGGAGCTCTCCAGAGTTTCCTGAAAGAAATAATTTTTGTTAGGTTTTTTAATTTCAGGGTGCCTGCTGGCAACAAGCTCCCTGCATCGAGGGACTGAGGGGAGAGAAGCAGACCTACTTAACTGCTAGGCTCTGCTTCTTAGGCTACTGGACATCATTAGCTCCAGAGGGAATCGGAACGCGGGTCTCTCCTAGCTGTTCGTCCCGGAGCCGCGCCGCCGTCCTCCTCACAGAGCCGGAAGATAGAAGCCGGGTGAGTATGAGAAGATAAGAAGACTTCAGAGGCGGCAGAAGACTTCGGATCTTCACTGAGGTAACGCGCAGCGGTAACGCTGCTCGCCTTTGCTCCCACACAACACACACACGGCAGGCACTGTAAGGGTGCAGGGCGCAGGGGGGGCGCCCTGGGCAGCAATTTAAACCTCTGGTCTGGCAAAATCAGTACATATATGGGCTCTGCACTGTATATTAGAGATCCCGCCAGTTTTTAAAAGAAATCAAGCGGGACCGAAGCCCGCCGCTGAGGGGGCGGAGCTTGATCCTCAGCACTCACCAGCGCCATTTTCTCCACAGCACACCGCTGAGAAGCTGGCTCCCCGGACTCTCCCCTGCTGAACACGGTGACAGAGGGTTTGAAAGAAGGGGGGGGGCACATAATTTGGCGCAGTGGTATATATATGTAATAAAAGCGCTATCTGGGTAATTTTTTTTCCCAGGGTCATTGGCGCTGGGTGTGTGCTGGCATATTCTCTCTCTGTCTCTCCAAAGGGCATTGTGGGGGAACTGTCTCCAGATAGAGTCTTCCCTGAGTGTGTGGGGTGTCGGTACGCGTGTGTCGGCATGTCTGAAGCGGAAGGCTCTTCTAGGGAGGAGGTGGAGCAAATGAGTGTGGTGTCTCCGTCGGCAACGCCGACACCTGACTGGTTGGATATGTGGTATATTTTAAATGCAAATGTGAATTTATTGCACAAAAGGTTGGACAAAGCTGAGTCCAGGGAATGTACAGGGAGTTTTGCCCTGCCTTTCACTATGTCGCAGGGACCTTCTGGGTCTCAAAAGTGCCCACTATCCCAAGTAATAGACACTGATACCGACACGGATTCTGACTCCAGTGTCGACTACGATGATGCAAAGTTGCAGCCAAAGTTGGCTAAAAGTATTCATGATTATTGCAATAAAAGAGGTGTTGCATATCGCGGATAAACCCTCTGTCCCTGACACGAGGGTGCGCATGTATAAGGAGAAGAAACCTGAGGTAACCTTTCCCCCATCTCATGAGCTGAACAAATTATTTGAAAAGGCTTGGGAATCTCCAGACAAAAAACTGCAGATTCCCAAAAGGATTCTAATGGCGTATCCTTTCCCGACTAAGGACAGGATACGGTGGGAATCCTCCCCAAGGGTGGACAAAGCGTTGACACGCTTATCCAAAAAGGTAGCGCTGCCATCTCAAGATACAGCAACCCTCAAGGATCCTGCGGATCGCAGGCAGGAGACTACCTTGAAGTCTATTTACACACATACTGGTACCTTACTCAGACCGGCGATAGCGTCGGCTTGGGTTTGTAGCGCTGTAGCAGCGTGGACAGATACCTTATCTGCTGATATAGATACGCTGGATAAGGAAACCATTTTATTGACCCTGGGTCATATTAAAGATGCTGTCCTATATATGAGAGATGCTCAGAGAGACGTTGGCCTACTGGGTTCCAGAGCCAACGCTATGGCGATTTCGGCTAGACGAGCCCTATGGACCCGACAATGGACGGGTGATGCCGACTCAAAGAGGCATATGGAGGTTTTACCTTACAAGGGTGAGGAATTGTTTGGGGAAGGTCTCACGGACCTAGTTTCCACAGCTACGGCAGGTAAATCAACTTTTTTGCCTTATGTTTCCTCACAGCCTAAGAAAACGCCACATTATCAGATGCAGTCCTTTCGGTCGCATAAACCCAAGAGAGTGCGGGGATCTTCCTTTCTTGCCAGAGGTAAGGGCAAGGGGAAAAAGCTGCCAACCACAGCTAGTTCCCAGGAGCAGAAGTCCTCCCCGGCCTCTACAAAATCCACCGCATGACGCTGGGGCTCCGCTGAGGGAGTCCGCCCCAGTGGGGGCACGTCTTTGACTTTTCAGCCACGTCTGGGTTCACTCACAGGTGGATCCCTGGGCAATAGAAATTGTTTCCCAGGGTTACAAGCTGGAATTCGAAGAGGTGCCTCCTCGCCGGTTTTTCAAATCGACCCTACCGGCTTCTCCCCCAGAGAGGGAGATAGTTTTAAATGCAATTCAAAAATTGTGTCTTCAACAAGTGGTGGTCAAAGTCCCCCTGCTGCAGCAGGGGATGGGGTATTACTCAACCCTGTTTGTAGTCCCGAAACCGGACGGTTCGGTCAGGCCCATTTTGAATTTAAAATCCTTAAACCTATACTTAAAAAGGTTCAAGTTCAAGATTGAGTCGCTCAGAGCGGTCATCGCCAGCCTGGAAGGGGGGGATTATATGGTGTCCCTGGACATAAAGGATGCATACCTTCATGTCCCCATATATCCGCCTCATCAGGCGTTCCTGAGGTTTGCTGTACAGGATTGTCATTACCAATTTCAGACGTTGCCGTTTGGGCTTTCCACAGCCCCGAGGATTTTCACCAAGGTAATGGCGGAAATGATGGTGCTCCTGCGCAAGCAGAGTGTCACAATTATCCCATACTTGGACGATCTCCTAATAAAAGCGAGATCAAGAGAGCAGTTGCTGAACAGCGTGTCACTTTCCCTGAAGGTGTTGCAACAGCACGGCTGGATTCTCAATATCCCGAAGTCACAGTTGGTTCCAACGACTCGTTTGCTTTTCTTAGGCATGATTCTGGATACAGACCAGAAAAGGGTTTATCTTCCGATGGAAAAGGCCCAAGAACTGTATTTGGTCAGGGACCTATTGAAGCCAAAAAGGGTGTCGGTGCATCACTGCACTCGAGTTCTGGGAAAGATGGTGCCGTCTTACGAGGGCCATTCCATTCGGCAGGTTCCATGCGAGAACTTTTCAATGAGACCTTCTGGACAGGTGGTCCGGGTCACATCTACAGATTCATCAGATGATCACCCTGTCCCCCAGGGCCAGGGTATCTCTCCTGTGGTGGCTGCAGAGTGCTCACCTTCTAGAGGGTCGCAGGTTCGGCATTCAGGACTGGGTTCTGATAACCACGGACGCGAGCCTCCGAGGTTGGGGAGCAGTCACACAGGGAAGAAACTTCCAAGATCTCTGGTCAAGCCAGGAGGCTTGTCTTCACATCAACGTACTGGACTTGAGGGCCATATACAACGCCCTTCGGCAAGTGGAGAATTTGCTTTGCGACCGACCGGTTCTGATTCAGTCAGACATCATCACCGCAGTGGCGCATGTAAACCGCCAAGGCGGAACAAAGAGCAGAGTGGCAATGGCAGAAGCCACCAGGATTCTTCGCTGGGCGGAAAATCATGTAAGCGCTCTGACAGCAGTCTTCATTCCGGGAGTGGACAACTGGGAAGCAGACTTCCTCAGCAGACACGATCTACATCCAGGAGAGTGGGGACTTCATCAGGAAGTCTTCGCAGAGATTGCAAGTCAGTGGGGACTGCCTCAGATAGACATGATGGCGTCACGCCTCAACAAGAAACTACCGAAGTATTGCGCCAGGTCAAGGGACCCTCAGGCAGTGGCGGTGGATGCCCTGGTGACACCATGGGTGTTTCAGTCGGTCTATGTGTTCCCTCCTCTTCCGCTCATCTCAAAGATATTGAGAATCATAAGACGAAGAGGAGTACAGACAATTCTCATTGTTCCAGATTGGCCGCGAAGGGCCTGGTATCCAGATCTGCAGGAAATGCTCACAGAAGATCCGTGGCCTCTTCCTCTCAGAGAGGTCCTGTTACAACAGGGGGGCCTGTCTGTTCCAAGACTTACCGCGGCTGCGTTTGACGGCATGGCGGTTGAACGCCGGATCCTAGCGGAAAAGGGCATTCCGGATGAGGTCATTCCTACTCTGATAAAGGCTAGGAAGGACGTGACAGCAAAACATTATCACCGTATATGGCGAAAGTATGTATCTTGGTGTGAGTCCAGGAATGCTCCTCCGGAAGAATTCCATCTGGGCCGTTTCCTTCACTTCCTACAGACGGGAGTGAATTTGGGCCTAAAATTAGGCTCCATTAAGGTTCAGATTTCGGCCCCATCCATTTTCTTTCAGAAGGAATTGGATTCTCTCCCAGAAGTCCAGACTTTTGTGAAGGGAGTGCTGCATATCCAGCCTCGTTTTGTACCTCCAGTGGCACCCTGGGACCTTAACGTGGTGTTGCGGTTCCTTAAGTCTCACTGGTTTGAACCACTTAAAACGGTGGAATTAAAATATCTCACTTGGAAAGTGGTCATGTTGTTGGCCTTGGCATCGGCAAGGCGAGTGTCGGAGTTGGCGGCTTTATCTCACTAAAGCACCTATCTGATTTTCCATGTGGATAGAGCGGAGTTGCGGACTTGTCCTCAATTTTTGCCCAAGGTGGTTTCTTCTTTTCATATGAACCAACCTATTGTGGTGCCTGTGGCTACACGGGACTTGGAGGATTCCGAGTCCCTTGATGTGGTCAGGGCATTGAAAATTTCTCTAACGTCCTAAGTGGATGCTGGGGACTCCGTAAGGACCATGGGGAATAGCGGCTCCGCAGGAGACTGGGCACAAAAGTAAAGCTTTAGAACTACCTGGTGTGCACTGGCTCCTCCCCCTATGACCCTCCTCCAAGCCTCAGTTAAGATTTTGTGCCCGAACGAGAAGGGTGCACACTAGGTGGCTCTCCTGAGCTGCTTAGTGAAAAGTTTAGTTTTAGGTTTTTTATTTTCAGTGAGACCTGCTGGCAACAGGCTCACTGCATCGAGGGACTAAGGGGAGAAGAAGCGAACTCACCTGCGTGCAGAGTGGATTGGGCTTCTTAGGCTACTGGACATTAGCTCCAGAGGGACGATCACAGGCCCAGCCATGGATGGGTCCCAGAGCCGCGCCGCCGGCCCCCTTACAGAGCCAGAAGACAGAAGAGGTCCGGAAAATCGGCGGCAGAAGACGTCCTGTCTTTAACAAGGTAGCGCACAGCACTGCAGCTGTGCGCCATTGCTCTCAGCACACTTCACACTCCGGTCACTGAGGGTGCAGGGCGCTGGGGGGGGCGCCCTGAGACGCAATAAAAACACCTTGGATGGCAAAAAATGCATCACATATAGCTCCTGGGCTATATGGATGCATTTAACCCCTGCCAGAATACATAGAAAAACGGGAGATAAGGCCGCCGATAAGGGGGCGGAGCCTATCTCCTCAGCACACTGGCGCCATTTTCCCTCACAGCTCCGTTGGAGGGAAGCTCCCTGGCTCTCCCCTGCAGTCACTACACTACAGAAAGGGTTAAAAAAGAGAGGGGGGGCACTAATTACGCGCAGTATTAAAGATACAGCAGCTATAAGGGGAAAAACACTTATATAAGGTTATCCCTGTATATATATATATATATATAGCGCTCTGGTGTGTGCTGGCAAACTCTCCCTCTGTCTCCCCAAAGGGCTAGTGGGGTCCTGTCCTCTATCAGAGCATTCCCTGTGTGTGTGCTGTATGTCGGTACGTTTGTGTCGACATGTATGAGGAGAAAAATGATGTGGAGACGGAGCAGATTGCCTGTAATAGTGATGTCACCCCCTAGGGGGTCGACACCTGAGTGGATGAACTGTTGGAAGGAATTACGTGACAGTGTCAGCTCTGTATAAAAGACAGTGGTTGACATGAGACAGCCGGCTACTCAGCTTGTGCCTGTCCAGACGTCTTATAGGCCGTCAGGGGCTCTAAAGCGCCCGTTACCTCAGATGGCAGATATAGACGCCGACACGGATACTGACTCCAGTGTCGACGGTGAAGAGACAAATGTGACTTCCAGTAGGGCCACACGTTACATGATGGAGGCAATGAAAAATGTTTTACACATTTCTGATAATACGAGTACCACCAAAAAGGGGTATTATGTTCGGTGAGGAAAAACTACCTGTAGTTTTCCTGAATCTATGAAATTAAATGAGGTGTGTGATGATGCGTGGGTTTCCCCCGATAACAACTGATAATTTCTAAAATGTTATTGGCATTATATCCTTTCCCGCCAGAGGTTAGGGTGCGTTGGGAAACACCCCCTAGGGTGGATAAAGCGCTCACACGCTTGTAAGGGCTCTACCCTCTCCTGAGATGGCCGCCCTTAAGGATCCTGCTGATAGAAAGCAGGAGGGTATCCTAAACAGGGCCGTCTTTTCGTATGGGCTCAATGGGCTCTTGCCCAAGGGCCCCAAGAGAATAAGGGCCCTAGGCTGATAGCTGAGGGTCCCCTCTTTCCAGGGGTACCAGATTTTTGAAAATCGGCCCTGGGGAACCAGAGATATCCGACTTGAAAGCAGTGGTCCCCATCCAAGCCTGTTAATTGCTCTTCCCAGCCAGATATTTCGGGTTCTGTCTGACTTTGAGTATTTCTAAGGGTATAAGCCAAAAGCCGGGACTCTCCACTTTTAGTGGACACTGGCAGCTTGTTTCTACTATGCCCAGAACCAGAGATATCAGCCTTCAAGCAGCTGGTCCCTGCTCCAGCTCCACATGCCTAATATGCAGTTTTAGATTTTCGTTGGTGAATTGCTCTGGCTCCTGAACTCTGATCCCCACATCCCCAGAACCTTCTGAAAGGTGGAACTCTCTAGTATTTTATTCCCTTCAAAGCTAAGAAATATATTTTCAGGAACTTGAGATGTCTGCAGTCAAGCAAGCTGCCCTCCCACCGTAAAATGATATTAAGCCCACTCCACTATCCACCCCTCCCCTGCGTATTAAACACCCCCTACCACCCTGGAAGTCATGTACCAGGGCCCCTTCATTCAGCCCAATGCCCCCTTCTACAGTTTAGCCCATCTGTGCAGTAAAGGAGTAATTAGCAGAAATCACTGCTTCAGGTCCTACATGCTGGGCAGAAGATAGAACACCCCCTACTGCCCGCGGGACATCAAAGCTGCTGCTGATAGCTCCTCCCACCCCTACCGCTGGAGCATGGGTAGGGGGCCCAATGCATTGCTGTGCCCAGGGGCCCACACTGGTCTTAAGACGGCTCTGATCCTAAAATGTATTTACACACATACTGGTGTTATACTGCGACCAGCAATCGCCTCAGCCTGGATGTGCAGTGCTGGTTTGGCGTGGTCGGATTCCCTGACTGAAAATATTGATACCCTAGATAGGGACAGTATATTTTTGCCTATAGAGCATTTAAAAGATGCATTTCTATATATGCGTGATGCACAGCGGAATATTTGCCGACTGGCATCAAGTCTAAGTGCGTTGTCCATTTCTACCAGTAGAGGGTTATGGACACGACAGTGGTCAGGTGATGCGGATTTCAAACGGCATTTGGAAGCAACATGAGAAGACGCCGTATTATCAGGCGCAGTCTTTTCGTGGACAAGCGGGCAAAAGGTTCCTCATTTCTGCCCCGTGACAGAGGGAGAGGAAAAAGGCTGCAGAAATCAGCCAGTTCCCAGGAACAGAAACCCTCTCCCGCCTCTGCCAAGCCCTCAGTATGACGCTGGGGCTTTACAAGCAGAATCAGGCACGGTGGGGGGCCCGTCTCAATGAATTTCAGCGCGCAGTGGGCTCACTCGCAAGTAGACCCGTGGATCCTTCAGGTGATATCTCGGGGGTACAAATTGGAATTCGAGACGTCTCCCCCTTGCCGTTTCCTAAAGTCGGCTTTACCGATGTCTCCTTCTGACAGGGAGACAGTTTTGGAAGCCATTCACAAGCTGTATTCCCAGCAGGTGATAATCAAGGTACCCCTCCTGCAACAGGGAACGGGGTATTATTCCACACTGTTGTGGTACCGAAGCCGGACGGCTCGGTGAGACCGATTCTAAATCTAAAATCTTTGAACACTTACATACAGAGGTTCAAATTCAAGATTGAGTCACTCAGAGCAGTGATTGCGAACCTGGAAGAAGGGGACTACATGATGTCTCGGGACATCGAGGATGTTTACCTTCATGTCCAAAATTTACCCTTCTCACCAAGGGTACCTCAGGTTTATGGTACAGAACTGTCACTATCAGTTCAGACGCTGCCGTATGGATGGTCCACGGCACCCCGGGTCTTTACCAAGGTAATGGCCGAAATGATGATATTCCTTCGAAGGAAGGGAATTTTAGTTATCCCTTACTTGGACGATTCCCTGATAAGGGTAAGATCCAGGGAACAGTTGGAGGTCGGTGTAGCACTATCTCAGGTAGTGTTGCGGCAGCACGATTGGATTCTCAATATTCCAAAATCGCAGCTGGTTCCGACGACTCGTCTTCTGTTCCTAGGGATGATCCTGGACACAGTCCAGAAAAAGGTGTTTCTCCCGGAGGAGAAAGCCAGGGAGTTATCCGAGCTAGTCAGGAACCTCCTAAAACCGAGCCAAGTCTCAGTGCATCAATGCACAAGGGTTCTGGGTAAAATGGTGGCTTCCTACGAAGCAATCCCATTCGGCAGATTCCACGCAAGAACTTTCCAGTGGGACCTGCTGGACAAATGGTCCGGGTCGCATCTTCAGATGCATCAGCGGATAACCCTGTCACCAAGAACAAGGGTGTCCCTCCTGTGTTGGTTGCAGAGTGCTCATCTTCTAGAGGGCCGCAGATTCGGCATTCAGGACTGGGTCCTGGTGACCACGGATGCCAGCCTGCGAGGCTGGGGAGCAGTCACACAAGGAAGGAATTTCCAGGGCTTATGGTCAAGCCTGGAGACATCACTTCACATAAATATCCTGAAGCTAAGGGCCATTTACAATGCTCTAAGCTTAGCAAGACCTCTGCTTCAAGGTCAGCCGGTGTTGATCCAGTCGGACAACAACACGGCAGTCACCCACGTAAACAGACAGGGTGGCACAAGAAGCAGGAGGGCAATGGCAGAAGCTGCAAGGATTCTTCGCTGGGCGGAAAATCATGTGATAGCACTGTCAGCAATTCCGGGAGTGGACAACTGGGAAGCAGACTTCCTCAGCAGACACGACCTCCACCCGGGAGAGTGGGGACTTCACCCAGAAGTCTTCCACATGATTATAAACCGTTGGGAAAAACTCGACAGGTATTGCGCCAGGTCAAGGGACCCTCAGGCAATAGCTGTAGACGCTCTGGTAACACCGTGGGTGTACCAGTCAATGTATGTGTTCCCTCATCTGCCTCTCATACCCAAGGTACTGAGATTGATAAGATGGAGAGGAGTAAGCACTATATTCGTGGCTCCGGATTGGCCAAGAAGGACTTGGTAACCGGAACTTCAAGAGATGCTCACGGAGGATCCGTGGCCTCTACCTCTAAGAAGGGACCTGCTCCAGCAAGGACCCTGTCTGTTCCAAGACTTACCACGGCTGCGTTTGACGGCATGGCGGTTGAACGCCGGATCCTGAAGGAAAAAAGGCATTCCGGATGAAGTCATCCCTATCCTGATCAAAGCCAGGAAGGATGTAACCGCAAAACATTATCACCGCATTTGGCGAAAATATGTTGCGTGGTGCGAGGCCAGTAAGGCCCGACGGAGGAAATTCAACTGGGTCGATTCCTACATTTCCTGCAAACAGGAGTGTCTATGGGCCTGAAATTGGGGTCCATTAAGGTTCAAATTTCGGCCCTGTCAATTTTCTTCCAAAAAGAACTAGCTTCAGTCCCTGAAGTTCAGACGTTGTAAAAGGGGTACTGCATATACAGCCTCCTTTTGTGCCTCCAGTGGCACCTTGAGATCTCAATGTAGTTTTTGGGTTCCAAAAGTCACATTGGTTTGAACCACTTAAATCTGTGGAGTTAAAATATCTTACATGGAAAGTGGTCATGCTGTTGGCCCTGGCCTGGGCCAGGCGCGTGTCAGAATTGGCGGCTTTATCCTGTAAAAGCCCTTATCTGATTTTCCATTCGGACAGGGCGGAATTGAGGACTCGTCCTCAGTTTCTCCCTAAGGTGGTTTCAGCGTTTCACCTGAACCAACCTATTGTGGTGCCTGCGGCTACTAGGGACTTGGAGGACTCCAAGTTGCTAGACGTTATCAGGGCCCTGAAAATATATGTTTCCAGGACGGCTGGAGTCAGAAAATCTGACTCGCTGTTTATCCTGTATGCACCCAACAAGCTGGGTGCTCCTGCTTCTAAGCAGACTATTGCTCGTTGGATTTGTAGTACAATTCAGCTTGCACATTCTGTGGCAGGCCTGCCACAGCCAAAAATCTGTAAATGCCCACTCCACAAGGAAGATGGGCTCATCTTGGGCGGCTGCCCGAGGGGTCTCGGCTTTACAACTTTGCCGAGCAGCTACTTGGTCAGGAGCAAATACGTTTGTAAAATTCTACAAAATTGATACCCTGGCTGAGGAGGACCTGGAGTTCTCTCATTTGGTGCTGCAGAGTCATCCGCACTCTCCCGCCCATTTGGGAGCTTTGGTATAATCCCCATGGTCCTTACGGAGTCCCCAGCATCCACTTAGGACGTTAGAGAAAATAAGAATTTACTTACCGATAATTCTATTTCTCGTAGTCCGTAGTGAATGCTGGGCGCCCATCCCAAGTGCGGATTGTCTGCAATACTGGTACATAGTTATTGTTACCAAAAAATCGGGTTATTGCTGTAGTGAGCCATCTTTTCTAGAGGCTCCTCTGTTATCATGCTGTTAACTGGGTTTAGATCACGAGTTGTACGGTGTGATTGGTGTGGCTGGTATGAGTCTTACCCGGGATTCAAAATCCTTCCTTATTGTGTACGCTCGTCCGGGCACAGTATCCTAACTGAGGCTTGGAGGAGGGTCATAGGGGGAGGAGCCAGTGCACACCAGGTAGTTCTAAAGCTTTACTTTTGTGCCCAGTCTCCTGCGGAGCCGCTATTCCCCATGGTCCTTACGGAGTCCCCAGCATCCACTACGGACTACGAGAAATAGAATTATCGGTAAGTAAATTCTTATTTTATGTGGCCAGAACGGCTCGGGTTAGGAAAACAGAGGCATTGTTTGTCCTGTATGCAGCCGAAAAGGTTGGCGCTCCTGCTTCGAAGCAGACTATTGCTCGCTGGATCTGTAACACGATTCAGCAGGCTCATTCTACGGCTGGATTGCCGTTACCAAATTCTGTAAAGGCCCATTCCACTAGGAAGGTGGGCTCTTCTTGGGCGGCTGCCCGAGGTGTCTCGGCATTACAGCTGTGCCGATCTGCTACTTGGTCGGGTTCGAACACCTTTGCGAAGTTCTACAAGTTTGATACCCTGGCTGATGAGGACCTCATGTTTGCTCAATCGGTGCTGCAGAGTCATCCGCACTCTCCCGCCCGGTTTGGAGCTTTGTCATAATCCCCATAGTCCCTATGGAGTCCCCAGCATCCTCTAGGACGTAAGAGAAAATAAGATTTTAAACCTACCGGTAAATCTTTTTCTCCTAGTCCGTAGAGGATGCTGGGCGCCCATCCCAGTGCGGACTACATCTGAAAGACTTGTATATAGTTGTTGCTTACATAAGGGTTATGTTACAGTTTTGATCAGTCTCTGGCTGATGCTGTTTTATTTCATGCTGTTAACTGGTTCGGATATTCCATGTTATACGGTGTGGGCTGGTGTGTATCTCGCCCTTAGATTAACAAAAATCCTTTCCTCGTACTGTTCGTCTCCTCTGGGCACAGTTCCTATAACTGAGGTCTGGAGGAGGGGCATAGAGGGAGGAGCCAGTGCACACCCATTCTAAAGTTTCTTCATAGTGCCCATGTCTCCTGCGGAGCTTGTCTATTCCCCATGGTCCTTACGGAGTCCCCAGCATCCTCTACGGACTAGGAGAAAAAGATTTACCGGTAGGTTTAAAATCTTATTTTCAAGAACGCTACGACAGGGATACTGGATATCGGTATCCCGGCGTAGGTCTCCTGACCGCCGGGATCTCATACTGATCCCGTCTCTACTCTCTAGTAAATTACTGTACCTTTGAAGTTGATGAGTATGCTTGGCAATTGGGGTGCACTGTCCCTTTCCTGTATCTAGCAATCAGAATGTTAAATCTTTAATATAGCCTACATGACTAATGTATGTATCCAGTAGAACGAGATCACAAAGACGTTTATTTTTTAATTGATTGTTATCACATCATTTTTCTCAGTGTCTTTATTTTATTTATAAATATTTATTTTTAGAAACTATCAGTTGTTCCTTCACTATCATTAACGCGTTTTCTTTCATTAACTACATTTGACCAAGCTGGACAGAATATCTGGTGGAACAATTAAAAAACGTAATTAAAAAATACTGTAATGTAAGAATTTTGCCCATCAACTGCTCCAGCTACAGTAGTATTGGGGGTAAATTTACTAAAGGTTCTAAATTTGAAAAGTGATGTTGCCCATAGCAACCAAACAGATTCTGTCATATAATTTTCTAGGATGCAATAGAGAAATTATATACAGAATCTGATTGGTTGCTATCTGCAACGTCACCTCTTTTGAATTTTACAACCTTTAGTAAATTTACCCCATAGAGTCAGAGGTGATTGTCTCAAAGAGGCAGATGATTGACTTGGGTTCTGTATATTTTGTCGACATGCAGCATCGACATTGAGCATTCATCATGTTGACACTGATGAAATGTTGACATGATTAGAATGTCGACAAAATGTTCCTGGTGTTCTAGTGGTGACTTACCTGGTTAGGGAAGTCCAGTGGTCAGCTAAGGGAGAACTTATTGCTGATCCTGCAGGGCTTTTGGTGGCGAGTATCCCTAACCCCCTAAACCTAATATTGTGAACATGTCGACATTCTTCAGATGTGTACAGTTGTATGTTGACATGTCAGCAATGTCGATATCACTGTCAACATTATGATAGTTGACACTGTAAATGTTGACATTGTGTTTGCATCACAGGTATACAAGGCACTAACATAAAAGCAAGTCACTGACTCAGGGTATGCAGCGCAGGTTGATGACGTAGAGGAAGATGACTGACACATAGTTACAGTCAGTGATAAAGGTGATGGACACAGAGAGGCAGGTTTAGAGCGACAGCATACTGGAAACCAACAGGGACAAGAGAATGCACTATGAATATTTAAAGTGATACTGGTTATTGAGAAAGTGGGATTGGAATGTGGACTTTACAAATGCCATCAGGATTAATGCTAGTGAAGGATACTTATGGTTTTGCAATAATCCTTTTTGACACATTAATCAAACGTGCCCAACAATGAAACTTTAGAGCCCACATGAATCTGCTAATGATGTTTCAAAGAAATTGTAGTCTGCAGACGTAGGCTGTTCAAGCAAGGTTTCATGATTGGAAGTTACAGAATCAAATTGTATCTCTTGAAAGTAGTGAGACTGATCAGCAAGCCATGCTCATTATATTTAAAGACAAGTGATCCCTGTTTGTGTTGACAGCCCCCATATGTCCCATATGGCATATACACTGTTGCATAGTACTAAAGCTGTTATTGTCATACAGTTTTTGTATGAAGGAGTCTTCCACTGAGAGCAAGGATATGTCCCCGGTCCCATGAGAGCCATGCTAACCGCTCTTCAGCTACCAGCTGCTCTGGTGGCATTCTCTATCCCCCAGCGTGCCATGTGACTGGCAGCAGTCACGTGATGCATGGGAGAGCAGCTGGGGTGCAGGTGAGTGAGCATGTGAATGCATGAGCATGATTATGTGTAGTGTATGTGTAGCTGTAGCCTATGGGTGGGTTTACAAGTGTACTGATAGAATTACCTTGTTCTTGTGGGGCTTCAAATATCATTATCTGCCGCAACATGGAAACTGATACAAAGCAAGGGTACCATGCTGCATGTGTACTCTCATAGGGCAGCCATGAGAAAAGTTGGGCCTCAGTACTACAGGGGAATTGACTAGTAAGTGGGGATGTGACCATGCACCATTGTGATCACCTGGCATTCGCTGCTGCTGCTGTACCTCCATGAAGGTGCAGTGTGGATGCAACACTGGGAGGCATGGGTCCCCAGAAAGACCTCAACTCCAATACTTGGTCTGTGAATGTGAACTCTTTAGTGTTCTATTGAGGTGTTGAGATGTTACAAGTGTTCATCAACTTTGGCTCTCGCTATCACCCTTTTTCCCATTCAGGATAATATACTTGTCATTTTGGAATTTGAGTCCTTAGCTGCTATGGATCTACCTACAAGTTATATGTGCATATAGCACATCCTCTACTGGTAGTGCCAGATTATTCCCATTTGTATTAGATCACATTAGTAGACAGTGCCAATTTCTTCGGGTGGGACACTGCTTCCATCTGCAAGATGGTGTGCATCACAAAAACTAAGTTCTGTGAAAAGTTTTTATTACTCATCATTTGTCTTACTTCTCTTGCGTCAAAGGGACAATTGATCTACCGTTCATTAAAAGTTTCTTGTGTATTTGTCAGTGAGTGTGATTTTAACTTTCTGGTATTCTCTATTTCTTTGCTTTCCATCTTGCATATAAAATATGCTCTCATTTGCTTATTGTATGGCTGTATCTACAACTTTAAGGGGTTATTTTTGTTCCTTTCAGAAATCAGGAATGCTGAGAGGAGTCAGGCATGGTCTTGTCCTCAGACCCTGAAAGGTGGCACAACCAGTCCCCCCAAGTTGGGCTGTAATGTCACCTTCAGCAGTCTGCAGGGTGTCTAATATTCACAGATGGATGTGACCATGCCACCATATACTTAGCCCTTTAAGTATCAGGGCCTGAAACTTGTCATGGTGGCCCTAGTAGAACTAATGGCGTAAATAAAATACATCATGAAAAAAGGAAAGACATAACTATGCAGTACTTTTCATGTGTTATAAGTCAGTCCTATTTGCCCTGATATGTTGCCAATTCTCAAATGCTACTGATGGGCAACAAATATCTACATTTATTATGAATGAGTTTCTGTGTCTAATTGCACTTACAGTAATGGGCCCTACATGCTTGGCGATAATGATGATCGATATGAACGATATTGTTAAAAAATGAATGATAAATCTTTCATATCGGTCAGTGTGTATGCATCAACGATGAACGATGTGCGGCCCCGCGATCGTTCATTGTTGATCTATACTCGTTTATACATGCAAGTCAATTTGGACGATATAGATGTATGTACTTTCATATCATCCAAATTGTCTATCGATATCGTCCAGTGTGTAGGCAAAAATTGTTGGCGGAAAAATTGACCATCGATAATATTGTTGGTCGATAAAATCGCTAACATCGCTCAGTGTCTAGTGTGCCTGCAACCGCTGCCTACTGGGGCCCAAAGTATAGTCCTAAAATGTCACAGTCCAAATTCCCCCAGCCTTCCGCAGGAACGACCATCACACCATAGTCAATGACAATTAAAGTACAATTTTATTGCATAATGCGATTCCAATAATAAAATATGGGTGTGGTATGATATGCAGACCATTATGGGACAGTCAGTGTGGTCATAATGTCTGCATTGACCATGTCTCTACATTTATCATGTAGACAGTGATTAAATGTTGTCATATTAGAATGTCAGCACCAACCCTGGTGGCCAGTGGTCACTTGACTTACCTGCTCCAGATGGCTGCAGCAGCATCTTCTGGGTCCCAGCGGTCATGTGATCATCACTTCTGGGTCAGACCTGGCCCTCATGATAATTGCCAGAGACTGTTCAAATGAAAGCATAACAACCATTTTGGTGATCTCCAGCTTTCTCAAGAATTTGAGCTCTTGGGTAAGGCAGAGATTGCCAAAACGGACGTCTGCCTTTCATTGTATGTATGTATGTATGTATAAAATATATAGTTTTATATAAGTTTTGCACAGAATATAGCATTGTGTGATTTTATTTATATAATTTTCTAAAAAAACAAAAACAAATGACATACACCTATACATTAATATGTTTATCTAATGCAGGGAGATTATTATGCTAGATACACAGCTTTGGGTTGGTGTGGGCGGGCTGCTTCGGGGCATCATAATTGTAACACATAATCTATCACTTTTTTTTTTTTAATTGTTTAATTTTTATTGGAAATTTAAAAAGTTACACCCAGACATTAAAGAGGCATATGAATTGTAAGGCAAACATGAGGAATAATACAGGAGGGCATAAACAGTGTATAAATTACAAAATAAAGATTAGCCACCAAGCCATCGGACATGAGAAATGGAATAATAGCAGGATATAGTAAAAACAATGACATACAGAATACCCCACATCAAACACTGATAACGTAATCGCCACCCGAAGGCGCCATTCGGGTGTACACATGAGAGAACCAGATTTATAATGGGGCATAGATGACATACCATAAATGAAAATATAAATAACTCGCATCCATCAGAATATCAAAACAAAAAGCCTCACATTCCCCCACCCCATATACCCTAACCTACAAACAAAACAAATACACAAAATAAAATAAAGGCACCCAAAGCAAACCTCCCAAGAACCCCCCACCCTGTATAACCTAACCCCAACCTAGGCATACCTGGATCCCCATAAGAACCCCATCCCTAACTACACTACACCTAAATGCCTAACATCCCTCCAACCCCCAACCCCCAACCCCATAACACAGGATAAGTATATTGTATAATTGACAGGGGCAGCTAAAATAAATGGCCATAAACTAAGTGGAGCAGGTTATACCCACAGAATAGTAAAGTAGTATGCAAATACTGAGTTAGCTGAGCTTAAAGACAGAATATAACTTTAAATGGCTGTGGAACTAAAACAAGCGACCACAGACTAATTATGTCAAGCTTCTCCGACAAAATGGTTAAAAGTGCACAAGTTCTTAGATACAAGGAGCTGAAAAACAGACATAATACTGATGTAACACTATATAAAGGGCCATACACCAATTAGAACAGGATTCTCTCGGAATGTAAGTGTTGCACGCAAATATTTAGCTATAATGAGCACGAGGATGGCAGAACAACAAAACTGTAGCTACAGGATAAGCACACGATTTACTGTAAATGAAAGGGGCAATTAAATAAAAGACCATAAACTAAATAGAGCAGGTTATACCCATAGAATAGTAAAGTATTATGCAAATACCAAGATAACTGAGTGTAAAGAACAGACATAATATAAATAGAAGTGGCTGCAGCATTAAAATAAATGACCACAACCTATATATGGGAAGTTGCTCCTGCAAAATAGTGAAAAATGCACACACAGTAGGTTTAGATACACTGAGCCGGAAAACAGACGAATATCTATATAAGTGACAATAACACTAAATAAATGGCCTTAATCATTAGAGCAGAATTCTCCTGGAAAATAATTAGTTGTATGCAAATAATTATTTAGAATGAGACAAGAATAGCAGTATAACACAACTGGAGCTTTGAAAGGATGTACAAACAATATGAAATTACGCAGTAGCTAACGAGAATCAGTATACAGAACAGAGCACAGTAAGGGTCTCAGCGGCCAGTGAAATGGTTCCCAGTCCCAAGGGGAGCAAAATCAGTCCGGAGGATGACTCCACCCTGGAGCAAAGTAATCCAGCCAAATGACAGTCCCTCGAGAGTGGGCAGAAGGATAAACTGGGCCATCAGCTGTCACACACAGCTGTGTCAAAATAAATGTATAGGGACAAGTGGCAGCTGAAGAAAACTGGATTGGGGACAAAAACCTCCATCCACGGGTTACACCGAACCACTGTTACAAATAAATATTACAGTGGAAAGCCATTCCCTCTCGCGGACTGCCAGCAAACTGGAGGATGTTACGTCGCCATTCTCCCTCTTCATCGGGTAAGTGACTCTGTGTGACTGCAGATTGAATCTTCACTCGGGACCATGGAATCACCACTAAAGAAACAGAGACCGCTGGAGGATCCACACGCGCCATCACCAGCCGTAGTTCACGGTGAATATGCGTAAGGTCATCCCTCAGCTCCTCCAGTCTATTAGTAATTCGTTGCTCGGAAGAACCCACAGCGGTAAGCACCTTCTGTAGTGTAATAGTAAGTGGTGCAGATAAAGTCTCACTAAGGGGCCCTGAGAGCTGCTGCACCGAATCAGGATAAAAGGACATAGAAGCAAAGCCATCCTGCTCACCAGCTACAGAGTTGTGGTAGAATTCGCACATTATGACAAAGCTGGAGACAGGGCACAGAAATCCACAGGATACTGCCACCAAAACCTCTGCAGAGCACACAGGCCCCAGCAGCTGAGTGAGGGCAGAGCTGCAGCAGGAGCACCAGCCACACTGAGAGCAGAGTCTGCCTCAGGATCTAGTCACAGACTTCACCAGCCAGTAAGTTAGGACTCTTGGCACCGAGGATCCCCAAATTCACACTGCAGGAGCAGAGGGGGATACTGCACTCTTGCAGAAATTTTCAGCCACAGAACACCAGGGAAACAGGAGATAGATCAGGATATTAGCAGGAGCTCTGGCAGGAAGCTGCCTACACCATGCTGTGTCAAGCCACGCCCCCAATCTATCACTTTTTAGCATTTAAATTGCTTTATACAATACTAATGTAACACTTTTTTAACACTAATTAATACTTTTCACCTATGTAACACTTTTGGCACTGAGCTGCTACTTCTTATTAATGGCACACCTTTTAACATTTAAACTGCTACTTCTCGCTAGTGTGATGCCTTGGGGTGGTGGGTTGTGCTGGCCTGGGGGTCCCGTGCTCTAGACTTGAACCTTAAGAATGTTAGGGACCCACCTGCTGATGGCACCCGGCTCTTAGTAGGTACGCCCATATTTTGGGGACAAAAGTTATGCTAAGAACCTCAATTTTACTCCATGTTAAATTGTAGTTTATTTTAATTGTTCTTGGTGTTTAGAGTGTGCACCTGCTTTTTTCTGTGTAGATACACAGCCTCAGAAATGTAGTCTAGTATTTATGTTTAGTTCTTGTAAACAGTTATGCTTTTATTGCTTTAAAGCTATTACTTGAAACACTTATGTTTATAAAAATATATATTCCTGATCATCAGAAGTAGAGTTAAGCAATAGTATATATTAGAGCTAATACTTCTATTAATGTCACTTGGCCCTTATATATAGATGACTTATCTTTCTTATTCCCAGTCCTGTCTGCGATCCTGTTTCCAAGAAAGGATGGTAGAACAATGTAATTGTGCCCATTACCTGTACCCACTACCGGATGGGGCCAGTTACTGTAATAACCAGGATGATCCGGACTGGGGTAGGTAAATGTGCCATACATAGTTAATACTATATGGAATAGGCAAAGTGACTGGGTCTAAATCTCATGAAGCCCAGTCAGTGCAATCTACTGATGTTAACATACAGATTTTATGACTCTGATCACATTTGTTGTACCAGACTCACATGGGATCTCATTCGGGTCCAGTTATAAAGCGCAGAATGAGTCCTGCGATGACTGAATCAATCCGGCATCAGACTATCAGTGATTGACAGTCTGGCGCCTCTCGGGGGCAGGGAGGGGCCGGCGACGGACTCTGTTTGTGAAAACGGAGGTGTGAAGCCGCCATTTAGGAGGAGGGAAGAGACCAGGATCTGCGTCATAGGATGGAGATTTCCTGGCCTCTTTAACGGGCGGCTTGTGCAACCCCATGGGTGCCTCAAGCCGCCCCAATGGTGTTGCAGTGGTCTGATTCTCGGATCACTACTGCAGTAGGAGGCACCGGCTTGTAATAGACGCCTCCTGATGCTTTTACCCACAGAGCTATCACTGCTGCTTCCAAGGAAGCGATAGCCACTCCAACCACATCTGAATTAGCCCCATAAAGTTTCAGCTGGCTGGAAAAAGATCAGCCATGGGAGGTGCAAGGGGTAATTACTGTGAGCCACTGCTACACAAAGATGCGTTTCGTGTCCTTGAGGAGCAGGGGCGTGGTAGTGATGACACTTCACAAGAAAGATAAGCAAGACCTGGAAGTTGGCCTACGTTCCTGTGTATCCCGGCGGACTCCCACAATGTCTCCTGGACAGTAGGCTGCAATACATACCAGTGACCAGCCAGCATACACACCAGCCACCATGCTCTGTTATTTGTGTGTGGAGAATAGCTAACTGTTTCTCTGTGCCTCTATTCACAGTGTCCTGCTATTATCAGATGGAGGACTCTGTAACTGTGAGAGAAAGATGCATTGATCTGTGTAAGCAGCCATGCAAGTAAGTGTGCTACATTACTACAACTGTAACTTCTCTCATATAAGCACCAGGGTCTCTGCTCACTAGATTTGTGCATAGCAGAGCAGTAGTGAACTGGAGACAGCCGCGGTGGGTGCGGCATTGAAAAGGGATGGGGGTGTTTTTGCACATCGGGAATGCAGGCCTCATACATACATACATACATACATACATACATACATACATACATACATACATACATATACATAATCCCTTGTCATGAAAGTGGCAAACTAGGGCCGGCTACCAGCAATATCAGCGTGTCTCTGCACCCACAATGAGGCACCTTTAAATGGGGCATCTGTAAAAGGCATAGAGTAGCTTTCTCAGAGTTCAGGTCTGCATTTATGCAAACCCTCAGCGTGCTTGGACTACACACGTATAGTGCATATATGTAGAATTTACGACACCCAAACAGGCATACGTTCAACACTGCATCAGGCCTGGTGTGTATTATATGTATTAATCCCTGTGTGATACTTGCTGACGTGCTATATTTTCTACCCTCTCCCCCTACACATACCCACACGCAACCACTTTCTTGTTTTTTTTTTCTTTCTCTCTTCATTAATTTTTAAGAAAAATCAATAAAAGAACCTTAAAACAAGGAAACTCAATTAAATCAAGTTTCAAAGCTCTGCATGAAGATCTATTTTTACAGAGCCCAATCTCATGTTCATCATAATTTGTTCTTTTCATGAAAGATGTCAGTAAGTTATAAGAAAGTGAACAGACAAGTAACATGCAACTTTCTACCGGTGTTTCTTTATTACAGTGACAGTAACTATAGAATGACCATCTCCATGGCTGACTGGCCGTCTGCTGCAGCAGAGGTAAGGGCAACAATTCAACAACGTGAATATGTTGCCTTCAATGGACCAGCAGTAGCTCCAATATGTGTACATGAAGCTCCCAGTGCCATGTCCTTAGCCAAAAGCTCCCAGTGCCATGTCCTTAGCCAAAAGCTCCCAGTGCCAGGTCCTTAGCCAAAAGCTCCCAGTGCCAGGTCCTTAGCCAAAAGCTCCCAGTGCCAGGTCCTTAGCCAAAAGCTCCCAGTGCCAGGTCCTTAGCCAAAAGCTCCCAGTGCCAGGTCCTTAGCCAAAAGCTCCCAGTGCCAGGTCCTTAGCCAAAAGCTCCCAGTGCCAGGTCCTTAGCCAAAAGCTCCCAGTGCCAGGTCCTTAGCCAAAAGCTCCCAGTGCCAGGTCCTTAGCCAAAAGCTCCCAGTGCCAGGTCCTTAGCCAAAAGCTTCCAGTGCCAGGTCCTTAGCCAAAAGCTTCCAGTGCCAGGTCCTTAGCCAGGGACTCCCAGTGCCAGGTCCTTAGCCAGGGACTCCCAGTGCCAGGTCCTTAGCCAAGAAATCCCAGTGCCAGGTCCTTAGCCGGGGACTGCCAGTGCCAGGTCCTTAGCCAAAAGCTTCCAGTGCCAGGTCCTTAGCCAGGGACTCCCAGTGCCAGGTCCTTAGCCAAAAGCTTCCAGTGCCAGGTCCTTAGCCAGGGACTCCCAGTACCAGGTCCTTAGCCAGGGACTCCCAGTACCAGGTCCTTAGCCAGGGACTCCCAGTGCCAGGTCCTTAGCCAGGGACTCCCAGTACCAGGTCCTTAGCCAGGGACTCCCAGTGCCAGGTCCTTAGCCAAGAAATCCCAGTGCCAGGTCCTTAGCCGGGGACTCCCAGTGCCAGGTCCTTAGCCGGGGACTCCCAGTGCCAGGTCCTTAGCCGGGGACTCCCAGTGCCAGGTCCTTAGCCGAGGACTGCCAGTGCCAGGTCCTTAGCCGGGGACTCCCAGTGCCAGATCCTTAGCTAAGAACTCCTTGTTCCAAGCCCTTAGCCAAGTATTCCCAGTGCCAGGTCCATAGCCAAGGACTTCCAGTGCAAGGCCCTTAGTTAAGAACTCCCATTGCCAGATCCTTAGATAAGAAGTTTACATTCATAGTCAATGGATATATTACAATCAAAGTATAGAAGATCCTTAAATGGGATGACTGTCAGGTTTTAGCCTGCAGCATGAATACACAGTAGTGACCCATAGTGTATGAGCAGTGGCCCATCTTGAATATTGGATTTAGGTACCATTTGTATGTTGGTAGTTCCACTTTCAGTGTATTATGTGGTTGTCTGTAACTAGTGTAACCTATGACTTTCCAGCTATTTTGGAACTAAGTTTCATCTTGCCCTCTGCTAGTGTATGCTGTGCTTTTGTACTTCCACAACACTGAAGAGGCAGAGGCAGTGATAATATACATTGTCATCGGCCCACTGTACCATGCAGCTTGTGTTCCTGCGGTCTGCTTTGCCGCTGTAGCTTCTACAAAGCAGTGCGGGGAGCCGAGTCCACCCGTGTGCTCAGCTTGTACTGCTATACAAAGTACAGTAAATGTAATCTTAACTCTGATATTTTAAGGGTTTTCTAGAATAAAAACCTACTGTGTATAACAAATTGCCCTTTGGCAGGCACTTACTCACTTAGGGGTCAGTTTATTATATGGAGAAGAACCTAAAACCACTTTTCCTTGTCACAGTGGCTGCAGAGGCGTCTTGCGACATACTTTTCTGCATATGATACATTCCCTAAGATGTATATTTCACTGTGCCCTTCTGTGATATTATTTAATTTTCATTTCTCTGACGTCCTAAGTGGATGCTGGGGACTCCGTCAGGACCAAGGGGGGGGATAGCTTTAGGATCAGGTGGTGTGCACTGGCTCCTCCCCCTATGACCCTCCTCCAAGCCTCAGTTAGGTTTTTGTGCTCGGCCGAGAAGGGTGCAATCTAGGTGGCTCTCCTAAAGAGCTGCTTAGAGTAAAAGTTTTATTAGGTTTTTTATTTTCAGTGAGTCCTGCTGGCAACAGGCTCACTGCAACGAGGGACTTAGGGGAGAAGAAGTGAACTCACCTGCGTGCAGGATGGATTGGCTTCTTAGGCTACTGGACACTAGCTCCAGAGGGACGATCACAGGTACAGCCTGGATGGGTCACCGGAGCCGTGCCGCCGACCCCCTTGCAGATGCTGAAGAGAGAAGAGGTCCAGAAATCGGCGGCTGAAGACTTCTCAGTCTTCATGAGGTAGCGCACAGCACTGCAGCTGTGCGCCATTGCTCTCAGCACACTTCACACCAACGGTCACTGAGGGTGCAGGGCGCTGGGGGGGGCGCCCTGGGCAGCAATGAAAGTACCTATACTGGCTAAAAATACATCACATATAGCCTCTGGGGCTATATGGATGTATTTAACCCCTGCCAGGTTGTCAGAAAAACGGGAGAAGAAGCCCGCCGAAAAGGGGGCGGGGCCTATTCTCCTCAGCACACAGCGCCATTTTCCCTCACAGAACTGCTGGTGGGAAGGCTCCCAGGCTCTCCCCTGCACTGCACTACAGAAACAGGGTTAAAACAGAGAGGGGGGGCACTTATTTGGCGATATGATTATATATTAAGATGCTATAAGGGGAAAACACTTATATAAAGGTTGTCCCTGTATAATTATAGCGTTTTGGTGTGTGCTGGCAAACTCTCCCTCTGTCTCCCCAAAGGGCTAGTGGGGTCCTGTCCTCTATCAGAGCATTCCCTGTGTGTGTGCTGGGTGTCGGTACGTGTGTGTCGACATGTATGAGGACGATGTTGGTGAGGAGGCGGAGCAATTGCCTGTAATGGTGATGTCACTCTCTAGGGAGTCGACACCGGAATGGATGGCGTATTTAGGGAATTACGTGATAATGTCAACACGCTGCAAGGTCGGTTGACGACATGAGACGGCCGGCAAACAAATTAGTACCTGTCCAGGCGTCTCAAACACCGTCAGGGGCTTTAAAACGCCCATTTACCTCAGTCGGTCGACACAGACACAGACAGGGACACTGACTCCAGTGTCGACGGTGAAGAAACTAACGTATTTTCCTTTAGGGCCACACGTTACATGTTAAGGGCAATGAGGGAGGTGTTACATATTTCTGATACTACAAGTACCACAAAAAAGGGTATTATGTGGGGTGTGAAAAAACTACCTGTAGTTTTTCCTGAATCAGATAAATTAAATGAAGTGTGTGATGATGCGTGGGTTTCCCCCGATAGAAAATTATTGGCGGTATACCCTTTCCCGCCAGAAGTTATGGCGCGTTGGGAAACACCCCTTAGGGTGGATAAGGCGCTCACACGCTTATCAAAACAAGTGGCGTTACCGTCTCCAGATACGGCCGCCCTCAAGGAGCCAACTGATAGGAGGCTGGAAAATATCCTAAAAAGTATATACACACATACTGGTGTTATACTGCGACCAGCGATCGCCTCAGCCTGAATGGGCAGCGCTGGGGTGGCTTGGTCGGATTCCCTGACTGAAAATATTGATACCCTTGACAGGGACAGTATTTTATTGACTATAGAGCATTTAAAGGATGCATTTCTATATATGCGAGATCCACAGAGGGATATTTGCTCTCTGGCATCAATAGTAAGTGCGATGTCCATATCTACCAGAAGATGTTTATGGACACGACAGTGGTCAGGTGATGCAGATTCCAAACGGCACATGGAAGTATTGCCGTATAAAGGGGAGGAGTTATTTGGGGTCGGTCCATCGGACCTGGTGGCCACGGCAACAGCTGGAAAATCCACCTTTTTTACCCCAAGTCACATCTCAGCAGAAAAAGACATCGTCTTTTCAGCCTCAGTCCTTTCGTCCCCATAAGGGCAAGCGGGCAAAAGGCCAGTCATATCTGCCCAGGGATAGAGGAAAGGGAAGAAGACTGCAGCAGGCAGCCCATTCCCAGGAACAGAAGCCCTCCACCGCTTCTGCCAAGTCCTCAGCATGACGCTGGGGCAGTACAAACAGGTGCGGTGGGGGGTCGTCTCAAGAGTTTCAGCACGCAGTGGGCTCACTCGCAAGTGGACCCCTGGATCCTACAAGTAGTATCCCAGGGGTACAGATTGGAAATTCGAGACGTCTCCCCCTCGCAGGTTCCTGAAGTTTGCTTTACCAACGTTTCCCTCCGACAGGGAGGCAGTATTGGAAACAATTCACAAGCTGTATTCCCAGCAGGTGATAATCAAAGTACCCCTCCTACAACAAGGAAAGGGGTATTATTCCACACTATATTGTGGTACCGAAGCCAGACGGCTCGGTGAGACCTATTCTAAATCTGAAATATTTGAACACTTACATACAAAGGTTCAAATCAAGATGGAGTCACTCAGAGCAGTGATAGCGAACCAGGAAGAAGGGGACTATATGGTGTCCCTGGACATCAGGGATGCTTACCTCCATGTCCCAATTTGCCCTTCTCACCAAGGGTACCTCAGGTTCGTGGTACAGAACTGTCACTATCAGTTTCAGACGCTGCCGGTTGGATTGTCCACGGCACCCCGGGTCTTTACCAAGGTAATGGCCGAAATGATGATTCTTCTTCAAAGAAAATGGACGATCGCCTGATAAGGGCAAGGTCCAGAGAACAGTTGGAGGTCGGAGTAGCACTATCTCAAGTAGTTCTACGACAGCACGGGTGGATTCTAAATATTCCAAAATTGCAGCTGTTTCCGACGACACGTCTGCTGTTCCTAGGGATGATTCTGGACACAGTCCAGAAAAGGGTGTTTCTCCCGGAGAAGAAAGCCAGGGAGTTATCCGAGCTAGTCAGAAACCTCCTAAAACCAGGAAAAGTGTCAGTGCATCATTGCACAAGGGTCCTGGGAAAAATGGTGGCTTCTTACGAAGCGATTCCATTCGGCAGATTTCACGCAAGAACTTTTCAGTGGGATCTGCTGGAAAAATGGTCCGGATCGCATCTTCAGATGCATCAGCGGATAACCCTGTCTCCAAGGACAAGGGTGTTTCTTCTGCGGTGGCTGCAGAGTGCTCATCTACTAAAGGGCCGCAGATTCGGCATTCAGGACTGGGTCCTGGTAACCACGGATGCCAGCCTGAGAGGCTGGGGAGCAGTCACACAGGAAAAAAATTTCCAGGGAGTGTGATCAAGTCTGGAGACTTCTCTCCACATAAATATACTGGAGCTAAGGACAATTTACAATGCTCTAAGCTTAGCAAGACCTCTGCTTCAAGGTCAGCCGGTATTGATCCAGTGGGACAACATCACGGCAGTCGCCCACGTAAACAGACAGGGCGGCACAAGAAGCAGGAGGGCAATGGCAGAAACTGCAAGGATTCTTCGCTGGGCGGAAAATCATGTGATAGCACTGTCAGCAGTGTTCATTCCGGGAGTGGACAACTGGGAAGCAAACTTCCTCAGCAGGCACGACCTCCACCCGGGAGAGTGGGGACTTCATCGGGAAGTCTTCCACTTGATTGTGAACCGTTGGGAAAGACCAAAGGTGGACATGATGGCGTCCCGCCTGAACAAAAAACTGGACAGGTATTGCGCCAGGTCAAGAGACCCTCAGGCAATAGCTGTGGACGTTCTGGTAACACCGTGGGTGTACCAGTCGGTGTATGTGTTCCCTCCTCTGCTTCTCATACCCAAGGTACTGAGAATTATAAGACGTAGAGGAGTAAGAACTATACTCGTGGCTCCGGATTGGCCAAGAAGGACTTGGTACCCGGAACTTCAAGAAATGCTCACAGAGGACTCATGGCCTCTGCCGCTAAGAAGGGACTTACTTCAGTAAGTACCATGTCTGTTTCCAAGACTTACCGCGGCTGCGTTTGACGGCATGGCGGTGGAACGCCGGATCCTAAGGGAAAAAGGCATTCCGGAAGAGGTCATTCCTACCCTGGTCAAAGCCAGGAAGGAGGTGACCGCACAACATTATCACCACATGTGGCGAAAATATGTTGCGTGGTGTGAGGCCAGGAAGGCCCCACGAAGAAATTTCAACTCTGTCGATTCCTGCATTTCCTGAAAACAGGAGTGTCTATGGGCCTCAAATTGGGGTCCATTAAGGTTCAAATTTCGGCCCTGTCAATTTTCTTCCAGAAAGAATTGGCTTCAGTTCCTGAAGTCCAGAAGTTTGTCAAGGGAGTACTGCATATACAACCCCCTTTTGTGCCTCCTGTGGCGCTGTGGGATCTCAACGTAGTTCTGGGATTCCTCAAATCACATTGGTTTAAACCGCTCAAATCTGTGGATTTGAAATATCTCACATGAAAAGTGACCATGCTGTTGGCCCTGGCCTCGGCCAGGCGAGTGTCAGAATTGGCGGCTTTGTCTCACAAAGCCCATATCTGATTGTCCATTCGGACGGGGCAGAGTTGCGGACTCGTCCCCAGTTTCTCCCTAAGGTGGTGTCAGCGTTTCACCTGCACCAGTTTATTGTGGTACCTGCGGCTACTAGGGACTTGGAGGACTCCAAGTTGCTAGATGTTGTCAGGGCCCTGAAAATATAGGTTTCCAGGACGGCTGGAGTCAGGAAAACTGACTTGCTGTTATCCTGTAGGCACCCAAAAATCTGGGTGCCCTTGCTTCTAAGCAGACGATTGCTAGTTGGATGTGTAGTACAATTCAGCTTGCACATTCTGTGGCAGCACTGCCACAGCCAAAATATGTAAATGCCCATTCCACAAGGAAGGTGGGCTCATCTTGGGCGACTGCCCGAGGGGTCTCGGCTTTACAACTTTGCCGAGCTGCTACTTGGTCAGGGGCACACCCTGGCTGAGGAGGACCTGGAGTTCTCTCATTCGGTGCTGCAGAGTCATCCGCACTCTCCCGCCCGTTTGGGAGCTTTGGTATAATCCCCATGGTCCTGACGGAGTCCCCAGCATCCACTTAGGACGTCAGAGAAAATAAGAATTTACTTACCGATAATTCTATTTCTCGTAGTCCGTAGTGGATGCTGGGCGCCCATCCCAAGTGCGGATTGTCTGCAATACTTGTACATAGTTATTGTTACAAAAATCGGGTTATTATTGTTGTGAGCCATCTTTTCAGAGGCTCCGCTGTTATCATGCTGTTAACTGGGTTCAGATCACAAGTTGTACAGTGTGATTGGTGTGGCTGGTATGAGTCTTACCCGGGATTCAAAATCCTTCCTTATTGTGTACGCTCGTCCGGGCACAGTATCCTAACTGAGGCTTGGAGGAGGGTCATAGGGGGAGGAGCCAGTGCACACCACCTGATCCTAAAGCTTTTACTTTTGTGCCCTGTCTCCTGCGGAGCCGCTATCCCCCCCCCCTTGGTCCTGACGGAGTCCCCAGCATCCACTACGGACTACGAGAAATAGAATTATCGGTAAGTAAATTCTTATTTTTACTTCCAGGACTGGATTTTTCACGTTCTATCTTTTGAGAAAGACTTCAGCCCAGAAATCACTGTTGACAGGTATATAGATTAATACGGTAGTGTATACACAGCTGTTCAATCATTATCTGTGGCGCTGGCCTTGTCAAATGAGGATCTGGCTTCAGAGGAACTGGGCGTGGTCTGGAAGAATAAAGTGAGGCTTTATCTGGTCACATCTACAGAGTGTCAAATTTGAATGCATTGATTAGCCCAGAGCAGAGGTTCTCAAATGCGGTCCTCAAGGCACCCCAACGGTCCAGATTTTAGGTATATCCATGGCTTAGCACAGAGGGTTAAATCAAATTGACTGAGCTGCTAATTAAGTCATGTGTGGCTAAGCATGGATATACTTAAAACCTGGGCCCTCATTCCGAGTTGATCGGTCGCAAGGCGAATTTAGCAGAGTTACACACGCTAAGCCGCCGCCTACTGGGAGTGAATCTTAGCTTCTTAAAATTGCGACCGATGTATTCGCAATATTGCGATTACTAACTACTTAGCAGTTTCAGAGTAGCTCCAGACTTACTCTGCCTGTGCGATCATTTCAGTGCTTGTCGTTCCTGGTTGACGTCACAAACACACCCAGCGTTCGCCCAGGCACTCCCACCGTTTCTCCGGCCACTCCTGCGTTTTTTCCGGAAACGGTAGCGTTTTCAGCCACACGCCCCTGAAACGCCGTGTTTCCGCCCAGTAACACCCATTTCCTGTCAATCACATTACGATCGCCGGAGCGAAGAAAAAGCCGTGAGTAAAAATACTTTCTTCATAGTAAAGTTACTTGGCGCAGTCGCAGTGCGAACTTTGCGCATGCGTACTAAGCGGATTTTCACTGCGATGCGATGAAAAAGAACGAGCGAACAACTCGGAATGAGGGCCCTGGACCGTTGGGGTACCTTGAGGACAGCGTTTGAGAACCTCTGGACTAGAGGTTCCCAAACACTGTCCTCATGGCACCCTGACGGTTAAGGTTTTAAGGATATCCATGGCTGAGCACAGATGGTTAAATCAAAATGCGGTACTAATTAAGTCACCAGTGGCCAAGCTTGGCTATCCTTAAAACCTGGACTGTTAGGGTGCCTTGAGGATTGCGTTTGAGAACCTCTGGAACAGACAGCAGTGATTGTACGCTGACCAGTACTTTAAGTACTGAATCTTTTTTTGCTGCCTGTATTGAAAAATAAAAAAAAGACACTTAAGCAAACAAGAAAAAGAAACAATGTTGCCTCGAAATGGGAATTGTAAAAGTTTTAACTTTTGAATGTCTTTATCTTCAGCAATAGCATCATCTTGCTGAACATCTACTTCCAAGAATTTAATTACCGCACTATTTCTGAGTCGGCAACCACCAATGTGAGTCTGTATATGACGTAAGAACACCACCTTTTGTGGAAACTACCAAGTGTTTCATATTGATTTTTTTTCTGAGTAATGGAGGCCTAGCGGTAGACTTACTAAAGCTTCTAAAACAGACAAGTGCTGGTGTTACCCATGGCAACCTGATTTTGTCTATCATTTCCTAGAATGCAATAGACTAAATCTGTTTGGTTGCTATGGACATCACTTGTCAGTTTTAGAAGCTTTACTAAATCTACCCACTAATCTATATGCAGATACCATAGTGGTTTCTTCTACACAACCTGTTTCAGTCCTCTTGGTAGATTTACTATATGGTGCAGGGTTTATTGTCCTTTTAAATATCCTGCATAAACGTCTTCAAATTTGCCGGGTTTTAAACCCTCACGCTTTGTAAATAAACTCCTCCGTCTCACTGGAGTATTACCGCTGTTATTACTTAAGATTACCATGAGCCCTGGCTATTGCTGTAGCCATTAAGGGTATTTATCAAACAAGGAAGCAATACACACCTAGAATGAATATGGCATTTCCTAATGAATTCATCTATGTATATGTAGTAGGTGAAGAATGTAGTAACTCAACCATTGCCAGTCGGGTCCTGGCACCTGCGCAGTAGATCTGACAGGCGCCAGGACGGCGCACATGCATTAGCAGCAGTGGGGACTGTGCATCGGAAGCAGCCCATAGAAGCTGGTTTGGGCTGACGATGAGACAGGGATTGGCTTCCCACAGGAAGCACACTCTCTGCTAATCACAGCCCAGTATGGATGTCCAGAGGGTGGAAACACCTGCCAATGGGATTGCCTTTTCTGAGGGTGACTGCCAATAGGAAGTCTCTGCCAGTCACAGTGAAGCCAGTGCAGTCACGTACTGTAACTGCCTCACTAAGGTGGCGGATATTACTGGGCGGGCTGCAGTCCATAGGTAAAATCTGCTACTGCAGAAGACCCTCGCCGAATGTAATCGGTATCCGAAAACTCCATAACTTATATGTTTTCATTTAAACCGTAAAAGCAAGAACCCAAGTTCATTTAAAATTAAAAGGAACATGTTTCCTAAAATACACGTCTCCTACTATGGAGCCTATTATAATGAATTGCTTACCACTATCACAACCTGCTTAATATGCCTGAACTGCTCTTCTGATCCCTCCCTGAAAAAATTAAATGTGGTTTTATAGCCTTTAGGTTACAGTGGCTATCTACTAAGACCAAACACCCATAAGCGAATCTTTACTGAGCTTGGTAAATGGCTCATTATCGCAGCCCCCATAGAAGGCTATGGGTATTGCTGTTGTGATTGTTAATACTATATCTATAGCCGTACCTCCTCCTTAAATAGCCCAATCCACTAAATTTTGGCAAACCTCCGAAAACAGACATTTTTGGAAGATTGCCACAATTTTAATTGCATAAATATAGCCCCTATATATTTATACTGTAAACGGCAAAATCAAGAAAGAAGGTTAATTAGATTATACACCAAACTACATACTCCACTACGATACACAAGATAGTGTTCTCCGCCAGTTGATTACAACCCAAAACTCCAAATCTATCCCTTATTCTACAGCTGGTGTGGCTGCTATCGAACTTGGGAGGTCAGTTTGGATTCTGGATGGGCGGCTCGGTCCTGTGTATCATCGAGTTTGGAGAGATCATCATAGACTGCATTTGGATCACCATACTCAAACTGCTCGCCTGCAGGAAAGCGAGGAAAGAGAAGAGACGCCGCCCTGATTATGCGGAACCGCCACCTACAATCTCTGAGCTGGTAGAGGCATATTCCAATCCTGGATTCCATCATGAAGATTTAGACCATACCAGTATGCCAATACCAGGCACCCCACCTCCGAAGTATGACTCCCTACGGGTGCAAGAGATGGATGCCATTGAGGCCATATCCAGTGATGAGGAATAATACAACTTTACGAGTATTCATTGTGAAAACTAACATCCATTATTAATGCATCAATCAGTTTCTATTTTAATTAACACCTGAATGAACTGTTAATCATATGTCATAATCTTAAATTATAGGAGAGAAATAAAGCAATCTATGTATTTTTGGAGAAGAAGCAGCACTGAGTACTGGGCATTGTCAGTATTACTCTACTTGGACAGATTAGAATACAACATACAATGGAGCTAAACATACAAAAGTATTCTGATATTGATGCACTTTTAGGATCCACACTAACATAATAATAAAATCGAAGTCTTTATTATAATCCTTCCAGATCATTTCTTCAGCAAAATATTGGATTCAAATTGATGCCCCAGTAACTAGAAAAAGAATAGTGTCCACAAATAATTCTAAGAAAGGATGATGATGTGCCCTAACGGTGCCCCAGTCACAATACCAGTTAATGTTGACTGTAAAGCATCAGTTATTTCACATGTGTATATACATTTTCATATATTGTAAGACATGTTTTATTAATTACCCAACATTAACAGGAAAATTGTGGTGGTTTGAAGTTATATCCAGGGTGCAATGTGTCCTATTCATTCCTGGTAGTCTAACAGGTTGTATCTTAAATGACTAGACTGGGTGTACACTGCTCAGAACAAATAAGATTGAGCGTGCACAAGCTGGGTCTGATATGCTGGTGGTCGGGGTGCCGGCGGTCAGAATACCGACTGTGCCATCCTTGTGGTGAGAATCCCGACAGGGGCACGGTAAGTATATTTACCTTTTCCCAATGCCCCCCTAACCCTCCCGTCTCGCAGCCAAAACCTAAACCCCCCCAGCAGCTGTCCCTAACCCTCCCAGGTGGTGCCTTAAACTAACCCCCCTTCCCGCAGCCTGAACCTAACCCTCCCCCCAGCAGCCTAAACCCAACCTCCCCCTGGGGCTTACATCTCCGGCGGCCCAGCAAACACTCGGGATTCCGCTGCCAGGATTGTGTCCCTATCTGGATGCCAGCACTGGCATTCCGAGCAGTATTGGGATTCCGGCGTTGGTGTTTCAGCTGCAGGGATTCTGACCGGATCCCACGTGCACACTGTGGCCCAAATGTACTAAGCCTTAACAAGAGATAAAGTGGAGACTGATAAAGAGTGATAAAGGACCAGCCAATCAGCTCCTAACTGTCATTTTTCAAACACAACCTGTGACATGGCAGTTAGGAAGCTGATTGGCTGGTCATTTATCAGTCTCCACTTTATATCTTGTTAAGGCTTACTACATTTGGGTCTATGCATCTTACCAAACAACCCAACAATGTACAGTATTTTATGAGATATATTGTTGCCCCGGTACACACTATAATGATCACTGGCTAATTTAAATAATGGGAATATCGTCAGGACGTCTGCTTGGTAGTACACACAGAAGTACAAATCGCTAGCGATATCACTAGCTTTGATCTGCAGCACAGCAAACCTGACGTCACATGCGACTGCGGGATCATGAATATTAAGCATACACACAGTGATATGTCGGTCCGAACCGCCCGATTGGACGACATATTACTCATGCCCAGATTTATCAAGCTTTGGAGAGTGATAAATTGCACGGAGATAAAGTACCAACCAATCAGCCCCTAACTGCCATGTTACAGGCTGTTTGAAAAATGACAGTTAGGAGCTGATTGGCTGGTAATTTATCACAGTGCAATTTATCACTCTCCAAGGTTTGATAAATCTGGGCCTCAGTGTGTACTCTGCTTTAGGGTTACTAGCTTTGTAGCAACTTTATTGCTGTTTGACAAGATTGCACGCAGGGCTCCTAACAGAGAGTTTCTCATATAAGAGTCCTTTATCATTCTGTGCCTTGTATTGATGCAATATAACAGTGAGCAGTGTGCGTCTTATTTTATTGTTGCGCTACCACCACATATTATCAAACAGGCGGTTAGTGCACATTCTGTAAAATGTCACAGCTTCAAATAGCTTGTGGCGGTGATAGGTGTTGTATTCTACACTCCTGATTCCTGCTGTTTTGCCTGTCTGACCTTATGGTGACTTTGTGCATGGATTCTGACTACTCTCTTTGTCTGCCGCCTGCCCTGACCCTGAATGCGGACCTGTCGCTCTCTCTTTTTTGCTGCCTACCTGGATCCCTGCCGTGGAGTTGCTCCTGATGGCTTACAACACACCTTAGAATTCTGTGCGTCTGGCTCGCTGTCTGTGGTTATGCACATTGTACTACTGCCTGTTCTGTTTTGTGTCAAGTGTGATATTTGTAACAATTAAAAAGATTTTACGCTATGGATCCCTTCTCTGGTATCTGCTTCCTTTTCATGGGGTAAGAGCCCGGTTATGAGAAGCTGGACATGGGAGAGAGAGGATAAAGTCTTATTTACCTGCCATAAAGACACACTTGATGATCTCGTTGAAAACCTCCAGTTTGTGAGTGTAACCAATAGAGGCATCCCCGTGAATCGTTTACTTGGTGGTGGATATCTTAAACAATTGGGAAATGTGTGGGGATGTAGTTGTGTGACCGGCGGTCTCCACAATACCGACGCCGTGATCCCACCCCCTAACAATCCTGATAGTCAGCTTGCCGACTAACAGGGACTATTCCCAATCGCAGGTGTCCACGACACCCTTAGAGTGGGAATAGAACCTGTGACAAGCGCAGCTCGCTACTGAGCCCGCAAGGGGCTTCATTGCGCTCGTCCCCCCTTCTGGGCATCTCCAAGCCGGAATCCCGGCGTCGGTATGGTGACCTGCCAGTCACACATACCCAACCCACGGCGGGAACTTTACAACCGATTCTGTCAGAAACTGTATTATATGTAAATTATCCATATACTGTATTCTTGTTACTGAGGAAAAGAACACCATCCTTCAGAAATCTAAGGGGAGTAACACTTATTGTATACACAGTTGAACATTTTCTGTATGTTGTACTCTAGGGAGGGGATTGGAGGCTTGCTTTGTATATTAGCCAGCAGATTAGAGGCCTGCTTTATATATTAGGCCAGACAGTCCCAACCTCAGTCCTCAAGGCATGCTAATGCTGGCTACACACTGATAGATATATCTGCAGATCAATGAAGCTGTAGATATATCTTTAGGCGGATCGGGCAGTGTGCTGTGCATACATACTGCCCAATCCGTCGTGACTGACATCACAAACTGGGCGGGCATTTAAATGCGCCCGCCCAGTTGAGCTATCAAGCACAGGTTGCCTCTGCAGCTGACCTCCCGTACACACACAACGATACACCAATATATCTGTATGAGATATTGGCCATCGTGTGTGCAGCAGGGCCGACGCGATATGTTTGTGAACGACGGCGTTCACAGACATATCGTTGGTACACACTGGCCGACGGACCAGCGATGTATCAGCCAGTGTGTACCCAGCTTTAGTATGCCTTGAGGACCGAGGTTGGGAATGCTTGTATTAGGCAGCAGCTTGGAGGCCTCTGTATTCTAGGCAGCTGATTGGAGGCCTGTTTTGTATTTTAGGCAGCTGATTGGAGGCCAGCTTTATAAACTAACCATCAGATGGCGATTAGAATAGCTATTAGACTAATGAAAACTTGCTTCATTATCTATGTGTTTATGGAAAGTGTTTTATAAAGTAGTCAGAATCAGTGTGATTATGGGATGTATGTAAACCGAGACCCCAATGAATGCCTGTAGTTAGTACAGGAGGTTTCCCTATGAAAGCTAGGACAATTATGAAAATCATTTACTTTATTTACATACCGTTTATGCTACTTCTCAACATAATCACTGTTAAGATTTAAACACTTGCAACCTGACACCAGTTTGTCAATAGTGTTCTAAAATGTGTCCTTGGATCGGAACCACGATTTCACCTCAGCCTTGACCTCATCATTGCTGTTGAAACTTTTTCTGCTCTTTTGAGCGCTGGAAACAGATGAAAATTGCTCGATGCGAGGCCTGAAGAATACAGTGAATGACCAAAAATTCCCAACCAAATTTTGTCAATATAGTAGTTCCTGTGATTGTCTCGCCAAATGAGGGTGTGCACTGATCTCGGGTCAGTGGTGACACCCATATGCCAGTCAGTAACCATCTGCGTGCTGAAGGGGAATGGCCTCATGAGGAAGGGGTGTGGTCTTGAAGCACGCCTCTGATTTTGTCCATTCCTGGAGATATTGGACTGCACTCAGAGACCCTACCTGCACTGCTGGCTCCTCAGTGACGGGAGCTGAGTGCTGCACGATAATGTCACTTTGCAGCACAACTTGAACTGTCAGAGACGCATTGTTTCTTTTATGGGGGGCAGAATAGATGCAATGAAATGTGTGTATTTTGGATTGTGTGTCACCAATTCTGATTGGCTGGCTGATTGTGTACTGACTATTCCAGCTGGTAGTACTTAATTCATCATCATTGTGACTATTATAGATGAATTTGTCTGGCTATTCGCATTTCCATTTAGACTATGAAAGAAGATTCACAGTTTAATTTTAAATGGAGAAAAACCTATAAATTATTAATTAGATTTCCACTGGCCAATAGAAGTTACCAAACTGATATCAGTATCGCTGTTGATAATGCAACTAGATGTCATTTTTAACTCTGAACTGTCCTTATAGTAGGTCCCCACAATATATCTCAAAATCATGTTACATACAGTACATCTAAAAAACATATCCAAAATATCTTACACATGACAATGCAAAAACTCTAATCCATGCTCTCATTATTTCCCAAAATTGATTATTACAATAGTCTTCATACTGGTCTTCCCCAATACAGACTCCCAGCACTACAAACCATCTTGAATGCAGCGGCGAGGCTAATCTTCCACGCTAGGTGTTCATCGTCCTGTGATCCGCTCTGCCAGTCCCTCCATTGGTTACCTGTATTCTACCATATTCAATATAAAATACTTTTACCTACACATAAGACTGTTAACCAAACTGCACCAACATACATCTCTTCGCTTATCTCAAAATATCTCCCTACCCGAACTCTCCGCTCTGCACAAGATCTGTGTCTTTCATCCACACGCATTACTTGCTCCCACTCATGATTACAGGACTTTCTGCTGCGGGGTACACTGGGCTCCACAAGGATAGACATTCGGGTGTAGAGTAGGATCTTGATCCGAGGCACCAACAGGCTCAAAAGCTTTGACTGTTCCCAAGATGCATAGCGCCGCCTCCTCTATAACCCCGCCTCCCTGCACAGGAGCTCAGTTTTGTAGTTGGTGCTGCAGATAGCAGGCACTTAACAGAGGGGCTGCTCCAGGCAGCCCTAAGAAGAGCTTTTTTGTGGAAAAAAGTGAAGACTACAAGGGCTGCAGCAGAGTTTAGATGTCAGGAGACATTCCCTGCTGCAGCTCTATCACTCCCCAGCGGCGCTGTATACTCCCGTGTCCTGGTTGCCGGGTAACTACAGCAGGAGGCTCCGGTTTTCTTGTTAGACACACACGGCTGGGGCTCTCCAGGATCGCGTGGCCGCGCTTCGGGAGGTGGTAAGTGGGTCCTGTTCTCGGGACCCGCGCTTTATCGCAATCCAGTGCGGCCGGTGGGAGGCGGGCCGAGCACTGGCGTGGACACTGTGACAGTACAGGCGACCCCACTAGGCCACCAGGGCGCGGGCAACAGGTCGGTTTCTCCTATAAACCCTTTTTATATATGCCCATAGTACCGGTGGTTATGTCCAGCAGGGGGGATAGGGCTTAGACCTGTAGCCCCTACCTCAGCCCCAGGGCGCCATTTACAGTAAATGTTCCCGCCCTGGAGCTGCATATCTGTCTCTCCCTCACTCCCAGTCAGTGTTTGGGCGACATTTTTCTCAGCTACACTGTTGCTGGGACTGCTTGGGCAAATCCTCCTTTGTAAAGCCGCCTGACAGCGCTGTGACTTTACAAGACGCTTAAGTATTCTACATGTCGTTTAGACAGTGATAGTTAAGAAAGAGTGCATTTAGTCAGGGTTTTTTTGGTACAATTACCCTGTGATATACATCCAGTCTTCACTGTGCAGTGTTATATCTATTGACTACATAGCTATATATAAGCTAGTCCAGTGCAGTATTATTGCTTGTCATAATGTCTGCATTGTACAAACTGTGACTATTTGTGTGTGCATTGGCCTGCTGGGTGACTTCCTTTTCGTGTCTCTCACTCAGCTTGCTATCCCTATATTCTATAACCTGTGGGGGCTAGGTGCGTCAGGTTTATTATAATATAGGTTTTTCACAAGATATACTTTTATTGTATTTTTCTCTGTGATCTTAGTCACTGTACCTCTCCCGAATCCCTGTTTGTGCTGACTACACTGCGCAGGGGTTTGGGTCAGGTATTGTGCTGCTGACAAATTGTACTGTGTTACCTTCTACTGCAAGTTATAACATGTCTGCTTATGAGGGTAACGGTTCTGGGGCTGAACACATTGGGGGTGGTGCTGAAGCCGCAGATACGTTTGAGGAAAATATAGCAGCCGAATGCTCTGGTTCTGGGGGTTCCTTGCCCCCCAGTGGGACTGTGGCAACGGGGGTCCAGAACGACCCGCCGTGGGCTACTTTCTCCACACTACTGACTACGCTAGTTACTAAACTAACGCCCCCTATGGGACCTCCTATGCCGGTACAACATATGTGGTCCCCGCGGTTAATCCGCCGTGGGCAGATAACTTGTCCGCTCAGTTAAAGAAATTGAGCCAGTCACTGACTACTAAAAAGTCTGACCCTTGCTCGCCTAAGACCAAGGGGTCCTCTAAGCGAGCCATTATTTCCTCACAATCCACTGCTGTCACTGACACTTCGTCTGATGAAGATGGCGTTTACACTGACCCCACAGATTCTGACACTGATAATACTGATGGGGATAGTAGTTCACAGGTGGATGTTCCTGATCTATTGGAGGCTATTAGGTTGATTCTACAAATTACGGATGATCCCGAGCCATCCGTTCCTCCTAAGAAGCCAGATAGATTCAAGCGTCAGAAGGTGGTTAAACAAGTTTTACCTCATTCTGATCACCTGGTTGATATAAGTCAGGAATCCTGGGAAAATCCAGGTAAGAAGTTTGTGCCTCACAAGAAGCTACTTGCTCGCTATCCCCTCGTGCCAGAGCTGTCTAAAAATTGGGAGACACCCCCTCCAGTGGACTCGCATGTGGCAAGGATGGTGGTTTCCTCAGCTCTACCTGTCACTACCATCACGTCTCTGAAAGAGCCTATGGATAAACGTGTGGAGGGTTGTCTGAAAGCGATTTACACCCTCACGGGTGCTGCGCAAAGGCCCACTATTGCAGCGACATGGGCTGCAGAGGCTATTGAAGCGTGGGCCCAAAAGTTGGAAGCTGAAATCTCTTCTGATAATGCTAGACAATGTTTGTCATATATTGTCACAGCTTCTCCCTATATTAAAGAGGCGGCTTCTGATGCCGGTGTTCTGGCAGCCAAGGCTTCTACTACATCAGTCCTGGCTCGCCGGATATTGTGGCTGAGATCCTGGTCTGTGGATCTGGATTCTAGAAAAACCCTGGAGGTACTCCCTTTTAAGGGAGATATCTTGATTGGTGAGGACTTAGATAAGATAGTGGCTGATTTGGCTACTGCCAAAACAGCCTGTCTGCCAAGTACTGCTCCTTCTGTGCCGGAGGCTAAAAGTACTTCCTTTCGTCCTTCAGGTAAAGCAAAAGGTCAGGCGTACCACAAACAGGCCTGCATTTCCAAACTAGGTAAGCCAAAGCCCACAAGAGCCTGGGCTGCCCGTCAGCCAGCTTCCAAGACCGATAAGCCTGCCGCATGATGGGGCGGGCCTCCCTCTGGGGGACCCCAGGGTGGGGGACCAGCTTCTAGGGTATACCCAGGAATGGTTGAAGACCACTTCAGATGCCTGGGTACGGGAAGTCGTCACTCGAGGGTACGCCATAGCCTTCAAAAACCGCCTCCCTCATCGATTTTGCCTAACAGACGTCCCGTCGGACCAAATGAAGGCAAAGACTCTTCATTCGGTGGTACAGACCCTTCTGGACACCTGAGTGGTAGTACAGGTGCCACTTACTCAGAGGGGGTACTATTCTCCGCTGTTTCTAGTCCCGAAACCGAATGGGTCCTCCCGGCCCATTCTCAACCTCAAGGCATTGAACAAGTTTGTGAGAATCTCCAAATTCCGTATGGAAACCCTTCGCTCTATTGTTCTGGCCTTGGAACCTGGGGATTATATGGTCTCCCTGGATAAACAGGATGCTTACCTGCATATTCCTATAGCAGTGTCGCATCAGCAATACCTGAGGTTTGTGGTTGGCAACCTCCATTATCAGTTTCGGGCATTACCTTTTGGTTTAACCACGGCTCCGCAAGTCTTCACCAAAGTTATGGCGGTAATGACGGTGGTACTCCGCCGTCAAGGGTTCAGGATCCTACCGTATCTGGACGACTTGTTGATCCTGTCAAATTCCCCAGAAATTCTCCTACGTCACCTAGATCTGACTGTCCAGTTTCTGCAAGCCCACGGGTGGCTCATCAACTGGAAGAAATCCTCTCTGGTCCCTGCTCAGAGCATGGTGCACTGAACAAATTTGCCCGACTGGACGAGGAATCGGAGGATGATAGTGAAGAAATGACGGTGCCGGAGGAGACTGCTCCCTCTAGCATCCAGAGGAGCGGTCCCTCTGGCGCAGTTGGGATAAAAGATAGTGAGGCACCTAGTCAGATGGTGGTGGTAGGGGATTCTATCATCAGGAAGGCAGATAGGGCACCGGGACCGTGATCGCCGTACAGTCTGTTGTCTCCCGGGTGCTCGGGTACGGTACATCGCGGACCGAGTAGATAGATTGTTTGGAGGGGTTAGGAAAGACCCGGCGGTCTTGGTGCACGTTGGCACCAATAACAAAGTTAGCGGAAGGTGGGATGTCCTTAAGAAAGACTATAGGGACTTAGGAAAGAAACTTAAGTCTAAGGTAATATTCTCCGAAATATTACCCGTGCCACACGCTAGTCCAGGGAGGCAGAGGGAGATTAGGGAGGTAAATGTGTGGCTTAGGGATTGGTGCAGGAAAGAGGGGTTTGTGTTCCTGGAACACTGGGCGGACTTCTCAGTCAGGCGCCATCTCTTTTGTCGTGACGGATTGCACCTGACTGAGGAGGGGGCAGCGGTGCTGGTAGGAAGGATGGTTAGAAGCTTGGAGGAGATTTTAAACTAGGAGCCTGGGGGGAGGGTTTAGCTAGAAACTACGGGTCATGCAGTGAGAATAGTGGGGATGACGGTAGTAAACGAAATGGGGGAGAAGTTGGGGGGAGGGTAAGAGCAGGCGGTAAGGTTACTAACATGGGTACTAAAAAGAGATTTTACCAAAGCACTAACCAATGTCGATTACAGGTCATCATTGCTACATAAGCTGAAAGATGTCCCTAACGCAAGGGGAAATACTTATCTTAGTTGTATGTATGTTAACGCTAGAACAGAGGTTCTCAAACTCGGTCCTCGGGAGCCCACACAGTGCATGTTTTGCAGGTAACCCAGCAGGTGCACAGGTGTATTAATTACTCACTGACACATTTTAAAAGGTCCACAGGTGGAGCTAATTATTTCACTTGCGATTCTATGAGGAGACCTGCAAAACATGCACTGTGTGGGCCCCCGAGGACCGAGTTTGAGAACCTCTGCGCTAGAAGCATTACTGGTAAAAATAGGATTTTAGTACCTACCGGTAAATCCTTTTCTCCTAGTCCGTAGAGGATGCTGGGGACTCCAAAAGGACCATGGGGTATAGACGGATCCGCAGGAGCTTGGGCACACTATAAAGACTTAAACTGGGTGTGAACTGGCTCCTCCCTCTATGCCCCTCCTCCAGACCTCAGTTAGAAAACTGTGCCCAGGAGAGATGGACATTTCGAGGAAAGAATTTATAATTTAAACACAGTGAGTGTCATACCAGCTCACACCACGAACATACCGCAAAAAATGGCCTTCAACAGAATACCAGCCCACGGCATGAAACCATACAGCCATATGCTGAGAGAATATGGAACACAACCTGTGTGTCAACCCACCAATAATAAGAAACCACATGCCATGGCATGAACAACGTCAGCGATAGCCTGACACAGAAGAAACACCACAAAGTGCAACCAAAATCAATAACTGCAGACACAGTACGCACTAGGACGGGCGCCCAGCATCCTCTAGGAGAAAGGGATTTACCAGTAGGTACTAAAATCCTATTTTCTCTTACGTCCTAGAGGATGCTGGGGACTCCAAAAGGACCATGGGGTCTATACCAAAGCTCCAGAACGGGCGGGAGAGTGCGGACGACTCTGCAGCACCGATTGAGCAAACATGAGGTCCCCATCAGCCAGGGTATCAAACTTGTAGAGCTTAGCCAAAGTGTTTGAACCCGACCAAGTATCCGCTCGGCAAAGTTAACCCGCCAAGACACCTCGGGCATCCGCCCAAGAAGAGCCCATCTCCCTATTAGAATGGGTCTCCCCCGACTTCGGTAACGGCAATCCAGCCGTAGAACTAGCACACCGAAACGTATCACAGATCCAGCGTGTAACAGACTGCAGAGACGCAGGCGCCCCAAGCACGCTGGGAGCATACCGGACAAACAGAGCGTCTGTTTCCCCAAACTGAGCCCAAGTGGCGACATAAATCTTCAAAGCCCCGACTACATCGAGAGACATTGAATCAGCCAATGCTGAAGTTACCACAGGCATCAAACTAGGCAGGACTTTGATTAAACCCCAAAAACCCTTTTCAGCAGAACAACTATCCGAGTTCTCAATTCTATCCACTTGGAAGATCAAACAGGGGCTCTTGTGAGACAAAGCTGCTACTTGCGACAACCGCCTTGCGGTCGCCCAAAAAGCAAAAGCATGACCACTATCCAAGATCAGTGAGACACAAGAAACGCAACACCACGTCAAGATCCCACTGTGCCAATGGGGCACAAATGGAGATTGGATGTGCAGTACTCCTTTCATGAAAGACTAAACTTCCGGAAAGGTGGCCAATTCTTTTTTTTTTTTTTTTTCAAAGAAAATTTACAAGGCCAAAACTGCCCTGAAACGGAGCCTAACTGTAGGCCTGCATCCACACCTGCTTGCAAAGAATGGAGAAGAACGACTCAGCTGAAAGTCTGCCGTAGGAAGCTCCTTAGATTTACACCAAGACACATATTCACGCTAAATACGGTGTTAAGGCTTCGCCGTTAAGTCTTTTTTAGCCTGAAGAAGCGTGGAAATGACCTCACTGGGAATAACCGATCGGACTAGGATATGGCGTTCAACCGCTACGCCATCAAACGCAGCCGCGGTAAGTCCTGATACACGCCCAGATCTTGCTGTAACAGTTCCTCCCGTAGAGGAAGAGGTCAGGGATCTTCTATGAATAAATCTTGAAGTACTGGATACCAAGCCCTCCTTGGCTAGACCGGAACTATGAGGATTGCCGGAACCTCTGTTCTTCTTACGTTGATCACCTTCAGCAGAGTGAAAGCGGAGGAACACATAGACCGACTGAAAACACCCAAGGTGTCACGAGGGCGTCCACTGCTATAGTTTGAGTGTCCCTTGACTTGGAACCATATTCCTTAGGTCTCTCGTTGAGGCGAGACGCCAACATGCCCAATTGAGGCACTCCTCAAAGACTTATCACTTCTGTAAAACTTCTCGACAGTATTTCTCCCGGATGGAGAGCGCGTCTGCAGAGGAAATCTATTTCTCCGTCATTTACGCCCGGAACTAAAACTGCTAATATAACGTTTACCAGTCTTTCCATCCAGCGGAAAACTATTTCAGCTTCTGCTATTGCTGCTTTGCTACTTGTTCCGCCGTAGCGGCTTACTTACGCCACTGCTGCCAAGTCGTCCGACAGAATTAACACAGGCAGATCACGAAGAATCTGGAGAATGCGCTTCAATACAGACAAGTGTAAGGTAATGCACTGTGGTAACAAGAACAAAAATAACACCTACCTACTAAATGGGGTAAAATTAGGGGATTTTGTACTGGAAAAGGACTTAGGTGTCCTCATAGATAGCAAACTGAGCAGTAGTACCCAAAGTAGGACTGCAGCAAAGAAGGCTAATAATATATTAGCATGCATAAAACGGGGAATTGATGCTAGGGACGACAGTATTATACTCCCGTTATATAAATCACTTGTGAGGCCACACCTTGAATACTGTGTACAATTCTGGGCACCTTACTACAAAAAGGATATCCTGGAGCTAGAAAATGTTCAAAGGCGGGCGACCAAACTAATTAAGGGTATAGAGACGCTGGAATACGAGGAAAGGCTTGCAAGACTAGGCATGTTTACACTGGAAAAGAGGAGATTAAGAGGGGACATGCTCAACATTTACAAATATATAAGGGGACAATATACAGATCTTGCGCAGGACCTGTTTTTGGTTAGATCAACACAGAGAACTCGTGGACACTCGCTCAGGTTAGAGGAGAGGAGATTCCGCACAATACGGCGTAGAGGCTTTTTTACGGTAAGGACGATACGTGTTTGGAATTCTCTGCCTGAGGGAGTTGTAATGGCCGACTCAGTCAACACCTTTAAAAATGGGTTAGATAAATTCCTAATGGATAAGGATATCCCGGGTTACGGGGCATAGTCACGCACTATGATTATTATAAAAAAAGAGGGGTAAAACGTAACGGCAGTCATCAACTTCAGTCAAAATTTTATACAAAATAATCGTGCATAGGAGACCACAAATAGGTTGAACTCGATGGACAATTGTCTTTTTTCAACCTTAGATACTATGTTACTATGTTACCTGGGAGCGCTATTGGACACTCACAACCAGCGGTTGTTCTTGTCTCAGGAGAAAGTCCTGAAGCTTCAGGACAGGATCCGTTGCTTCCTCTCTCGTCCGCAAGTGTCGATACATTCAGCGATGCAGGTGCTGGGCCTCATGGTATCAGCGTTCGACATGGTGGAGTATGCTTAATTTCATTCTGGCCAAGTGGGACGGCCTGCCTCACCGAATCAGGTCTCACATGATCTCATTGACTCCGGAGGTCCGCCTATCACTGACCTGGTGGCTCCAGGACCAACGCTTGTGCAGGGGTTGTCCTTTCTGGATACCCGACTGGGTCCTGTTGACGACGGATGCCAGCCTATGGGGTTGGGGCGCGGTGTTGGAGCAACACTCTCTTCAGGGTCGGTGGTCCAAGGAGGGGTCTCACCTTCCGATTAACATTCTGGAATTGCGGGCGGTCTTCAACTCTTTGAACCTTGCCCAGCATTTAATACAGAACCGTCCTGTTCAAGTACAGTCGGACAACGCCACCACAGTGGCTTACATAAATCATCAAGGCGGGACTCGAAGCCGCTTGGCAATGAAGGAAGTCTCACGGATTCTTCAATGGGCGGAACGCCATCTACCGGCCATATCGGCAATATTCATTCCGGGAGTTCTGAATTGGGAAGCGGACTTTCTCAGTCGTCAGGACGTACATGCCGGAGAGTGGGGCCTCCATTGAGATGTATTTCAACTCCTAGTGGAAAGGTGGGGCCTTCCAGATGTGGATCTGATGGTGTCTCAACACAATCACAGGGTTCCGGTTTTCGGAGCAAGAACAAGGGATCCTCAATGCGCTGTGCCATGGAAGTTTCGGCTGCCGTACGTGTTCCCTCCGGTGTCACTCCTGCCCAGGGTAAATCGAAAGTTCAAGCAGGAAGGAGGAATCTTGCTTCTCATAGCTCCAGCGTGGCCCAGACGGCATTGGTTCTCAGACCTGCAGGGCCTCTCGTCAGAGCGTCCAATTCTACTTCCACAACGCTCAGACCACCTTGTTCAGGGCCCCTGTGTCTACCAGGACCTGGCCCGGCTGTCTTTGACGGCGTGGCTCTTGAAGCTTCCGTCTTAAGGGCTAAAGGGTTTTCTGAGGCGGTCATTCAAACTATGTTGCGGGCCCGGAAACCGGCTTCTGCTCGGATTTACCATAGGGTCTGGCATTCTTATTTTGTTTGGTGCGCATCTAACAATTATGACGCTTCCAAGTTTAGTACAGCCAAGCTTTTGGCTTTTCTTCAGCAGGGCCTAGACTTAGGCCTGCGTCTGGCCTCCCTCAAGGTTCATATTTCTGCCTTGTCGGTGTGGTTTCAGAGAAAAATTGCGAACTTACCTGATGTCCATACCTTTACTCAGGGTGTGTTGCGTAGCCAACCTCCATATGTCCCGCCTGTGGCTCCTTGGGACTTGTCGGTGGTTTTGGAGGCGTTACAAGAGTCTCCGTTTGAACCTCTTGGTTCGGCTGATCTTAAGTGGCTTTCCCTTAAGGTGGTGTTTCTGCTGGCTATTGCCTCTGCTAGAAGAGTGTCGGATTTGGGTGCCTTATCTTGTAGTTCCCCATATCTGATATTTCACCGTGATCGGGTGGTTCTTCGGACTCGTCCCGGATATTTACCTAAGGTGGTTTCTTCGTTCCACCTTAATCAGGAGATAGTGGTTCCGGCCCTTGTCTCTCCTGACTTGTCTTCCAAAGAGCGGTCTTTGGACGTGGTTCGGACTCTCCATATATATGTGAAGAGAACTGCTTCTATTAGGAAATCTGATTCTCTTTGTTCTGTTTTGGTTTTCACAAACGTGGCTGGCCTGCTCACAAGCAGACTTTGGCCAGATGGATTAGGATGGTGATTGCACATGCTTATGTGAAGGCTGGTCTTTCAGCTCCTGCTCACATTACGGCCCATTCTACTCGGTCTGTTGGACCTTCTTGGGCGGCCCGTCGTGGTGCGATCCTTGAACAATTGTGCAAGGCGGCTACGTGGTCTTCTGTGAACACGTTCATAAGGTTCTATGCCTTCGATACTGCCGCTTCCCAGGATGCTTCCTTTGGACGCCGGGTTCTTGTGCCCGCTACAGTGCGTCCCCTCCCATAAGGAACTGCTTTAGGACATCCCCGATGTTAATCCTTGTGGAGCCCAGTGTACCCAGCAGCAGAAGATGAGATTTATGGTAAGAACTTACCGTTGCTAAATCTCTTTCTGCAAGGTACACTGGGCTCCACAAGGTGCCCACCCTGACGCACTTAGCTTCTTCGGGTTGGTATGGCATTAGCCGCTGACACTTCTCCTGTCGTGAGAACGTGGTGTATGTGGCTACTAACTGTTGTCGTCTCTTTTCCTGCTACTGCATTGGGCTGGTTAAGTAAAAACTGAGCTCCTGTGAAGGGAGGCGGGGTTATAGAGGAGGCGGCGCTATGCATTCTGGGAACAGTCAAAGCTTTGAGCCTGTTGGTGCCTCGGATCAAGATCCTACTCTACACCCCCTATGTCTATCCTTGTGGAGCCCAGTGTACCTCGCAGAAAGAGATTTAACAACGGTAAGTTCTTACCATAAATCTCATTTTTTTCGGGCTGCACCCACTCTATGGAATGCCCTCCCACGCACAATACGACTTTCCTCTAGTCTCCAAACTTTCAGACGTTATCTGAAAACTCACCCCTTTATGCAAACGTAGCAGATTCCGGAACCACCCACATAACCTTCATAAGCTATCCTACCCAATTACATCTCATCTATACAGACCACACATAACCTCACATATTTTATCTTTATTCGCTTTCACATCTTCCTGACCTTTGGTCAACATATCATACAGCCCATTAAGAACCTTTTCAATCTGGCAGAACTATTAAACCAGGCATGTCCAAACTGCGGCCCTCCAGCTGTTAAGAAACTACACATCCCAGCATGCCCTGACACAGCTTTAGCATTCTCTGACAGCAAAACTGTGTCAGGGCATGCTGGGATATGTAGTTTCACAATAGCTGGAGGGCCGCAGTTTGGACATGCCTGCATTAAACAAAAGGTAGCACCTATCCTTGTGTAGCAAGGCCTATTTCCCTATAGATTGTAAGCTTGTGAGCAGGGCCTTCCTACCTCTATGTCTCTGTCATTACTCAGCTTTGTTCTATTACTGTTGTTCCAATTGTAAAGTGCAACAGAATATGCTTTGCTATTTAAGAAAGTTGTAATTAATTGTTTGTATATCATCTCATTTTTGTTTTTAGTTACATTTTGTAAATAGGACTTTTACTTTTGCTAATGACTGTCAAGATTCTGTTCTCGCATGTTTATAAAACACGTCACTACATTACTATATTGTATACAAATAGGGTATTGGGACCTTAGCCTTCAATACAAATGCTGCCAAGCTACGGACTACCATATCTCTACGCTATCGCGGTGTATAAGTACACTCACTTGCTATGGTCTGTGAGTCTCTAATTCAGGACAGCAATGAAAAGGAGGTCTTTTACAGGGACTTTGTATTTCACTGAGGAGGATATAGGAAGCAAGTATGAGAAATGGGACAGCAGGGAAGCAGATATAATGGGTATGTGTCATTAGGTCGACCACACTTAGGTCGACAGTCATTGGGTCGACCACTATTGGTCGATATGCAGTAGGTCGACATGGAAAAAGGTTGACATTAGTTTTTTTTACTGTTTTTGGTGTTGTTTTCTCCGTACAGTGACTGGGAACCCCAATTAGTGCACCGTGTCCCCTCGCTTTGCTCGTCATTCTTCGGGCAAGGTGCCTCGCTCCACTACTGCTGCGCCTGGCACAGGTTACCGTTCCCAATTGTAGTCCACGTGGATCGTAAAGTATGAAAAAGTTCAATAAATGAAAAAAAGTGAAAAACGCATGTCGACCTTTTTCCATGTCGACATATTGACCATGTCGACCAATAGTGGTCGACCTAATGACTGTCGACCTAAGTGCTGTCGACCTAATGACCGTATCCCGATATAATAATGGGGTCTATTCATGAAGTAGTGAAAAGTGTGGAGAAGTTGCCCTTGGCAACCAATCAGCTGCTCCGTACAATTGTATAGTATGCAAATTATAAATGTTCCTTCAATACTGATTGGTTGCCATGGGCAGCTTCTCCACTGGCTCACTTCTCCATACTATTTACTGCTTCGTGAATAGACCCCATAGGCCCAAATGTAACAACCTGCAAGTTTTGGGCAGCAGCAGGATTTTGGCGATGTAGCCTCTAGATCAGTGATTTTCAACCTTTTTTTTTACTCGCGGCACACTGAACAATATTTTAAAATTGCCACGGTACACCATAAGTTCCCCACAGAAAAAAACAAAACACACACATTGGCCCTCACAGTAAAAAAAAAAATCCACACATACATTGGCCTACACAGAAAAAACAATCACATTGCTCCCCACATAAACCATGTTGCTCAATACAAAAATCCTATTGCTACCCACATAAATCAATTACATTGCTCCCCACAAAATCATGTTGCTCACACATAAATCAATCACATTTCTCCCCACATAAATCCTATTGCTCCCCACATGAATTATTGACATTGTTCCCCCCATAAATCCTTATTCTCCCCACATAAATCCTATTGTTCCCCACAGGAGAAATAAAATAACAAATATTAGCCCCTACCGGTCAGCTGTCCTCCTTCCTGTCCCTCAGTGGCGGGGGTTGTTCATAGTGGATTGCTGCCAATACTGAGCAGCGGGTAGTCGGGCAGGTGTGGATGTGGGTGGGCAAGTAAAGCTGTGTATGCAGGCAGGAACCGGAAGATGTGTATGCAGGCGGGTGGGCTGGCTGGGTGGTGAGATGCGCGGCCGTGACCTATGATATTACACCGCCGCGTCTACAAGGCATAGGTCACGGCCGGAGCATGACTAATCCTCTGAGAAGAGCCCGGGCTAACAGTTCACTCTGAAGGTGCAGGAAGCTGCTCTGGCTCCGCGGCACACTTTGCAGCTGGTCGCGGCACACTGGTTGAAAAAGCCTGCTCTAGATTTAGAGCAGCAATTTTTTATTTTTTTTTAAGCCAAAAACATTTGGGCCATGGAGAGAGAAACGTGAAGAGAAATACTCACAGACTGGAGGTTTGGTGGTCTATGCCGTGGAAGGATGGTTAGCGGGTAATCAGTGCAAGACATTAATGGATTTGTTATGTAGGGTAAATCCATGTACAAAAGGATTGTAGTCTGGTAATGAGGCACAAAAGTAGAGATGGACTTAAATACCTTTTATAAACATATCCTCAAAAGCATAAAGTTTTCTATACAACAAGAAAAAGTCACTAATAAAATATTTATTGCTGATTGGCAGTAAAGTTTACAGTACTTTGCCTTGTCTGATAGAGAAGTTACATCTCCGACCACCGCAGTCCTTTGAGTGTCAGGTTGTAGGGTTGTCACCACGTGACCAGGCATGACCAATCCATGACGTGTGTATTCCAACAGAGTGTGTGTGAACCGATTGTTATCTGGTGACTGTGGGACAACGTCCGGTCAGTACTCGATGCTTCTCATTGCTGCAACGGAGGAGGAAAATTTCCTGGGTATGGCCTTCGCAGCTTGTCGGTATTCTTCAGGTTTGGTCTTCACCAGAGTGACAATGTTCTGCAAAGTGCGTGTGGGCTGCAAGCCCAGGGCATCCATGACGTTAATCAGATAATCTAGTAATGTACCATGGGAGAAGGTTAGTACAGAATAAAAGGGAAGTTCCATAGAGATATACAAGGATCTGTGTGAGTCCAGTGTAACATAGAAATAGTACAGTCTCACCTACATCGGTGGCAAGCTGCTTGCTGGAATGTGGTGTCAGGACCGGGTACTGTAGGATGACATCACAGTACGTCTGCATGGTGGCTCTCGCCAGGGATCCCAGCCAGTAATCGGCCATGTTGTCCAGTTCTGGGGCCTCTTCCCCTGCACTGTACACAGATCATTGCCACTGCACTTTATATTGTATTACATTTATTTATATAGTGCCTGCATAGAGAATATTTAATTATATAAATTCCTGCACCCATGTGCGTATCTAATGGCTGCACAGGGGTCCTTCAGTCCATCTGGGCACACATTGCACATTTGGCACCCATTCACAATACTTAACTCTTGATCAGTGCCCCAGATATCACCGGGTACATGGCACCAGCAGACACCATGTTTCTGGAGATCTGTGCATGCACACTATAGAAATCAGTGGGAAAATGGCACCTGTCCCATTTCCCCAGAGATCATGCACAGTAGACTCTCGGGTAGATGTATGAAGCAGTGATAAGAGTGGAGAAGTGAGCCGGTGGAGAAGTTGCTTATGGCAACCAATCAGCATTGAAGTAACATTTATAATTTGCATACTATAAAATTATGCAGAGCAGCTGATTGGTTGCAATGGGCAACTTCTCCACAGGCTCACTTCTCCACTCTTATCACTGCTTCATACATTTACCCCAGAGTCCACTGAGGAAATCTGCCTGGTGAGAGGAGGGAGGGTCTGCACAAAAGCTACAAGTATAGCAAAAAAAGCACACAACTGGGCAAAACCATGTTGCACTGGAGGTGGGGCAGATGTAACATGTGCAGAGAGATTTAGATTTGGATGTGTTCAAACTGAAATCTAAATTGCAGTGTAAAAGTACAAAAGCAGCCACTACTCATCCTGCACAGAGAAAAAAATAAGAATTTACTCACCGGTAATTCTATTTCTCGTAGTCCGTAGTGGATGCTGGGTACTCCGTAAGGACCATGGGGTATAGACGGGCTCCGCAGGAGACTGGGCACTCTTTAAAGAAAGATTAGGTACTATATCTGGTGTGCACTGGCTCCTCCCTCTATGCCCCTCCTCCAGACCTCAGTTAGGGAAACTGTGCCCGGAAGAGCTGACATTACTAGGAAAGGATTTGGAATCCAGGGTAAGACTCATACCAGCCACACCAATCACACCGTACAACTCGTGATAACTATACCCAGTTAACAGTATGAACAATAACTGAGCCTCTCTCAACAGATGGCTCATACAATAACCCTTTAGTTAAGCAATAACTATATACATGTATTGCAGAGAGTCCGCACTTGGGACGGGCTCCCAGCATCCACTACGGACTACGAGAAATAGAATTACCGGTGAGTAAATTCTTATTTTCTCTGACGTCCTAGTGGATGCTGGGTACTCCGTAAGGACCATGGGGATTATACCAAAGCTCCCAAACGGGCGGGAGAGTGCGGATGACTCTGCAGCACCGAATGAGCAAACTCAAGGTCCTCCTCAGCCAGGGTATCAAACTTGTAGAATTTTGCAAAAGTGTTTGAACCCGACCAAGTAGCAGCTCGGCAAAGTTGTAAAGCCGAGACCCCTCGGGCAGCCGCCCAAGAAGAGCCCACCTTCCTCGTGGAATGGGCTTTTACTAATTTAGGATGCGGCAGTCCAGCCGCAGAATGTGCAAGCTGAATCGTGCTACAGATCCAGCGAGCAATAGTCTGCTTTGAAGCAGGAGCACCCAGCTTGTTGGGTGCATGCAGGATAAATAGCGAGTCAGTTTTTCTGACTCTAGCTGTCCTGGAAACATAAAGTTTCAGGGCCCGGACTACGTCCAGCAACTTGGAATCCTCCAAGTCCCTAGTAGCCGCAGGCACCACAATAGGTTGGTTCAAATGAAACGATGATACCACCTTAGGGAGAAATTGGGGACGAGTCCTCCATTCTGCCCTTTCCATATGGAAGATCAGATATGGGCTTTTACATGACAAAGCCGCCAATTCTGACACACGCCTAGTCCAAGCTAAGGCCAAAAGCATGACCACTTTCCACGTGAGATATTTTAGCTCCATGGTCTTAAGTGGCTCAAACCAGTGGGATTTTAGGAATCCAACACACGTTAAGATCCCAAGGTGCCACTGGAGGCACAAAAGGGGCTGAATATGCAGCACCCCTGTAACAACGTCCGAACTTCAGGCAGTGAAGCCAGTTCTTTTTGAAAGAAAAAGGGATAGGGCCGAAATCTTGGCCTTTATGGATCCTAATTTTAGGCCCATAGTCACTCCTGACTGTAGGAAGTGCAGGAATCGACCCCCCTGGAATTCCTCTGTAGGGCCTTCCCGGCCACACACCAAGCAACCTATTTTCGCCATATACAGTGAAAAAGTCTTGCTGTCCCGTCTTTCCTAGCCTTTATCAGCGTAGGAATAACTGCATCCGGAATGCCCTTTTCCGCTAGGATCCGGCGTTCAACCGCCATGCCGTCCAACGCAGCCGCGGTAAGTCTTGGATCAGACAGGGTCCCTGTTGCAACATGTCCTGACTGAGAGGCAGAGGCCATGGGTCCTCTGAGAGCATTTCTTGCAGTTCCGGGTACCGAGTCCTTCTTGGCCAATCCGGAGCAAAGAATATTGTTCACACTCCTCCGTTTATTACAATTCTCAGCCCTTGGGTCTGAGAGGAAGAGGAGGGAATATATAGACCAACTGGAACACCCACGGTGTTACTAGTGCGACCACAGCTATCGCCTGAGAGTCCCTTAACCCAGCGTAAAACCTTTTTTATCTTTTTATTGAGGTGGGACGCCATGTAGTCCACCTGAGGCAGTTTCCATCAATTTGCAAAACTGCGTGAAGACTTCCTGATGAAGTCACCACTTTCCCGGGTGGAGGTCGTGTCCACTCCCGGAATGAACACTGCTGACAGTGCGCTTACTTGATTCTCCGCCCAGCGAAGAATTCTGGTGGCTTCTACCCTCGCCACCCTGCTCCTTGTGCCGCCCTGGCGGTTTACATGAGCCCCTGCGGTCTGACTGGATCAGAACCGGTTGGTCGCGAAGCAGGAACTCCGCTTGACTTAGGGCGTTGTATATGGCCCTTAGTTCCAGGATATTGATGTGAAGGCAAGTCTGTTGGCTTGACCACAAACCTTGGAATTTTCTTCCCTGTGTAACTGCCCCCCACCCTCGGAGGCTTGCATCCGTGGTCACCAGGACCCAGTCCTGAATGCCGAATCTGCGGCCCTCGAGAAGGTGAGCATTCAGCAGCCACCACAGGAGAGACACCCTGGCCCTGGGGGATAGGGTGATTAACCGATGCATCTGAAGATGTGATCCGGACCACTTCTCCAGTAAGTTCCATTGTCCTTGCATGGTACCAGCCGAAGGGGATGGCCTCGTATGATGCCATCATCCTTCCCAGGACTCGAGTGCAGTGATGCACTGACACCTGTTTTGGTTTTCAATGGATTCCTGACCAGTGTCATGAGCTCCTGAGCTCTCTCTATCGGGAGATAAACCCTCTTCTGGTCTGTGTCTAGGATCATGCAGATGAGCTGTAGGAACCAACTGCGACTTCGGAATAATAAGAATTTACTTACCGATAATTCTATTTCTCGTAGTCCGTAGTGGATGCTGGGGACTCCGTCAGGACCATGGGGAATAGCGGCTCCGCAGGAGACAGGGCACAAAAATAAAGCTTTAGGATTAGGTGGTGTGTACTTGCTCCTCCCCCTATGACCCTCCTCCAAGCCTCAGTTAGGATACTGTGCCCGGACGAGCGTACACAATAAGGAAGGATATTGAATCCCGGGTAAGACTCATACCAGCCACACCAATCACACCGTATAACTTGTGATCTGAACCCAGTTAACAGTATGACAAACGTAGGAGCCTCTGAACAGACGGCTCACAACAATAACAACCCGAATTTGTTTGTAACAATAACTATGTACAAGTATTGCAGACAATCCGCACTTGGGATGGGCGCCCAGCATCCACTATGGACTACGAGAAATAGAATTATCGGTAAGTAAATTCTTATTTTCTCTAACGTCCTAAGTGGATGCTGGGGACTCCGTCAGGACCATGGGGATTATACCAAAGCTCCCAAACGGGCGGGAGAGTGCGGATGACTCTGCAGCACCGAATGAGAGAACTCAAGGTCCTCCTCAGCCAGGGTATCAAATTTGTAGAATTTTGCAAACGTGTTTGCCCCTGACCAAGTAGCAGCTCGGCAGAGTTGTAATGCCGAGACCCCCCGGGCAGCCGCCCAGGATGAGCCCACTTTCCTTGTGGAATGGGCCTTGACAGATTTAGGTTGTGGCAAGCCTGCCACAGAATGTGCAAGTTGAATTGTGCTACAAATCCAACGAGCAATCGTCTGCTTAGAAGCAGGAGCACCCATCTTGTTGGGTGCATACAATATAAACAGTGAGTCAGACTTTCTGACTCCCGCCGTTCTTGAAATATATATTTTCAATGCCCGGACCACGTCCAACAACTTGGAATCCTCCAAATCGTTAGTAGCCGCAGGCACCACAATAGGCTGGTTCAGGTGAAACGCTGACACCACCTTAGGCAGAAAATGAGGACGCGTCCGCAGTTCTGCCCTGTCCGTATGGAAAATCAGATATGGGCTCTTATATGATAAAGCCGCCAATTCTGATACTCTCCTGGCTGAGGCCAGGGCCAGTAGCATGGTTACTTTCCATGTAAGATACTTCAACTCCACCGATTTGAGCGGCTCAAACCAATGGGATTTGAGAAAATCCAAGACTACATTAAGATCCCACGGTGCCACTAGGGGCACAACCGGGGGCTGTATATGTAGTACTCCTTTTACAAAAGTCTGGACTTCAGGAACTGAAGCCAATTCTTTCTGGAAGAAAATCGACAGGGCCGAAATTTGAACCTTAATGGACCCCAATTTGAGGCCCATAGACAATCCTGTTTGCAGGAAATGTAGGAATCGACCCAGTTGAAATTCCTCCGTGGGGGCCTTCCTGGCCTCACACCACGCAACATATTTCCTCCAAATGCGGTGATAATGTTGTGCAGTCACCTCCTTCCTGGCTTTTACCAGTGTAGGAATGACCTCTTCCGGAATGCCTTTTTCCCTTAGAATTCGGCGTTCAACCGCCATGCCGTCAAACGCAGCCGCGGTAAGTCTTGGAATAGACACGGTCCCTGCTGAAGCAGGTCCCGTCTTAGAGGTAGAGGCCACGGATCCTCCGTGAGCATCTCTTGAAGTTCCGGGTACCAAGTTCTTCTTGGCCAATCCGGAGCCACTAGTATCGTTCTTACTCCCTTTTGCCGTATAATTCTCAGTACTTTTGGTATGAGAGGCAGAGGAGGGAACACATACACTGACTGGAACACCCACGGTGTTACCAGAGCGTCCACAGCTATTGCCTGAGGGTCTCTTGACCTGGCGCAATACCTGTCCAGTTTTTTGTTGAGGCGGGACGCCATCATATCCACCATTGGTTTTTCCCAACGGTTCACAATCATGTGGAAGACTTCTGGATGAAGTCCCCACTCTCCCGGGTGTAGATCGTGTCTGCTGAGGAAGTCTGCTTCCCAGTTGTCCACTCCCGGAATGAATACTGCTGACAGTGCTATCACATGATCTTCCGCCCAGCGAAGAATCCTTGCAGCTTCTGCCATTGCTGTCCTGCTTCTTGTGCCGCCCTGTCTGTTTACGTGGGCGACTGCCGTGATGTTGTCCGACTGGATCAACACCGGCTGACCCTGAAGCAGGGGTTTTGCCAGACTTAGAGCATTGTAAATCGCTCTTAGCTCCAGTATATTTATGTGAAGAGACATCTCCAGGCTTGACCATACTCCCTGGAAGTTTCTTCCCTGTGTGACCGCTCCCCAGCCTCTCAGACTGGCATCCGTGGTCACCAGGACCCAGTCCTGTATGCCGAATCTGCGGCCCTCTAACAGATGAGCACTCTGCAACCACCACAGAAGAGACACCCTTGTCCGTGGCGATAAGGTTATCCGCTGATGCATCTGCAGATGTGATCCGGACCATTTGTCCAGCAGATCCCACTGAAAAGTTCGTGCGTGGAATCTGCCGAATGGAATCGCTTCGTAAGAAGCCACCATCTTTCCCAGGACTCTTGTGCATTGATGCACAGACACTTTCCCTGGTTTTAGGAGGTTCCTGACAAGTTCGGATAACTCCCTGGCTTTCTCCTCCGGAAGAAACACCTTTTTCTGAACCGTGTCCAGAATCATTCGCAGGAACAGCAGACGTGTCGTCGGGGTCAACTGAGATTTTGGAAAATTCAGAATCCACCCGTGTTGTTGCAGCACTAGTCGGGTTAGTGCTACTCCGTCCTCCAGCTGTTCTCTGGACCTTGCCCTTATCAGGAGATCGTCCAAGTAAGGGATAATTAATACGCCTCTTCTTCGCAGAAGAATCATCATTTCGGCCATTACCTTGGTAAAGACCCGAGGTGCCGTGGACAATCCAAACGGCAGCGTCTGAAACTGATAATGACAGTTTTGCACCACGAACCTGAGGTACCCTTGATGTGAAGGGCAAATTGGGACATGCAGGTAAGCATCCTTTATGTCCAGGGACACCATAAAGTCCCCTTCTTCCAGATTCGCTATCACTGCTCTGAGTGACTCCATCTTGAACTTGAATTTTTGTATGTACAGGTTCAAAGATTTCAGATTTAGAATAGGTCTTACCGAGCCGTCCGGCTTCGGTACCACAAATAGCGTGGAGTAATACCCCTTTCCCTGTTGTAGGAGGGGTACCTTGACTATCACCTGCTGAGAAAACAGCTTGTGAATGGCTTCCAATACCGTCGCCCTGTCTGAGGGAGACGTTGGCAAAGCAGACTTTAGGAACCTGCGAGGGGGAGACTTCTCGAATTCCAACCTGTAACCCTGAGATACTACCTGCAGGATCCAGGTGTCCACCTGTGAGCAAGCCCACTGTGCGCTGAAATTCTTGAGTCGACCCCCCACCGCTCCTGAGTCCGCTTGTAAGGCCCCAGCGTCATGCTGAGGGCTTTGCAGAACCCTGAGAGGGCTTCTGTTCCTGGGCAGGGGCTGCTTGCTGCCCTCTCTTACCCCTTCCTCTGCCCCGAGGCAGATATGACTGTCCTTTTGTCCGCTTGTTCTTATAGGACCGAAAGGACTGCGGCTGAAAAGACGGTGTCTTTTTCTGTTGGGAGGGGGTCTGAGGTAAAAAGGTGGATTTTCCGGCAGTTGCCGTGGCCACCAGATCCGATAGACCGACGCCAAATAATTCCTCCCCTTTATACGGCAATACTTCCATATGTCGTTTGGAATCCGCATCACCTGACCACTGTCGCGTCCATAAACTCCTTCTGGCAGATATGGACATCGCATTTACTCTCGATGCCAGAGTGCAAATATCTCTCTGAGCATCTCGCATATAAAGGAAAGCATCCTTTAATTGCTCTATAGTCAATAAAATACTGTCCCTATCCAGGGTATCAATATTTTCAGTCAGGGAATCCAACCAGACGACCCCAGCACTGCACATCCAGGCTGAGGCGATGGCTGGTCGCAGTATAACACCAGTATGTGTGTATATACTTTTTAGGGTAGTTTCCAGTCTCCTATCAGCTGGATCCCTGAGGGCGGCCGTATCAGGAGACGGTAACGCCACTTGTTTTGATAAGCGTGTGAGCGCCTTATCCACCCTAGGGGGTGTTTCCCAGCGCGCCCTAACCTCTGGCGGGAAAGGGTATAATGCTAATAACTTTTTTGAAATTAGCACTTTTCTATCTGGGTTAACCCACGCTTCATCACATACATCATTTAATTCCTCTGATTCAGGAAAAACTACAGGTAGTTTTTTCACCCCCCACATAATACCCCTTTTTGTGGTACTTGCAGTATCAGAGATATGCAAAGCCTCCTTCATTGCCGTGATCATATAACGTGTGGCCCTACTTGAAAATACGTTTGTTTCATCACCGTCGACACTAGATTCAGTGTCTGTGTCTGGGTCTGTGTCGACCGACTGAGGTAAAGGGCGCTTTACAGCCCCTGACGGTGTCTGAGACGCCTGGGCAGGTACTAACTGGTTTGCCGGCCGTCTCATGTCGTCAACTGATTTTTGTAATGTGCTGACATTATCACGTATTTCCATAAACAAAGCCATCCATTCCGGTGTCGACTCCCTGGGGGGTGACATCACCATTATCGGCAATTGCTCTGCCTCCACACCAACATCGTCCTCATACATGTCGACACACACGTACCGACACACAGCAGACACACAGGGAATGCTCTTATCGAAGACAGGACCCCACTAGCCCTTTGGGGAGACAGAGGGAGAGTTTGCCAGCACACACCCAAGCGCTATAATATATATGGGAACAACCTTATATAAGTGTTGTTCCTTATAGCAGCTTAAATATATCAAAATATCGCCAAAAAATGCCCCCCCCTCTCTGTTTTACCCTGTTTCTGTAGTGCAGTGCAGGGGAGAGTCCTGGGAGCCTTCCTCACAGCGGAGCTGAGCAGGAAAATGGCGCTGTGTGCTGAGGAGAATAAGCCCCGCCCCCTATTTCGGCGGGCTTTTCTCCCGGAGTTTTAGATATCTGGCATGGGTTAAATACATACATATAGCCTCAATGGCTATATGTGATGTATTCTTTTGCCATAAAGGTATTAAATATTGCTGCCCAGGGCGCCCCCAGCAGCGCCCTGCACCCTCCGTGACCGCTTGGTGTGAAGTGTGTGACAACAATGGCGCACAGCTGTAGTGCTGTGCGCTACCTTCATGAAGACTGAAGAGCCTTCTGCCGCCTGTTTCCGGACCTTCAATCTTCAGCATCTGTAAGGGGGGTCGGCGGCGCGGCTCCGGGACGAACCCCAGGGTGAGACCTGTGTTCCGACTCCCTCTGGAGCTAATGGTGTCCAGTAGCCTAAGAATCCAATCCATCCTGCACGCAAGTGAGTTGAAATTCTCTCCCCTAAGTCCCTCGATGCAGTGAGCCTGTTGCCAGCAGGACTCACTGAAAATAAAAAACCTAAAAACTTTTTCTAAGCAGCTCTTTAGGAGAGCCACCTAGATTGCACCCTGCTCGGACGGGCACAAAAACCTAACTGAGGCTTGGAGGAGGGTCATAGGGGGAGGAGCCAGTACACACCACCTAATCCTAAAGCTTTATTTTTGTGCCCTGTCTCCTGCGGAGCCGCTATTCCCCATGGTCCTGACGGAGTCCCCAGCATCCACTTAGGACGTTAGAGAAATATAGAATCCAGTCGTGTTGCCGTTTCACTTCCAGAGAAGGTGATACGCTGTCCAGCAACTGCTCTCTTGATCTCGCTTTTATGAGGAGATCATCCAAGTATGTGATAATAGTGACACCTTGCTTCCGCAGGAGCACCATCATATCCGCCATTACCTTGGTGAAATTGGTAATGACAATCCCGTACCGCAATTCTGAGGTATGCCTGATGAGGTGGATAAATGGGGACACGAAGGTATGCATCCCTTATGTCCCGATTCATTTCAGGCTTGCAATGACCGCTCTTAGCGATTCCATCTTGAACCTGAACCTTTTCAGGTATATGTTCAGGGACTTTAATACAATATGGGTCTAACCGAACCGTCTGGTTTCGGGATTATAACATGGTCGAATAATAACACCCTCTTGTTGAAGGAGGGGACCCTTGACCACCACCTGTTGAAGATACAATTTACGAATTGCAGTTAACACTGGCTCCCTCTCTTGGGGGGAAGCCCGCCGGGTCCTCGGTGAGGGGGCATCTTCTCACAGTCCAGCCTGTATCCCTGCGATACAATTTCTATTGCCCAGGGATCTAACAGGGAGTGAACCCACTTGTGGCTGAACTTACGAAGGCGTGTCCCCACCGGGCCTAGCTCCGCCTGTGGAGCCCCAGCGACATGCGGTGGATTTTTGTAGAGACCGGGGAGGACTTCTGTTCCTGGGGACTAGCTGTGTTGTACAGCTTCTTTCCTCTGCCCCCGGCTCTGACAAGAAAGGACGCACCTCAGACTTTCTTGTTTCTTTATTCGAAAAGCTGCATTTAATAATGTCGTGCTTTCCTAGGCTGTGCAGGAATATAAGGCAAAATAGCAGAATTACTAGCTATAGCTGTGGAGACCAGGCCCGAGAACCTTTCTCCACACAATCCTCAGCATTCCATATGCCTCTTAAGTCGGCATCATCTGTCCAATGTATATTCTACAGGACACGTCAAGCAGAAATCGACATAGCTTTTGTCTCTAGGACCCAGTATACTCATGTCCCTTTGGGCATGCTTTATAATTATATATCTATCACTTAAGACAGCATCTTAAAATATTTATATGCATACTAGGGTCTCAATCTCTGCTGATAAGGTACCTGTCCACGCTGCCACAGCGCTATAAACCCATGCCGACACAATCGCCGGTCTGGGTAGTATACTAGAATGTGCACACTATCTGCAGGATCCCTGAGAATAGCTAGTGCAAACAGGACACCCAAGGGGAAGATTCTCAACACATCCTGGCCCTAGTGGGGAAAGGATACAGCCTGAGAATTCTCTTGTGGGAAGCTGCCGTCTCTTGTCTGGAGAGTCCCGCTCTTTTTCCTCATGAGAGGAGGGAAATTTACCTCAGCATTCTTCCCCTTAACGTGTGTACTCTCGTGTCAGGGACAGATGAGTCATCAGTGATATGCAAATCACCTTTTATTCCAATAATCATATATTGAATATCTTTTAGCCCTCTTGGCTGTAACTTTGCATTATCGTAGTCGACAGTGGAGTTAAACTCCTTGTCGATACTTTGTTATTTTGGATAGTGAACATAGAGAGACTCTGAAGGACTCTGTGACATAGGGACAGACCAGGGTAGATTTCCTTTCTGTTCCCTAACCTTTTGTGCAATAATTTTACCTCAGCACTTACACATATCCAAACAGGTGTCGGCGTTATCGACGGAGACACCCTCCCACACACATATCCGCTCTATCACCTCCTTAGAGAAGCCTTTTACCTCAGACACGTCGACACACGCGTACCGACACACCACACACACAGGGGATGCTCTATTTGAAGACAGTTCCCCCACCAGGCCCTTTGGCGAGACAGAGAGAGCGTATGCCAGCACACACCACAGCGCTATATAATACAGGGATGTACACTATACTGAGTGATTTTTCCCCTATAGCAGCTTATATACACAGTTTTGCGCCTAAATTTATGTGCCCCCCCTCTCTCTTTTACCCTTTGTGTACCAGGATACTGCAGGGGAGAGCCTGGGGAGCTTCCTTCCAGCTGAGCTGTGAAGAGAAAATGGCGCCGGTGTGCTGAGGAAGAAGGCCCGGCCCCCTCAGCGGCGGGCTTCTGTCCTTTTATGTACTTTAATGGCGGGGGTTAATGCACATATACAGTATATCAGACTGTATTATGTGCTTTTCGCCAAGTAAGGTAATCTAATTGCTGCCCAGGGCGCCCCCCCCCCTCCTCCCCCCCAGCTCCCTGCACCCATCAGTGACCGGAGTGTGTGGTGTGCTAAGGGAGCAATGGCGCACAGCTGCAGTGCTGTGCGCTACCTTAATGAAGACCGGAGTCTTCAGCCGCCGATTTTCAACTTCTCTTCGTTCTTCTGGCTCTGCAAGGGGGACGGCGGCGCGGCTCCGGGACCGGACGACCAAGGACTGGGCCTGTGTTCGATCCCTCTGGAGCTAATGGTGTCCAGTAGCCTTAGAAGCCCAAGCTAGCTGCAAGCAGGTAGGTTCGCTTCTCTCCCCTCAGTCCCACGTAGCAGTGAGTCTGTTGCCAGCAGATCTCACTGAAAATAAAAAACCTAACAAATACTTTCTTTTCTAGGAAGCTCAGGAGAGCCCCTAGGGTGCATCCAGCTCTGGCCGGGCACAGATACTAACTGAGGTCTGGAGGAGGGGCATAGAGGGAGGAGCCAGTGCACACCAGATATAGTACCTAATCTTTCTTTTAAGAGTGCCCAGTCTCCTGCGGAGCCCGTCTATACCCCATGGTCCTTACGGAGTACCCAGCATCCATAGGACGTCAGAGAAATAGGATTTTAGTACCTACCGGTAAATCCTTTTCTCTTAGTCCGTAGAGGATGCTGGGGACTCCAAAAGGACCACGGGGTATAGACGGATCCGCAGGATCTTGGGCACACTATAAAGACTTAAACTGGGTATGAACTGGCTCCTCCCTCTATGCCCCTCCTCCAGACCTCAGTTAGAAAACTGTGCCCAGGAGAGATGGACATTTCGAGGAAAGAATTTATTTTTCTATAAACACGCTGAGTGTCATACCAGCTCACACCACAAACATACAGCAGAACGTGGCATTCAATAGAATACCAGCCAACGGTATGAACAATACACAGCCACATGCTGAGAGAATATGTAACACAACCTGTGTGTCAAAACAACCAATAATAAGACACCGCATGCCATGGCATGAACAACGGCAGCAACAGTCTGACAGAGAAGAAACACCACAGGAGTGTAACCATAACCAATAACTGCAGACACAGTACGCACTGGGACGGGCGCCCAGCATCCTCTACGGACTAAGAGAAAAGGATTTACCGGTAGGTACTAAAATCCTATTTTCTCATACGTCCTAGAGGATGCTGGGGACTCCAAAAGGACCATGGGGTCTATACCAAAGCTCCAGAACGGGCGGGAGAGTGCGGACGACTCTGCAGAACCGATTGAGCAAACAAAAGGTCCCCATCAGCCAGGGTATCAAACTTGTAGAGCATAGCAAAAGCATTTGAACCCGACCAAGTATCCGCTCGGCAAAGTTGCACCGCCGAGATTTCTTGGGCATCCGCCCAAGAAGAGCCCATCTTCCCCGTAGAATGGGCCTCCACCGACTTCGGTGACTGCAATCCAGCCGTAGAACTAACATGCCAAATCGCATCACAGATCCAGCGTGTAACAGACTGCATAACGCAGTCACCCAAATCACGCTGGGAACATACCGGACAAACAGAGCCTCTGTTTTTCCAAACTGAGCCAAATTGGCGACCTAAATATTCAAATCCCTGGCTACATCGAGAGAATTTGAATCAGCTAATGCCTAAGTAACCACCGGCATCAAAATGGGCCGATTTCTGCAAAACCCAGAAACCACTCTTGGCAGAACTACTAACAGAGTTCTCAATTCCTCTCAATCCACATGAAAGATCAAACAAGGCTCTTGTGAGACAAAACCACCACTTCCGACACCCGCCTTGGGGACGTCAAAGCCAATGGCATGACCACTTTCCAAGAGAGAATTTTTTTTTTTTTTTTAAAGAAATTTATAAGGCCATACTGCACTGAAATCCACACCGGCTTGTAAAGTATGGATAAGAACGACCTAGCTGAAAGTCTTCTATAGGAGCCTTCCTGGATACACACCAAGACACATAGTTACGCCAACTACTGTGGTAAGGCTTTGCCGTTACTTATTTTCTAGCCTGAAGAATTGAGGAAATTACTTCACTGGGAACACCAATTTGGCTTAGGATATGGCATTCAACCACCACGCCGTCAGACGCAGCAGCGGTAAGTCTTGATAGACGCCATGATCTCGTTGTAACAGTTCCTCACGTAGAGGAAGAGGGCATGAATCTTCTATGAGTAAATCATGAAAAACTTGATAGCAAACCTTCCTTGTCTAGACCGGATCCAAGAGGATCGCCTGAACCTTTGTTCATCTTACGATTATCACCTTCAAAAAAAAAAGTGAAAGCGGAGAGACCACATAGACCGACTAAAAACACCCACGGTGTCACGAGGGTGTCCACTGCTATAGCTTGAGTGTCCCTTGACCTGGAACAATATCCCTGAGGCCTCTCGTTGAGGCGAGACGCCAATATGTCCAATTGCGACACACCTCAAAGACTTGTCACGTCTGTGAAAACTTCTCGATGATGACTGAATTTCACCCGGATGGAGATCGCGTCAGCAGAGGAAATCTACTTCTCCGTCGTTTACCTCTGGAACGAAGACTGCTAATATAGCGTTTACCAGATTTTCCACCCAACGGCAAAACTTTGCATCTTCTGCCAATGCCGCTTTGCTCCTTGTTCCGCCATAGCGGCTTATTGACGCCACTGCTGACAAGTCGTCTGGCAGAACCAACACGGGCAGAACACGAAGAATACGTTCGTCGAAAATAGCTCTTAATTCAAGAAAGCTTATTGCAGACAAGCTTTCCAACTTGATCTTATCATCTGGAAATACATCCCTTGCAAGGACTGCTCCCCAGCCTCGGAGATCTGTATGCACGGACACCAGGATCTAAACCTGGATCCCGAACCTTCATCCTTCTAGAAGGAGAGAACTGAGCAGACACCACAGGAGCGATATCCTGGCCGTTAGGATTATATTCTGGTGCATGTGCAGGTGAGACCCGGACCACATTTCCAACTGGTCCCTTGAAAGCCACTCTGGCATTAGACCTGCTCACCAAAAAAAAACCTCTTAGGCTGCACCCAACTGTTTTAGTAACGGAACATATTGATGAAGTGTCACAGCAAAACTGATCCAACTCTGGATCCTCAGACCTCTTTCCACAGGAAAAATACCGAACCTTAACCGGTCAGTATCTACTCAGAAACCCACCTCCTACATCTGTGTCGTTGGGAACAACAGCCAATCCCTGTGTCGAAGAACAGTCAGAGAGAACCAACGATTTGCACCTTTATACAGGGACAACCGTACAATGTCCTGAACCTGACGCACCTCTGTACGGCGTTGCGTACTACCATCCCTTCCAGAGTGGAACGGCAAGATCTATTAGAAAAACCAGTAAGGGGAAACAACCGTAACTCAGAATGTTCCCCTTTGGATTCTATAAATAACGCACAGGTCCTAGGCTATTCCTGGACCAACCGAAAATTAGTTGAGGAGAACTCACCGGAGTGGGGACTAGCCCGATAGACTCCGACAATTGATGGATGTGGTGGAAACAGAAAACGACATCCACTTCTGCGAACCTAACAAGGCTGCAGAACTCTTACCTTTTCAACTTCCACTGTCTGCACAGAAAAGGAAAAAGGAACGGCATCGAACCGGTTACAACGACTGCATCCCACAAAAGAATGCGTCACCAACCGTTGGGAAGGAGCCTAACTCACGAAGTTAGATTTACTAGTGGTATCCGCCGAGATTAACTGAACAGAGGCCTCTCCAAACAGCTGTATACCTCACTCCAGTATCTCACGGAGACATCCTCAGCATTTTCGCGGCCACACCTCCTGGTGTCACTGTCATGGCCAGCCTGCTGCAATGTTATAAAGTAGAATCAACCTAAGCAGGTTACCCACTCTGGGTAGGGTAATACTATCGGATGCCTACCCGAATATAACACACCCTCATGTGCATGCCATGCAAACAAGGTCAAAGTATAGAAATAAAATATCACTTAGCTTCCTGTGTATGATCCTTTGCGACCGGGCTCTGCGTCGACCAGGAGTTGACTGCCAGAATGTTCTCTCCGCGTCGGGAAGAGAATAATATTCGGACTCCTTGATAGGATCGAAAACCAACTCGTCACGGCCAATCTAGAGCTTAATCAACAGAGCGACCAGCACATGAAAAGAATACCATTATTTCAGCATTCATGGATATACATAATTTAATACACAATAAAACACACATATCTTAACCATGTATATATAAACATATATCTACATATATATACATATAGATATAACCTATACGCAAGTGGATTGTCCAGACCTGTCAGGTCCCTAGTGACAGTAATGTGTTGTGAATGTGTATGACCATGTACTGACATGCCCCAGAAGTGGATCTACCAGGAACGTTATGGTCGACAGAAACTTAGTAAATGTCGACAGCAAGGAATAGTAAGCGGGCAAAAAATAATAATAATATTGGAACCCCGAGGGGTCTGAGGGAAGCATACATATACAATTTCAATAACACTCCCCCCACATATACCTATAAATATATATATATATATATATATATATATATATATACAGGTACAAGGCAATAACAGCCTGTTACTTTTTTTACCCAGGAAATACCATTGATGCTGACAGGGCATCCACAAACAACTGTGTCTCCCCTAGCGTGTTTACTTTTTTAAGCACACAAACACCAACCTGCTAATACTTAATTTTCCGAATCAAGTACCGCCATGCGCCGGCGAAGCCGACAGTTATCCCCACAGCAGCTTGTGACAAAGCTCTCACACCTGTCAACATATGTCGACTAACCGATAGTGGGTAAACAAACAGGGAAACAGTGAATTTATGTATCACAACAAGGATTATGCGTCCATTATCAAACATAATGCTATATGACACCCCAATAGCATTAAAAAACACTGTGCCCCCCCTCCTTCTTACTATACAGCAAGTCTTGGCGGGGACCTGAGGAAAATGGCGCTGACTCCTCTGTGAGGGCTAAGCTCCGCCCCTTCCCGGCGCGCTTAAGCCCGCTCAAAAAAAACTATATATAAATATATAAATACCTATATTTAGCTGGGGGGACCTATATACAGTGAGTAACCCCCTGTATATACCCATATATATATATATATAAAATGCTGCCCAGGGCACCCCCCCTGCGCCCTGCACCCTCGGAAGCCGTTGGTGTGTGGGAGAAATGGAGTGCAGCGTGCACGCTGCGGTACACTGGCGGGGTGAAGCTACCCGGTGTCCGGGCAACTAAATATGTTCCCCCGCCAGCGATCTCTCAGTATATGCCGCCCAGGGCGCTCCCCCCCAGCGCCCTGCACCCTGCAAGAGCCGACGGTGTGCGGGAGCAGGGAGCGCAGCGCTACCGCTGCTGCTCCCTCCTTTTCGCGGTACACTGGCGGGGCGGGCACCTAGTGATGAATATGTCCCCCCGCCAGTGATCTACACAGTTTATGCCGCCCAGGGCGCTCCCCCCCCCAGCGCCCTGCACCCTGCAAGAGGCGATGGAGCAGGGAGCGCAGCGCTACCGTTGCTGCTCCCTCCGTTTCGCAGCACACTGGCGGGGTGAACATACCCGGTGCCCGGGCACCTAAATATGTCCCCCCGCCAGAGCTATAAACCTCAGCAACATGCCCCCAGGGCGCTCCCCCCCAGCGCCCTGCCAGAGACGTTGGTGTGTGGGAGCATGGAGCGCAGCGCTACCGCTGCTGTTACCTTCATTACTGAAGTCTTCTGCCGTCACTGAAGTCTTCTGTTCTTCCAATACTCACCCGGCTTCTTTCTTCTGGCTTCTGTGAGGGGGGTGACGGCGTGGCTCTGGGAACAAGCAGCTAGGCGAACCAAGTGATCAAACCCTCTGGAGCTAATGGTGTCCAATAGCCGAGAAGCAGAGCCCTTAAACTAAGAAGAAGTAGGTCTGACTTCTCTCCCCTCACTCCCACGATGCAGGGAGCCTGTAGCCAGCAGGTCTGCCTGAAAATAAAAAACCTAACATAAAGTCTTTTAGAGAAACTCAGGAGAGCTCCCCTAGTCATACTTACCTACATTGTTTTTCTCCTCTCCGGGAGAAGCCCGGAGAGGAGACGCTGCAGGTGCCTTCAGGGGGCGGGGGCGGGCTGTGACATCACTAAGCCCCGCCCCCGCATCGGGAAATGCCACGATTAGCGGGTCCGCGGGAAGGGGGCGGGGCTAAAATGACGTGATTAGCGTCATTTTAACCCCTTCTCCACCCGACGGACCCGCGAATGCGGGAGGTTATCTCTCCATCCTGCTCGCATCACTAGGGTGCGAGCAGGATGCGGGAGACCTGCCCACTCTTCCGGTGGTGCGGGGGGGCTACCCCAAAAAACGGGAGCCTCCCGCAGCTTTCGGGAGAGTAGGTAAGTATGCCCCTAGTGTGTGACCCATCACTCCTGGGCACAAAGTCTATCTGAGGTCTGGAGGAGGGGCATAGAGGGAGGAGCCAGTTCACACCCAGTTTAAGTCTTTATGGTGTGCCCAAGCTCCTGCGGATCCGTCTATACCCCATGGTCCTTTTGGAGTCCCCAGCATCCTCTAGGACGTATGAGAAATATAAACCATCCAAATGTAAATCTCTCTGCACATGTTATATCAGCCCCACATGCAGTGCATGGATTTGTCCAGTTGTGTGCTTTTTTGCTTTACTTACAATCCTCAATCAGGCCCTATATCCCCTATCACATGCAAATACACATAGGGGTAAATTTACTAAGATTCGTATTTTCCCGTTTCAGGTCAAAGTTCAATCACGAATGACATTGAAAGTGTAAAACTGCAACTTTTTGAATTGATTACGACTAATTTACTAAGCTGTCGTATTCGGGTTTTTCTTTTGTTCCGATGTCGATGTCATTCGTGGTTTTTTTTCTATTTTTACGGCAGTGATTAGCAAAACACTGCCGACTTTTTTTACAATCAATCTCGGCCGGATCTGTGTGATCCGTGCTGGGGTTTATTTTTTTTTTTTTTTTTTAATTAAACACTATAAAATAATAAAAAAAAATGCGTGGGGTCCCCCCTCCTAAGCATAACCAGCCTCGGGCTCTTTGAGCCGATCCTGGTTGCAAAAATATGGGGGGGGAAATGACAGGGGTTCCCCCATATTTAAGCAACCAGCATCGGGCTCTGCGCCTGGTCCTGGTCCCAAAAATACGGGGGACAAAAAGAGTAGGGGTCCCCCGTATTTTTAAAACCAGCACCGGGCTCCACTAGCTGGACAGATAATGCCACAGCCGGGGGTCACTTTTATATAGTGCCCTGCGGCCGTGGCATCAAAAATCCAACTAGTCACCCCTGGCCGGGGTACCCTGGGGGAGTGGGGACCCCTTCAATCAAGGGGTCCCCCCCCCCCAGCCACCCAAGGGCCAGGGGTGAAGCCCGAGGCTGTCCCCCCCCATCCAATGGGCTGCGGATGGGGAGGCTGATAGCCTTTGTTGTAAAAGAAAAGATATTGTTTTTAGTAGCAGTACTACAAGGCCCAGCAAGCCTCCCCCGCATGCTGGTACTTGGAGAACCACAAGTACCAGCATGCGACGGAAAAACGGGCCCGCTGGTACCTGTAGTACTACTACTAAAAAAATACCCAAAAAAAGACAAGACACACACACCGTGAAAGTATAATTTTATTACATACATACACACATACATACATACTTACCTTAAGTTCCCACGCAGGTCGGTCCTCTTCTCCAGTAGAATCCAAGGGGTACCTGTTGAAGAAATTATACTCACGAGATCCAGGGGTCCAGGCTCCTCGGGAAATCCAGGGGTAATCCACGTACTTGAAAAAAAAAAAAAAAACGGTGTCCCGACCACGAACTGAAAGGGGACCCATGTTTGCACATGGGTCACCTTTCCACGAATGCCAGAAACCCACTCTGACTTCTGTCTAAGTGGGTTTCTTCAGCCAATCAGGGAGCGCCACGTTGTAGCACTCTCCTGATCAGCTGTGTGGTCCTGTCCTCACTGACAGGCAGCACACGGCAGTGTTACAATGTAGCGCCTATGCGCTACATTGTAACCAATGATGGGAACTTTCTGCTCAGCGGTGACGTCACTTTAGGTCAACCGCAGGGCAGAAAGTTCCCAAAGAGCCCGAGGCTGGTTATGCTTAGGAGGGGGGACCCCACGCAATTTTTTTTGAAAAAATAAGCACTTTCCCACCCCTTCCCACTGATATACATGCACGGATCTCATGGATCCGTGCATGCCTATCCAATCACGAATAAAAAAAAAAGGTCTGTTTTTTTTTAGCACTTTTTTACGAGTTGTAATTTTTCACGGCAGTGTTTGTTTTTTTTTTGCTTTGCACTTCTTAGTAAATGACCGAGATTCATACTTAAACAGCCGCGTTTTGACCGATGGTGTATTCATTCGTAATTTTTTACTTGGACTTGCAAAAAATTACGAATGCCCTCATCTCTGCCGTGATTAGTGTTTAGTAAATTACCGAGATGACACTTTGATGAAAAAACGGCATCTCGGTCAAAATCGGGAGCTTAGTAAATTTCCCCCATAGTGTATATTGCAGCTGCTTCTGGACTGGGGCGGAAACGGAAACATCCAGAGGAATTCCACACAAACATGTCGAGAACTGATAGTGGTCAAACTCAGAGTCAAACCCAAGGACCCAAAGTGTTTTTATGTATTTTTTCTGTATGTATCTATGCAGTTTATCTAAGTAATCAGATCAGGGAGACAGCCATAACGTAACTGGTTAATGCACCTATATAACATTGCAGAGCAGGGAGATTCTGATTACTCTGTAACGTGTTAATGTTTGGCTAGGTTTTGCATGTTCTCTGGGTGCATGCGCTGCGGGAGACTGTACAGTATGTTTATTTGGTTGACATTATTACAGACAACTTGGCAGCTGAAAGACATTAAGAAGTGAATAGGAGTAGGTGTACTTTACTTGTAAATCATCCAGCGAAAAGACGAATCTCACCGGTTTAGGCGCCAGTTACTGTGCGCTCACCTTGTTCAAGAGGATAGGGCGGTTTCCCAGCATGCAATGCTTGTTCCAGAGTCTTCTGGGGTTACAAAGGGTTCCAGATGTAGAGGCAGGGACATGAGGTGTTGGCCAATCTAAAATACATGGGCGACATTAACCACCTTGTACAGACAACTGGAAACAGACCTTCATGGTGGCTATGATGATTTTAGTGGCATTATTTGCTAATAGTGCACATTGGGGTCTATTGTATTCATGAAGCAGTGAAAACAGTGGAGAAACAGACCAGTGGAGAAGTTGCACATGGCAACCAATCAGCATCTCTCTTAAGTTATATAGAATGTACATGATAAAGGCTTCCTTCAAAGCTGATTGGTTGCCATGGGTTACTTCTCCACTGGTCCTTTTCTCCAGCCTTTTCACTGCTTCATGAATAGACCCCATTGTACACTGAGGGGGGGTATGTAACTGGTGAGACAGTGGCTGCCTCCGCAATGTCTGTAATACAGCTAGCTGCTTCCATTACACCCTTACGTTACTGATGTATGCCAGGGGAGTGAGACTAAATGTGGGCAGATCTTCTGTCAGCGTTTCCCCGGATTCCTCATAGCCCCAGCTTTGGTGAGAAAATGCATAGAGCACCGGAAGTGCGAGGTTGTCGCATTATTCACAGGAATTAAATAGTGTAAACACAGAGTGCTTTCTATACAGGGGATCTGGTCGGGATTCCTGCAGTCAAAATACTGACGCTGGAATCCCAAAACTGCTCGGAATGCTGGCAGTCCGGAATGAGAGTTTACCGGTGTTGCACTTAGGTAAGCCATGTGGGGAGGTTAGGTTTAGGCTGTGGGGGGAGGGTTAGGTTTAGGCTCAAAGAAAGGGGGGGTTTTAGGGTTAGGCTGAGGCTGTGGAAAGGGAGGGTTAGGGCTAGGGGGCACTAGGGGAGGGGAGGTATCCTAGCTCCTGTCGGGATTCTAAGCATTGGGATGCCGCGGTCGGTCTTATGACTGCTGGTATCCCGTATGCCGGCATATCGTACCCAACGCTTACACAGGTCCCACATATCCAAGCAACCTCTACTATCCATGATCATTTATAGCAGGGATTGCATTACTCTATACAATTACTTCCCTCATGTGCTTATCCTTTCTTACTTTAATAATCTTCAACTGCACCACATCCAGCAGTCTTCTGCCACCTGATACTTATTCCAGTGTCATCTGCTGATGTAGCTATGTTTATTTACCCTGTACTTGTCCTAAATTGTCTACAACTGTAAGTTGCTGTTTTCCTGTTTGATTATTTATGTACTCTGTAATTGGGCGCTGCGGAACCCTTGTGGCGCCATATAAATAAAGGATAATAATAATAATAATAACAGTATATACACATTTTCTTAATGACCACTGGAGTGAAGACACGGCAAATCACCAATTATAAGTAATGACATCAGAACTTAAGGCCTGATTCAGTTGCAATTTTTCAGCCAACGGACTTACTAATTACAGCAAGTGAATCTGCTTTCCAAAATAGTAGTAATAATAATAATTTTATTTATATAGCGCTCTTTCTCCAACAGGAGTTGGGGGGTAATTCAGACCTGATCGCTTGGCTGTGTTTTCTCACAGCCTGCGATCAGGTTCAAACTGCGTATGCACTGCAATGCGCAGGCGCGATGGACCACAGCAACGGGAATCGATGCATATGACGGGATGGTGCGGAAAAAGCAATCGCAAGGTCACTGACAGGAAGCGGGCGTTTGTGGGTGGCAACTGACCGTTTTCAGGGAGTGTCTGGAAAAACGCAGGCGTGTCCAAGCGTTGGAAGGGAGGGTGTCTGACGTCAATGCCGCTCCCGGACAGGCTGATGTGATCGCAGCGGCTGAGCAAGTCCTGGGCTGTGCAGAGACTGCACATAATCTGTTTGTGCAGCTCTGCAACACATGCGATCACACACTTGCACAGCGAAAATACACTCCCCCAGTGGGCAGCGACTATCTGATCACAGCAGTGCAAAAATCACTGCCCAGCGATCGGTCTGCATTAGGCCCTCAAGGCGCTTTACAGACATCAAAAACAATGCACATAATAAAGAAGATTTAAGTAATACACCAATAGATAAGCCACACAGACATAAAAGAAAACCTTGAGAACACAAAAGCATAATGCATAATAACATCCAAGGGTTGTGTATTCCACCCTCATAAGGTACAAGGTGAGGCAGCCATCTTGGGCGCACTGCGTAGGATTACCCTGGCTGGAAAAGTCTACTCCTAGAAGAGATGACACAAAATGAGGAGATTGCAGCATCCTAATGCTCAAAATAGGGTCCCAAAAAACCACTAAGTATGTGTATTTTTCATCCCTTCCACAAGCGTAGCAGATGAGGCAGCCATGTTGGGCGCACTACGAAGGTTACACTGTGGGAGGTGAGCTATACAAGGGCTCAGTGCATACATGGGAAAACTGACACTTGTGTAGTAGTAGTAGTAGTATGATGTACCCTGTATGTAGGGCGCAAGGGCAGGGTGTGTAATCAGTGGAGGGAGGTACACATTACAGGAAAAGCACATAGTGGGGTGGAAAAGTAAAAAAAGAGGATCGGAGCCATCACAGAACCTGCAGCATCGACTTCCCGAGTCTATGGTCAAGCAGACTGGACACTACAGTAGTGACACTGCTGCCATGTCTCTCTGTGTACACGATCGCAACTCTAGGCAGATACACGACCTGAAAACGGCCATGACATGCCTGTGTTTTTGCCGCCACCCCCCGTTACCTCCCCCAAGCGGTCCCTTCATGTCAAACACTCTGGTTCCTTGGTTGCGATCGCTGCACATGTGCAGCCTACTGGAAATCGCTCAGCTGCGTAAACATCCGCACTGTGTACAAACATGAATTCGGCCCTTACTGTTCATATGGATATTATTTACAGACATTAATAAATAGACTGACATCGTGTGTAATATATAGAAACACGGATCTCACCTACCAGCGCATAAACACGATCATTTTCTCTGTTTTCCCATCCTCCTGTGTAACGTGCTGCATAATGTTACTATCTCCCTACCAGTAAGAAGTTATTTATATACTGATAAGCACATAAAGAGATATACGAATGTGTCCTCATACACTATTGTCACAGTTGTGCCAAACATCCATTCCTGGCGTCTTTTTTGCGCAAATGTGCATCTTAGTTCATATGCACCAAAACCGCTTCACAATACTGCACTGATTAGTTCGATATGCAACACTTGTATATGTGTGTGACGGAGTCTGTATACAAAGTGCTACGATGCAGCAGGTGAGGATTTTTTACACACCAAGTTCCATTGTGCTTCGATATACAAGTGTCGCATTTGCCGGGGCAGATGAATCAGGGCAGTCTCATGAAGCGGTTTTGTCACACTGCATTAAGACGCACATTCGCCCAAGAAAGACGCTTGGCCCGGCTTACCTGTGCCAGGTGTCTCGCGTCTCATGGCGTACTTAGACTAGGTGTATGAGAACACATCTGTAAGTGGTCACATCAGAGGATAGACTGATAAGGCGCAGTGATTGTACAAGTATATCCTTTCCATAACTAGGCTCCAATGGTGCAATATAAAAGGGGCTAGAGGCTTGGCCGACCTTCTTCCTCAGTGTACACAGCAGTCTACAAAGGTGCAGAACAGCCTTCTCTAAATAACAAAACTGTAAGCACCAGGCAGTCGTCTCTAGGAAGAGACTGCAAATATGACAGCTGCCTGTCAGGTTTATGTAATCTGGTTGAGGTCCGGGTTTATATCTAGCATTCTCAACCGTCATTTTATAAATTGTGCTGGATGATTGCTAGAACCTGGTTGGTTGCTATTGGCAACTTCTGAACTACAGTATGTCTCTCGTGAAGGTTTGATACATCTCCCCTTATGTGTGGCTAAACTGGACACTGGACCTGTGTCTTGGAACAATCTGGTGTGGTTGTGTGCAGCCACTTTACCACAAACCCACACCTCCAAAACCCAGCAACATTGAGTGCTGCTCCCAGGGGAACATAGAACTTAGCACTTACCTCCATCTTGGGCACGAGCAGAAGTTGCTGCTTTATCTTCAGGAAAACGGAATCAAACGCTAGTTGGTGGGCTACCTGGTTCTGACACGTGAGGGCAGACGTGGTGGTGGAAAAAATACTGGTGTTGACTGGAATTCTGAGGAAATACAATAAAGGCCCAGAAAGGTAATCTGCCCCTGGATCATGATGAGCGATTATCTCACTATCATCCTCTATACATACTGGAGTATCGAATGAACATTCCTGAAAAAAATAGCCTAGGCATGTACAAGGAGCCAGGGATATCAATGAGGGGTCAGGTACTAGTTCCTATAGAAATTTCAGCCTGTGTTCTCCAGTCCATGAAAGGGTTGTCTTGACCATATATAGGCAACAAGTTATGACTACTGATGGCTGTCTTATACGGAGCTGAATAACATACTGAAATAAAATAAAATAATTGAACTTAAATTAAATATGTCCTTCCAACATTGCACACATACTCTTCAGTAATGCCCTACGTCTATAAGACTTATATAGGGACAGCAATGTTACAGCAGCTCAAATGACTGCAGCCTCGTGCTTCTAGATTAGATCTCCCTAGGACAATGTTTTCAATGTTTAAGGTGGCCACAGTGGTCTGTAATGAAGTGGTGGGATAACAGAGCTGCATTGGAAAGTCCATCATGTGTTTTAGCCTTTTTCATTCATATGTAAAAGTTTCATGACGTTTTTTGGTCCTTGAAAACAGCTCCCCTTTGCAGATGCTGATATAAGCACAACTACAGAATAGAATTGTTGAATACTATTTAAATTAATTCAGAAACCAAGCAGGTACATTTGGAAGCCAGTGATAAAGGTATTCGGTCTCTAGGTCGACAATGTCTAGGTCGACCATTATTGGTCAACATGGTTTCTAGGTGGACATGACAGAAGGTCGACATGAGTTTTTCACTTTTTCTTTCGTATTTTGAACTTTTTGAAGCTTTACGATCCACGTGGACTACAATTGGGAACGATAACCTGTGCAGAGCGCAGCGAGGCACCTTGCCCGATGCATGGCGAGCGAAGCGAGCCATCGCTCGCCATGTGAGGGGACACGGTACACTAATTGGGGTTCCCGGTCACTCTACGGAGAAAACGACATACACAAAAAAAAAAAAACTCATGCCCCAGTGATAAAGCTATGTAAGGATGCATATCTCCACAGCAGACTCAAGGATAGAGTCTGGAAGGGAAGGAAAGGGTGCTTTGCCCAAACTGATGGGACATATAAAATACTAACATGAATATTGTGTATACTACAGTAGTCTGGGTTCACATATTTCACATTATCATTGGGCTTAAAGCCACAGCATCCTACGTGAAAGCCGTAGCATTATACTGTTATGTTCCACTGCAAGTACTTTTCTGCTTCATGAAAAAAGCCAGTTGCGTCCAGTCTATAAAGATCGTGTTGAATGACAGGGAGACAACCTGGCAACATTGCCCCACAGAGTACAAAAGAGGAGAAAAGGCCAGACAGCTAAAGTCTCTCTCTCTCTCTATATACATTATATATATATTGTGGTGAGAGGGGTGGTCTCTCACCTGATTTGTTTACATTCTGGTGGAATCAGCTCTCTCCAAGGGAGAAGAAAACAAGGCCTGCACATTTTGCACCTGTAGTGGAAGTTTATAATTCCAGGCTTTCTAAATTGCACAGCTGCAGCTGGAGAAACAGAGGTCCAGGTGTTCCAACTCACCCAGAGACAGCAGGAAGTCAAGTGCAGGAGAGGGGTTTAAAAATCCCATTTACCCTCAATGCATTGCACTTATGCCTGTTAGAGGCCAGTGAGCAGGGCTCAGTCTATAGCACCAGGGACTGTGGACATTGGCTGTGCCAGGAGAACATGGCATGTGTAGTGGCAAGCCACTGCAGCAGAATTACTTTTGAGCACAGGAAGTGCTTTTATGTTGGTGTTTACTTTTGTATATGTACCTGTGTGACCAGGCCCGTGCCTGTGTATGCTGTGCTACAGTGTCTGATGCCAGTAAAGACACTGTGGCTGTAACCGGAAAACCTGCCTGCGAGTCCTTATTTACAATTCCCATGTTACTATATATATATATATATATATATATATATACACACATCCCTGACATTGCCACGGCTATACAATAGACTGTTTTACAACAGCTAAAGAAGACTCACAGCAATTCCAGTAAACTCCTGCAATGAGCAGTGAAACTGTTGGTACAAATGATAAATATATTGATGTTTGCTAGGTGAATAAAATGTTCCCAATAAATCTGGAGACACATTCCCGGCAATGGAAAGTGGATCTAATGTTTGATGAAAGACGATACATCTGAATAACATGTAATGGAGGAATGAAGACTGTCATAAAATTAAACATTGTGTAACACACATTACTGATCGCTCACTATGATCAGGGAACCATTGTCCTAGGTAGGTTTTAGCTTTTTACACTGATGGTGACTAAACAGCAAATGGAGAAAGGGTGAGTACAAAGCTCAGTACATACATCGGGATGCAGTTAAAATTCCGGCTGTCGGGATTCCGGTATTCAGGAGGCCGACACCAGAATCCGGAAAGCCGGCATTTTACCGACGGAAAGATGCCCGACAACCATTGCACATGGTTGGTGGGTACACGCCACCAAGTAAGTAATAATAAAACTTGTGACATGCAAAACTCGCCATCGGGACTGAAGATGGAGAGTACAGCGAGCCCATGAGGGGACTCGCTGCTGGGATTCCAGTAGACAGGATGCCACTGTGGGTATACTGACAGCCGGTATCCTGTCTGCCAGTATTTAATATCGGATCCCATACATCACCTTCAGCGGTTTGAATTTGATATGCCAACATGCGGGATGCCAGACCAAAATACCGAACACGGCATGCTGACGGTGAGAATCCTGACAGGGGCAAGGTAAGTATATTTACCTTTCCCAAATCACCCCCTAACCCTCCCTACCCGCAGCCTAAACCTAACCCTCCCCACCCACAGCCTAACCCTATCCCTCTTCGGTGGTGCCTAGATCTAACCCCCCTTTCCACAGCCTAAACCTAACCCCCCTCTCTCCCCCAAAGCCTAACCCTCCTCAGGAATTTCTAACCCTTACCCCCCCTTTCCGTAGCCTGGACCTAAGCCCCCCTCCCTGCAGCCTGACCGTAACCCTCCCCTCCTGCCTAAACCTAATCTCCCCGCTCTGCGACATACCCAGCCGGCAGCCCAACAAACACTTGTTCAGGATCCCAGCAGTTGGGATACCAGTGCCGGGATTGTGTCCCTAGCCGGGATTCCAATGCCTGCATTTGAGCAGTGCCGGAATTCCAGCTACATGTTTCGAATGACGGGATCTCAACCGCCCGGATCCTGACCGGATCCCCCTTCAGCATGTACAATGTCTCCAACAGGCTGCCATACTCTGCTGGGTCGCCCTTCTGCAGATAGTTGTACTCCTGCCAAGGGTTTCTGCTGCTCTTGCGCTCAGTGGCACTGGATTCCTGCATGCCGGTAAGGCTGCGTGCGCTGTAAGACTCAGACAGGTGCTTCCCAGCTGTGGACAGGCTCCTAGAACAGATGAGAAACACAATGGGGGGAATTCAAATGTTTGAAAAGTCGGTTGGGTGTTCCTGTCTATTAGATAGGAAAAAAATGGCTCCCAACTGACTTTTCAAACAATTGAATATCCCCCAATAAGTTTTTCGAACCCAAAATACGTCACACAAAGGGGGAGATGCAATTGTTTGAAAAGTCAGCTGGGAGTAATTTTTTTCCTATCTAATGAACAGGAACACCCAACCGACTTTTCAAACATTTGAATTCCCCCCAAAGACTGTTGTTATTTCTATAAATAACATCTAATCACGGCCAGTCTACTGACCTATATTAAAAAGATTAAAAAAATTAGATTTGTCTCTCTCTCTCTCTCTCTATATATATATATATATATATATATATATATATATATATACACTGCTCAAAAAAATAAAGGGAACACTAAAACAACACATCCTAGATCTGAATGAATTAAATATTCTTATTAAATACTTTGTCCTTTACATAGTTGAATGTGCTGACAACAAAATCACACAAAAGTTATCAATGGAAATTAAAATTTATTAACCCATGGAGGTCTGGATTTGGAGTCACACTCGAAATTAAAGTGGAAAAACACACTACAGGCTGATCCAACTTTGATGTAATGTCCTTAAAACAAGTCAAAATGATGCTCAGTAGTGTGTGTGGCCTCCACGTGCCTGTATGACCTCCCTACAACGCCTGGGCATGCTCCTGATGAGGTGGCGGATGGTCTCCTGAGGGATCTCCTCCCAGACCTGGACTAAAGCATCCGCCAACTCCTGGACAGTCTGTGGTGCAACATGGCGTTGGTGGATGGAGCGAGACATGATGTCCCAGATGTGCTCAATTGGATTCAGGTCTGGGGAATGGGCGGGCCAGTCCATAGCATCAATGCCATCGTCTTGCAGGAACTGCTGACACACTCCAGCCACATGAGGTCTGGCATTGTCTTGCATTAGGAGGAACCCAGGGCCAACCGCACCAGCATATGGTCTCACAAGGGGTCTGAGGATCTCATCTCGGTACGTAATGGCAGTCAGGCTACCTCTGGCGAGCACATGGAGGGCTGTGCGGCCCCGCAAAGAAATGCCACCCCACACCATTACTGACCCACTGCCAAACCGGTCATGCTGAAGGATGTTGCAGGCAGCAGAACGTTCTCCTTGGCGTCTCCAGACTCTGTCACGTCTGTCACATGTGCTCAGTGAGAACCTGCTTTCATCTGTGAAGAGCACAGGGCGCCAGTGGCGAATTTGCCAATCTTGGTGTTCTCTGGCAAATGCCAAACGTCCTGCACGGTGTTGGGCTGTAAGCACAACCCCCACCTGTGGACGTCGGGCCCTCATACCACCCTCATTGAGTCTGTTTCTGATCGTTTGAGTAGACACATGCACATTTATGGCTTGCTGGAGGTCATTTTGCACGGCTCTGGCAGTGCTCCTCCTGTTCCTCCTTGCACAAAGGCGGAGGTAGCTGTCCTGCTGCTGGGTTGTTGCCCTCCTACGGCCTCCTCCACATCTCCTGATGTACTGGCCTGTCTCCTGGTAGCGCCTCCATGCTCTGGACACTACGCTGACAGACACAGCAAACCTTCTTGCCACAGCTCGCACTGATGTGCCATCCTGGATGAGCTGCACTACCTGAGCCACTTGTGTGGGTTGTAGACTCCGTCTCATGCTACCACTAGAGTGAAAGCACCGCCAGCTTTCAAAAGTGACCAAAACATTAGCCAGAAAGCATGGGAGCTGAGAAGTGGTCTGTGGTCACCACCTGCAGAACAAGTCCTTTATTTGGGGTGTCTTGCTAATTGCCTATAATTCCAACCTGTTGTCTATTCCATTTGCACAACAGCATGTGAAACTGATTGTCAATCAGTGTTGCTTCCTAAGTGGACAGTTTGATTTCACAGAAGTATGATTGACTTGGAGTTACATTGTGTTGTTTAAATGTTCCCTTTATTTTTTTGAGCAGCATATATATATATATATATATATATATCCAGATAAGTCCACACTCACTGCTACAGTCCACAACATAGGCGGTGCTCCATAAGGGGCTCCAGAGAAGTCCAAAATATATCCAAAAAGAGTACAGGCACTCACCACTTTTCCTTGAAAATAGAAGAATTTATTGCCACTCACAGGTGTGTCTCACATGGAGACAGTCAGCATAACAGCATATAGTGTCAAACACTATATGCTGTTATGCTGACTGTCTCCATGTGAGACACACCTGTGAGTGGCAATAAATTCTTCTATTTTCAAGGAAAAGTGGTGAGTGCCTGTACTCTTTTTGGATATATATATATATATATATATATATATACATACATACACAGAACGGAGCTCATATAATATAATACATAGTAGTATATAAATATCTGATTGAGAAATTGTAAATTCAAATTAGTATGCATACTTCAAAAAGGATAATATGAACCTCTGAATAATTTGAAATCACTCCACATCAAAAGAGCCTGGATCACCGTTAGATGAAGTATTGGAAGAGATTGCTGATGTCTTCAATATATTGCAATCATCCCAGCTCCCATAGCCAGGTTAAGGGGGGATGGGCGCAGGGCATACTGTACCCTGGGCCTCCCTTTGTCAGGGGGCCCCCTGACAAGGGGAGCCTTCCCTCTTATGCAGCAGCAGAACCAGGCAGCCTGAATGTAATCAGGACACAATGCAGTGCAGGCAGAGATACAGGAGTACCAGGTTCATGATTACTCAGCAGAGCTTTTTGACCAGAGGAAAGATATGATGGTGGAGAAAGCTATAATTGACGCATGGATCCCAGCTTCTCCATGCCTAGATGTCTGGGTCTTGTGTAACCTGTTATCTAATGAGGGTCTAGAGAGACACACTGGGGGATATTCAATTGTTTGAAAAGTCAGTTGGGTGTCTATCTAATAGACAGGACAAAACAGACAACCAACCGACTTTCTCTTACGTCCTAGAGGATACTGGGGTCCACATTAGTACCATGGGGTATAAACGGGTCCACTAGGAGCCTTGGACACTTTAAGAAATTAACAGTGTGCGCTGGCTCCTCCCTCTATGCCTCTCCTACCAGACTCAGTGTAGAAAATGTGCCCGGAGGAGCCGGTCATGCTTAGGGAAGCTCCTGAAGGGTTTTCTGCATTTATTTTCTGTTTGTTGTGTTCAGGCAGGTGTGGTTGGCACCAGACTGCCTGCTTCGTGGGACTTAAGGGGGGGGGGGGGACGGCCCAACCTCCTTTAGGGTTAATGGTACCGTTCCCCACTGACAGGACATAGCTCCTGGGGGACCTATTAGCAAGCTCCACCACGGTGACCGTACAGTCCCGCAGCACGCCGCCACCCCTAACAGAGCCAGAAGTAAGAAGAGTGGTGAGTAGATGGCAGACGTCCCAGTTAGTGGGTCACCACTGGTAATGGGGGCATGAGGGATTAGCGCAGCACTGACAGGCTGTGGCTCCAGGCTTCAGAGACATAACATGTTCCGCTGTGAGGGGCGCACTGAAGCCACAACTATATCCACACTGGCACTAAGTTTACAGGGGTTCTAACCCACTGTAAACCACACATATAACCTCAGCCAGTATAAAAAAAAACGTGAAGATGCGCCATTACGGGGGTGGGGCTTCACTTTGAGTGGATCCAGCGGCTCACCAGCGACATTTTCCCTCTGCAGCTCTCACTGAACAGCCTGACAGAGACACGCAGCTCCTCCACAAGGACTCCAGATTACCTCAGTGGTACCAGGGGATCATAGCAGTGGGTGGAGCAGTATAGGAATACTAATACCCTATTATGGGTATGTAGTCTGTGACCCAGGTAAGCTCAGCTTTAGCAAGAAGGGTGCTGTGTGACTGGCTCCATCATACTCTGTGTCCCCCTAGAAGGACTCTGTTTGGGTTAACTGGGCTTAACTTTTCGTGTGTGTGTGTGTGTGTGTGTGTGTGTGTGTGTGTGTGTGTGTGTGTGTGTGTGTGTGTGTGTGTATACTTTCACATTACAATGGCAGGTAAGGAGCGTGTTTCATGCACCGCTGAGTGTTTTTCATCTTCAGGGGGATCACTACAATGTACTCAGGGTAGGACACATTCTCAGACAGGTGGAGAACCAGCATGGTTGGATTCTCTAAAAGGGATGATCTCAGATATTTCTAATAAATTGTCCCATACTGAGAACGAGACGCAATAGTTAAGACAGTCTATGGATGACCTGATGAATAGAGATTCAAGTCCCATGCCAGCGTCTCAGCCCCCTGCCATTTGTCCACAAAAGCGTACTCTGGCCCAAATCCTGCAGGCTGACACTGATGATGATGATGATGATGATGATGATGATGTGTCAGACCCAGAGGAGGGTGAGGTGGACTTAGGTGGGGGGGATGCAGCCCTGTCACAGGGAATGGAGAAAATATATAACAAGTATATATACAGGCGCTGTGATGAGTGTGTTTCTCCTAGCAGCTGGATAAATAAGGGGTAGTCAAACCCTTTAAATAACAAGAAGAAAAGAAAAGATATACAGCGCTAATTGACACAGTGAATTCTAAAAGTATAAGTATTTAATATAAAAAAAATTATGAATAAAAATTATTTTAGACAATTTAAAAAACCTACAATCTAAGGTATAATATGTCTCAATAGTGACTTTAGGTGGACTAGAAGATCTGCTTATACTGACACCAAGTATGCTGGGCACTCATCAACATAATTGAACCAACACATATACAGTCATAATAGTGGACCAGATGTGAGATAATTCATCCAATTGGATGTGGTTACCGAGTCTGTGTTCCGTTTAAAGAGGCTCCCGTAGAGTACAAGTCCGTGTGGCAACGGCAACAATTGTTGGGGTCCTGGTTCACAGTTCACTCGGAACTCCGTGTTCCATTGAGTGGGTTCTCCTATGGATGTAGTAGGCAAAAGCAATACCAGTAGGAGTCCTGGTTCACGGAGACAGGAAGAAACAAGGTCCTGGCTGTAGGTGGTGGCGTGATGATGGTGCTGGTCAGCAAGTGTCCACACAGGTCTTTAACTAACGCGTTTCGCTGCTCCAGGCAGCTTTGTCAAAGGTCCTTTTTATTCATAATTTTTTTTATATTAAATATTTATACTTTTAGAATTCACTGTGTCAATTAGTGCTGTATATATTTTCTTTCCTGTCACAGGGAATACAGGCCCTGATAGAAGCTATTAGGGAGGTCCTGCACATCAAGGATGACACAGTGACAGGAGAGGATGAGGAATATTATTTCAATGTGAAAAATAAATCCTTTGTTACTTTCCCTGCATCTCAGGAATTAAATTCCCTATTTGAAGAAACTTGGGTTAATCCTGACAGGAAGTTTCAGATCCCTAAAAGGTTAATTACATCCTTCCCTTTTCCTCAGGATGATAGGAAAAAATGGGAAAACCCACCGATTATTGATGCAACGGTATCTAGATTGTCACGCAAGATAGTCTTGCCTGTCTCGGGGGCAGCCTCCTTAAAAGATGCGGCTGACCGCAAGATTGAAACCACTCTCAAATCTATGTACACAGCTGCGGGAGTAGCCCAGAGACCTACTATAGCTTGTGCTTGGATCACAAGAGCCATTGCAAAATGGTCAGGTAACCTACTGGAAGGTTTAAATTCCTTACCCAAAGGAGAGATTCTTTTACTCTTACACTATATACATGACTCTGCAAGTTTTATGGTTCAGGCTATAAAAGAGATAGGCTTGCTAAATGCAGGCACCACGGCCATGGCAGTGTCAGCACGCAGGGGCTTATGGCTATGTCATTGGCTGCGGACGCGGATTCCAGAAAAAATGTAGAAACCCTACCATTCACAGGTGGGGCCCTGTTTGGAGATGAACTGGATACGTGGATATCCAAGGCTACGGCGGGTAAGTCTACATACCTTCCTTCTGCAGCTCCTCCACCTAGGAAGACCTACTCGGCTCCTACTCTGCAGGTCTTTCGGACAGTAAAATTTAAAAATAAGACCAAAGGTTCTTCTACAACCTTCAACGGTTATAGAAGTAAACCCAAGAAACCAGCGACTGCAGGTTCACAGGAACAGCACTCAGGTTCTGCTTCCTCTAAGCCTTCAGCATGATGGTGGACCACACTGCCTGGAAGACAGGCAGGTGGGAGCCCGTTTAAGAGATTTCAGTCACGTCTGGGCGACATCATGCCAGGATCTCTGGGTCATAGAGCTTATCACCCAGGGTTACAAACTAGAGTTTCAGGTACTCCCTCCTCATAGATTCTTCAAATCAGGCTTACCAGTTTCACCAGGGGTAGTTATTATTTTACAGGATGCAATCCAAAAACTGGTACAGACTCAGGTCATTGTTCCAGTTCCATCTCAGCTGCAGAAAAAAGGTTATTATTCCAACCTGTTTGTGGTACCGAAGCCGGACGGTTCGGTGAGACCCATTTTAAACCTCAAGTCATTGAACCCGTATTTACGGGTGTTCAAATTCAAGATGGAGTCTCTGAGAGCGGTGATCTCAGGTCTGGAGGAAGGGGAATTCTTGGTGTCTCTGGATATCAAGGATGCGTACCTTCATATTCCAATCTGGCCGCCTCATCAGTTTTATCTAAGGTATGCATTACAGGACTATCACTACTTGTTCCAGGTATAGCCATTTGGCCTCTCCACAGCACCGAGGGTGTTCACCAAGGTAATGGCAGAGATGATGTTTCTCCTCCGCAAACAGGGAGTAAACATAATTCCGTACCTGGACGACCTGCTGATCAAGGCACAATCCAGGGAGAGGTTGTTGGATAACATTGCCCTCTCAACTCGACTACTCCGGCATCACGGGTGGATTCTGAACCTACCAAAATCTCACCTGGAACCAACACGGAGGCTTCCGTTCCTGGGGATGAAACTGGATACCGAGGCACAGAAGGTATTCCTTCCATTGTTAAAGGCACTGGTAATCCAGTTGATGGTGCGGGATGTTTTGAAACCAACCCTGATATCGGTGCATCTCTGCATTCACCTTCTGGGAAAGATGGTAGTGACCTACGTGGAGCTACAGCACGGAAGGTTTCATGCACGGCCCTTCCAGCTGGATCTGTTGGACAAATGGTCCGGATCGCATCTTCACATGCACCAAAGGATACGTCTGTCGCCGTGAGCCAGGGTTTCTCTTCTATGGTGGCTTCAGACTTCTCACCTGACAGAAGGCCGAAAGTTCGGGATTCAAAATTGGATTCTGCTAACCACAGACGCAAGCCTCAGAGGTTGGGGAGCACTCACCCAGGGGGAACAGTTCCAAGGAAAATGGTCAAGTCAGGAAGCCATTCTTCCGATCAGCATTCTGGAACCAAGGGCCATATACAACGCCCTTCTGCAGGCATTGCATCTTCTTCAAGATCAAGCCATTCAAGTTCAGTCGGACAATGTGACGGCAGTAATGTACATAAACCGACAAGGCGGAACGAAGAGCAGAGCAGCAATGTCAGAGGTGTCAAGAATTCTCCTCTGGGCAGAAAGACACGCGGTGGCGTTGTCGGCAATCTTCATTCTGGAAGTAGACAACAGGGAAGCAGACTTCCTCAGCAGACATGACCTCCACCCAGAAGAGTGGGGCCTGCACCCGGAGGTGTTCGGGTGCTTGACACGTCGGTGGGGCATTCCACAAATCGACATGATGGCCTCTCGTCTACACAAGAAGCTCCAGCTGTATTGTTCCAGGTCGAGGGACCCACAGGCAGTGGCGGTTGAGGCTCTGGCATCCCCATGGATCTACCAGATGGTGTATGTGTTTCCGCCACTGCCACTGATCACAAAGATTCTAAAAGAATAAAAAGGGAAAGGGTTCAAGCAATTCTCATTGCTCCGGACTGGCCAAGACGGGTCTGGTACGCGGATCTACTGGACATGCTCCTGGAGGATCCGTGGCCTCTACCTCTTCGAGAGGATCTCCTGCAACAGGGGCCATTCGTCTACCAAGACTTACCATGGCTACGTTTGATGGCATGGAAGTTGAGCGTCAAATTCTAGCTCAGCAAGGAATTCTGGATAAGGTTATTCCGACTTTGATCCAAGCCAGAAAAGGGGTAACATCTTTGAGAAGAGGAAATTTCCTATAGTGGTATTTCAAGTGGGACGTTTTCTGCTTTTTCTGCAGTCAGATGCGGATGTGGGCCTACGCCTGGGCTCCATAAAAGTCCAGATTTCGGCATTGTCCATTTTCTTCCAGAAACAACTGGCTTTCCTCCCTGAGGTCAGACATTCTTAAAGGGTGTTCTGCACATACAACCACCCTTTGTGCCTTCCACGGCACCTTGGGATCTCAACGTGGTGTTGCAGTTCCTCCAATCGGAATGGTTTGAGCCCTTACAGAAGGTGGACGTAAAGTTTCTTACGTGGAAGACTGTTACACTGTTTTCATGAGCTGAACTCAGAACTCGTCAGCAATTTCTTCCAAAGGTGGTGTCTGCGTTTCATATCAACCAACCTATTGTGGTTCTGGTGGTTACCGACACCTCCTCTACCTCAAAGTCCCTAGATGTTGTGAGGGCTTTGAAGGTGTATGTAAAGCGAACAGTTCGTCACAGAAAATCGGACTTGCTGTTTGTGCTTTATGATCCCACTAAAACTGGGTGTCCTGCTTCAAAGCAGACAATTGCACGCTGGTTCAGGCTTACTATCCACCATGCTTATTCCACGGCAGGTTTGCCATGACCAAAATCTGTACAGGCCCACTCTACTAGGTCAGTGGGTTCTTCCTGTTATGCACACCAGTGCCTGCAGGAATGTACTGGTGTTTGAACTGTTATGCAAAACAAATGGACTCACAGACAGACTGGGGAATATGACATAACGTACACAGAAGGTGATAAGGTAACAAAATACACACAAAGTGAACAGAGAAGCCCAGAGGCTAAGGAACTGGGTGTCTCCCTTGTATTAGTAATGCTCAGATGAGAAAAGCAAGATGTTGTGTTTTAATAGGTAGAGAACCCGAAATGCTGTTGCTAAGGGCAACAGCAAAACCCTAAAGGGTTACCAACGGGTGTGGCAGTAAACTCCTTGGTCAGAGATGGAATGATAGACACAAGGAGAGTCTCCACAATCCTAATTCTCACTTGCAGTGCACAGGTTCAGCTTACTGCCACTAAACTGACCCCTGACACCTAGCACAGTGAGACAGGATTAGACAGGCAAGTCTTAGAATGCAGCCGCAAACTTGCTAAGTTCACAGAGTAGTAACAGAACCCCAGCAAGCTAAACGACTGACTCCAGTCTTACTGCTAGGTTTGGATTGGCAGAGTGTAATACCAAATCCCCAGGCCTATTTGCAGTAAGCAACAAACAAATACGAAGCTACACAGTACTGGCTAACTTTCAGGAACTGACTAACCAACAAAGATTCAGCAGCATCTGCTTACCCTAAGAAGAGGCCTTATAAAGCAGGTGCTGTCCACGCCCCACTCAGACCTCACAGACTGTGAGCACAAAAACCAGCACCGGATCCCCTACCGTGCACAGAGCCTGTAACCACTGCACAGCAAAAGACCCGAACCGGAGTATCAGCTGCGCTCAGGTTACTCTGCTAGCACTTGTCTCCCGGTTGCCATGACGACGTGGCAGCACAGGGCAGGAGACCCTAACAGTACCCCCCCTCTGACGAGGGGTCAAAGAACCCCTACCACCGGGTTTATCGGGGAACTGCGAGAAGAAAGAGCGTATCAGTCTGGGGGCATGAAGATCACAACTGCGCACCCACGACCGCTCCTCCGGTCCATACCCCTTCCAGTGCACCAAAAATGACAGCCGACCCCGAACCACCTTGGAGTCAAGAATCCTTTCAACAACAAACTCCCTCTGGCCACGTATCAGAAGAGGGGAAGGTCTTCCACTGGAAGAAGGATTACTAATCGCCCGTTTTAAAAGGGAACAATGAAATGTTTTATTGATACCCAAAGAACAGGGCAGATCTAACTGAAATGCCACCGGATTGATAACCCTGGTGATCTTATAAGGGCCGATGAACCGGGGGCCTAACTTATGAGATGGCTGTCTCAACTTCAAATTCTTGGTAGACAACCAGACGAAGTCTCCTAATTTGAAGCTGCAGGGTCTTTTCCGCTTATCAAAAACCCTTTTGGTCACTAATGACACAGACACAAGGGCTTTCTTCACTTTCCGCCAAATACCTCTAAGGACCGAAACCACAGAGGAACCACCAGGCGTGGAGTCCAGGGGGTCAAAAGAATTGGCCTTAGGATGATGCCCATACACACAAAGGAAGAGAGAGATCCCTGTAGCAGAGTGAGCCGCGTTGTTATAGGCAAACTCCGCCATGGACAGATGAGCAACCCAGTCAGTCTGACACTTGGAGACATAACACCTGAGGAACTGCTCCAAGGACTGGTTCACCCTTTCAGTCTTCCCATTAGACTGCGGATGGTAGCCTGACGACAAGCTGACAGAAATCTGGAGATTGGAACAAAATGCCCTCCAGAATTTGGCCACAAACTGGGATCCGCGGTCAGAGACCACATCAAGTGGCAACCCGTGGAGACGCACAACATGCAGCATAAATAATTCAGACAGGCGTCTGGCCGATGGCAGCCCAACCAGTGAAACGAAGTGCGCCATCTTCAAAAACCTGTCAACGACAACCCAGATGGCTGTCATCCCCGAGGATTTGGGCAAGTCCACCACAAAATCCATTGAAATGTGGGTCCATGGCTTAGATGGGATAGAGAGTGGATGTAATGGGCCAACAGGAACCCCTCTAGGAGTCTTATTTCGGGCACAGATGTCACATGCCCGAACCCACTGATCCACATCCTTAGCCACCGAGGGCCACCACACCGCCCTAGATAGCAACTCCCGAGTTCTGGCAATACCCGGGTGACCTGCCGACTTCTTGGCATGGAATTCCAGGAACACTCGCTGTCTTAACCTAGGAGGCAAAAACAAAAGACCTACCGGAAGGTCTGGAGGAGCCTGCTCCTGTGCTCTAAGGACTAATGATAAGAGGTCCTGGGTAATGCCCACTTTAATACATGATAGGGAAACAATGGGCAACGGCTCCTCGGTGGTCTCCTGGATTGGAGCAAAACTCAGCGAGAGCGCATCAGCCTTGATGTTTTTTGACCCAGGGCGATATGTTATCAAAAAATTAAAGCGAGCAAAAAACAAAGCCCATCGTGCCTGCCTGGCATTGAGACGCTTCGCTGACTCTAAATATGCCAGATTCTTATGGTCAGTGAGAATTGAGACCACAAACTTAGCCCCCTCAAGCCAGTGTCTCCACTCCTCGAGTGCATCCTTAATAGCCAACAATTCCCGGTTACCCACGTCATAATTCATCTCGGCAGGCGAAAATTTACGGGAAAAGTAAGCACAGGGATGAAGGCGATTATCAGACACTCCCATCTGAGAAAGCACTGCCCCAATACCCATCTCAGAGGCATCCACCTCCACCACAAAAGGACGCTCTGGATCTGGGTGTCGCAGCACCTTGGCCGAAACAAATGCCCTTTTGAGACGGGCAAAAGCCGCTTTAGCCTCACAAGACCAGTGAGCAACATCCGCCCCTTTCTTAGTGAGTGCCACCAAGGGCGCCACTATAGACGAAAATCCAGCGATAAATCGTCTATAAAAATTCGCAAAGCCCAGGAAACGCTGAAGCGCCTTCAAACTAGTGGGCTGCACCCAATCCAGGACTGCCTGTACCTTGGAACCCTCCATTTGGAAACCTTCTGGGGAGATAATATATCCTAGAAATGCGATTTGCTGAACTTCAAATTCGCACTTCTCCAGCTTCGCCCCAAGCCGGTGGTCTCTGAGTTTCTGGAGGACTAAGTGTACATGCTTCCGATGTTCCTCCAGGGAATGGGAGAAGATTAGGATGTCATCTAAGTATACAACTAAGAATCTATCCAAATATTCCCTGAGCACATCATTCATGAAATCCTGGAAGACTGCCGGGGCATTACAGAGCCCAAAAGGCATCACCAAATATTCATAATGCCCTGAGTGGGTATTAAAGGCAGTCTTCCATTCATCCCCCTCTCTTATTCGGATTAGATTGTACGCACCGCGTAGGTCAATCTAAGAAAAAATGGTGGCAGTACGAAGCTGGTCAAACAAGACCGAAATGAGAGGCAGTGGGTATGAGTTTTTAATCGTGATACGGTTCAATTCCCTGAAGTCGATGCAGGGTCGCAACGAACCGTCCTTTTTACCCACGAAGAAGAACCCCGACCCAACTGGAGACTGTGAAGGTCTGATAAATCCCTTAGCCAAGTTCTCCTGAATGTACTCTGCCATAGCCTGAGTCTCAGGACGTGACAGGGAGTACAACCTGCTCTTGGGAAGCTTAGCATTTGGCAACAAATCAATGGCACAGTCATAGGGGCGATGGGGAGGTAGTACCTCTGCAACTTTTTTGGAGAACACGTCCGCAAAATCTGCATAACACCCTGGCAATCCTGGCAAACTTAGCTGCGAGAGCCTGACTGGAAGGCTCAAGCAACTCCTGAAACAATCAGTACCCCAACTAAGAATCTCCCCAGAGACCCAGTCAAATTGAGGATTGTGGGCCCTTAACCAGGGTAACCCCAACACCAATGGGGCAAAAGTACAGACAGTCACATAAAAGGACAATTTTTCAGAGTGTGTGGCTCCAATAAACAAAGAAATATGGCTAGTGCAAGAGGTAATTTTACCTTGGGATAATGGTTCCCCGTTTAACCCACAAATCTCAATTTCCGATGCCAAGGGTACTAAGGGAACAGAGTGTTTCAGGGCGAATTGGCGGTCCATAAAAACCCCGTCGGCCCCACTGTCCACAAAGGCCTCAGTCTTGACAGTTTGACCGAGGATCTTCAAGGTCACCGGAATGATAAAAGTCTTCTTGGGAAATTCTGACTTCTGGCCTGACAGGATATTTCCCATCACCCTCAGGCCCTGAAGTTTTCCGGCTTTTCTGGGCATGATACTACCACATGACCTTTATTCCCACAGTACAAACACAACCCCTGCTGTCTCCTCCGCGTCTTCTCACGCGAGGAGAGGCGGGTAGCCCCAATCTGCATAGGCTCCTCGGAAAATTCTTCAGAGTCTGAGGTTCCCTTGGGAAGGAAGGAAATCTCAGTCTCCCTTTCAAGCCTACGCTCTCTCAGCCGTCTATCCACCCGGATGGATAACTGCATGAGCTGATCCAAGCTATCAGGCAAGGGATATTGTACCAGTTGGTCCTTTATCTGGTTAGAAAGATCTCTTCGGTACTGGTGTCTCAGGGCTGGGTCATTCCACTGGGTATCATGGGCCAACCTCCGAAACTCCGTACAGTAAACCTCAACTGGCCTTCGCCCTTGCTTAAGGATCGAAATCTGAGCCTCGGCTGAGGCCGTCTTGTCAGGGTCATCATACAACATGCCCAGTGCCGTAAAAAAAGCATCAACACTTTTAAGCGACGGACAGTCAGGCTGCAACCCATATGCCCAGACCTGTGGGTCTCCTTGTAGCAAGGAAATCACTATGCCCACCCGCTGAATCTCCGACCCAGAAGACTGAGGCCTAAGCCGGAAGTATAGCTTGCAGCTCTCCTTGAAACAAAAGAACTGCGAGCGATCTCCAGAAAAACGATCCGGGAGATTTACTTTCGGCTCCTTAACCCCTGCAGGTGCTGCTGCTGCGGGAGCTCCGCCAGCAGCCTGGGAGGTGTGCATTTTAATGGACAAATCATTAAATTGTCGAGTCAGGACCTGCACCTGATCGACCACCTGTTGCAACGTATTTTGAGGGGTATGCTCCATATTCCCACAAAATTTCAACAGGAGTATTAGGCTGCTGAATATGTTATGCACACCAGTGCCTGCAGGAATGTACTGGTGTTTGAACTGTTATGCAAAACAAATGGACTCACAGACAGACTGGGGAATATGACATAACGTACACAGAAGGTGATAAGGTAACAAAATACACACAAAGTGAACAGAGAAGCCCAGAGGCTAAGGAACTGGGTGTCTCCCTTGTATTAGTAATGCTCAGATGAGAAAAGCAAGATGTTGTGTTTTAATACGTAGAGAACCCGAAATGCTGTTGCTAAGGGCAACAGCAAAACCCTAAAGGGTTACCAACGGGTGTGGCAGTAAACTCCTTGGTCAGAGATGGAATGATAGACACAAGGAGAGTCTCCACAATCCTAATTCTCACTTGCAGTGCACAGGTTCAGCTTACTGCCACTAAACTGACCCCTGACACCTAGCACAGTGAGACAGGATTAGACAGGCAAGTCTTAGAATACAGCCGCAAACTTGCTAAATTCACAGAGTAGTAACAGAACCCCAGCAAGCTAAACGACTGACTCCAGTCTTACTGCTAGGTCTGGATTGGCAGAGTGTAATACCAAATCCCCAGGCCTATTTGCAGTAAGCAACAAACAAATACAAAGCTACACAGTACTGGCTAACTTTCAGGAACTGACTAACCAACAAAGATTCAGCAGCATCTGCTTACCCTAAGAAGAGGCCTTATAAAGCAGGTGCTGTCCACGCCCCACTCAGACCTCACAGACTGTGAGCACAAAAACCAGCACCGGATCCCCTACCGTGCACAGAGCCTGTAACCACTGCACAGCAAAAGACCCGAACCGGAGTATCAGCTGCGCTCAGGTTACTCTGCTAGCACTTGTCTCCCAGTTGCCATGACGACGTGGCAGCACAGGGCAGGAGACCCTAACACTTCCTGGGTGGCTGCCCGGGGTGTCTCGGCTTTACAGCTCTGCCGAGCAGTTACTTGGGTCGGGTTCGAACACATTTGCTAAGTTCTACACGTTCAATACTTTGGCCGCTGAGGAGCTTTAATTTGGTCAATCAGTTCTGCAGGAACCTCTGCACTCTCCCACCCGGTTTGGGAGCTTTGGTACATCCCCATGGTACTACTGTGGACTCCAGTATTCTCTAGGACGTAAGAGAAAATAGGATTTTAATTACCTACCGGTAAATCCTTTTCTCTCAGTCCGTAGGGTATACTGGGCACCCGCCCAGTGCTTCGTGTTTCCTGCGCAGTTACTTGGTTAAGTATTGTTTTTGGTTCAGCTGTTGCTGTTCCTGTTCAAGTTTGGTTAGCATGGCTTTCCTCTTGGTTTGTGTGTGCTGGTTCGAATCTCACCACTGTCCTTTAAATCCTTCTCTCAAGGTATGTCCGTCTCCTTGGGCACAGTTTCTAGACTGAGTCTGGCAGTATGGGCATAGAGGGAGGAGCCAGTGCACAATGTTAATTTCTTAAAGTGCCCAAGGCTCCTAGTGAACCCGTCTATACCCCATGGTACTAATGTCGACTCCAGTATCCTCTATGGACTACGAGAAAAGGATTTACCGGTAGGTAATTAAAACCCTATTTTTGCAAACATTTGAATATCCACCACAGAGTCCTCCTGAGTCCTGTCCCAGTGTGTGAGTAGTACAGAGGCTGCTGCTATTCTTGCATGTGACAAGATAAATTATCGATTTTATTTTTCTATGTGTATTTTAAGGTTGTTTAAGTTGTCTTTGTTCCAATACAAGAACATTTTATAAAAAGTTGTCTCTGAATTAGGTGGCGCCATAAACAGTACCCATGCTTTATTAAACTATTAGTTTAAATCACTATTGGTTTAAATTTAATATTAACAATCCATACATCCCAACATGAATCATTCCAGAAGAGACAAAATGCTCTCTACGTGGACTTCCTTCTTAAGTTATAATTGTAATCATCTGTGTTAAATAACCTTTCTTATCCATTAAATAGTTCAACAAAGGTGACACTAATCATATATTAAGAGGGTAGTCCAGGTAGAGAGCGTGTTGTCCATCCAGGAATGGGTCATGTTGGGATGTATGCACGATCTCCCCGGTGAAGGGGGGGGGGGGGGGGCATCCACCGGGGCCAAAGAACCTCTTAGTGTAGCAATTCAAAATGCAATCAATAAAATTATAGGATTAAAATAATTTACATTATATAATAAATGTACATATCAAATTACATCACCAAGGTCCAGGAAGGATAAGATGGAAGTCACATCACAGACTGCACTGGACTCAAATTCACTCAACGCATTTCGTTCAAGTAAATTCCTCATTGAACAAAACGCGTTGGTGTACAGTCTTTTAAAGTGGAGTGATTTCAGATCAGCTCATTTTATTCTTTGCGAAGTGTACATAACATATATCATTAACAATTTCTCAATAAAACATATACTAAACTATGGCTTCTTTTTATTTCCATTTTAGATCTCAGGATCTTCAGGGAAGCTGCTATTTATTGTATTAACTATTGAATATAATGTGTTTTAACATGTTCTACTGTATGCAGTGCTCTATGCATGGTTGTAGGATTACATATTTAATGTATTTATAGTTAAGATGTGTTTGAATATGTTTTAAAGGGAAAATGCACTTATTCTGTATTTGACTGGATAAGGAATCTCTATCTTCTGTGACTAGGAGATGGGATGCTAAATTGTCATTTACTAGCAAGAGGTCTGATAAATCACAAGACTTTTTAATGTTGGTCAGTGCACAGCAGGTAATGCGCTTGGATTTTGCAGTTCCTGTGGAAAAGGTGTTAATAAGGGGAGACTTCTGTGTTTCTCTATGTCAAGTAGAGGTGGAATCAATGATTTCATGTAAATGCAAACATTATTGCTGCATAAACTATATCGATACTTTGAATCTGTGGGCTACATATATTAGCGGAGAATTGTAAATTGCCAGTTCCTGTGTAATGTGAGCTGTATTGTGTCTTCTACTGTATATAAAGGGCCTGTGAGCCCTGAGAGAGAGAGAGATCTTCTGACTGAGAAGAGTATATACTTTCTGTGCATAAAGAAGAATGAACTGCTGTAACATCTTGTATGTTGCAACCCCTTGAAAGAGAGAAGAGTCTTTTTTAAGACTATTTGTGCAATAAACAAAATATTTGTGCCTTTAAGACAACTGCCTTTCATCTTGCAAAACAGGAATGTGACACCTGCAGTCCTGTTCTCCGCCTGTTCTGGGTTGAGCCCATCATCTCCAAGCTCCACCCTCTGCCACATACCGATGCAGGGCCTGGTCAATGGTTAGTGACCAGTGGGGAATCACCAACGCCAGTCCATAGGTGTTCAAGCAGCGTGACACAGCAGTAAGTGGTATTCAGGTGCCGGTGGTAGAAGCCTGAGCAGTAAAGCGGTTCCAGGGCGGTTGGTAGGACCTGGTGGTGGCAGCAATCTACCGACTCACAGCACAGTGGTTGGAGTCTCCGGTGACGCACACACACACACATATATATATATATATATTGTGGCAGGAGAGGTACTTTGCCACCTGTAAGCTACACACAGGGTCCTGGGGGTGGATGGGAAGAGTGGATGGACCGATGGACTGGGTTCCCATCCATTTGGCCCAGACCAGGTCTTATAGACTTCTTAGCCCAAGAAGCTACTTCATCAGCCAGCACCTGGGTGCTGGTTTTAAAACAGAGTCTCTCCTATGAGTCAGGACTCCTGAAGGCAGTTAGTGTTCCAGGTGATAGGCCTGCTAGGGACAGTGGAATCTGGAGGGCTGGGCCACTAGTGTCAGGATGCCGGGACCTGAAGGGTAAGTAAGAGGGAGTGAGGCAGGGCCTAACCTCCCTGGTAGTTTATACTAAAGACAGTGGTCTTTATTTTATGTATATCTTTGTTTTTGAGCAACCTGAATAAAAGGTATTTGTTGTTTTTGCACAAGCCTGGAGTCGGTCGCTGGTGGAATTTTTGTAGCAGAGCACATTCTAGCAAGTCTCCTGTTACAAATGGCACCTGAATAGGGTCCCTTCTGCTAGTCGTGTCACATGTGGCAGAGGACCCAGTAGCCGCAAGGTAGCGGCACACATACCAGCGAACTCCAGACCAAGCTGAACTCGTGGGCATCAGTACCAGACCAAGGGTGTTGTGAGTAGTGGTTAAAACCAACCCCACAGGGTAAAAATAATGATAAGTTTGGTTTAAACTGAATGTGTTTGTTTATGGTGCAAAGGTTTGCATTGGCAGCAAAGAGGTTAAACAGGGTGCATAAACTGTTTTGACTTTTCTGCTTTGCACTATTCATTGAAAGTAGCTGTGCTGATTTGCTCTAAGGGGTTGCAAGCAGCTGATAATTTATGACTGAATTTCTTTTCCAAGCTTATTTTTACCTGTGCCTGCAAAATCTGGTAATGTGAGTCTGGTGTCCCTCTTAATTAGTTCATTAAGACCAATCAAGCAAAGCTGAAACCTTTTATAAATGTGGTTCTATTTAAATAGATACATTTTGTGGCACTATGTGTCCCAGCAATCCCTGAGTTCTAGTTTTAAGAGCCTGAAGGGAGAAGTTATTTATATGCACTACCAGTGTAAGGTATTTGGAACCTCTATGTACATGATACCTTTCAGTGCTTTGTTAAAAGCTTAATCTGTGCTAAAAAGAAAAAAGGAATTTTTATTTTCTCTTTCACTTAGTTTTCAAAGGTAACAGGGTGAATAAAGATTTTCAGATATACAGCATATTCTGAAGTGTCTCTTCAAATGGGTAACAAAAAGAGAATTCATGCTAAAAAAAACAAAAGGGGTGACCGCTCTAACCCCTCAGGTCAGGAACTTATGTGACCCTATTAAAGCCCCACAGTTGGAGAGTGAAGTGGAGAGCTTATTGGGGAGTAACCCAGATCCTAGGGAAGATTTTAGCATGGAACCTTTTTTTTTTTTTGGTGTCACACGATAAGTGACCTTGAAAGCAATGTGCAATTAAAGGACCAGGAGCTAGAAGAGCTTAAGGGAAAAAGTGATTTCCTTCAAGAGCAGGTGAACACCTTAACACAAAGCTGGAAAGACTGAAGGAAGCACTAATAGTTCAACAAATGAAAGGACTTTCTGAGACTCTGGACCAGTGCCTCACTCTGAGGGAAAAGGTGGGGGCGAAGTTGGACCATGACCTCAGAACAATTAAAGTCGGGGCAGAGACTAGGTGTTACTGGTGCCAAGAGCTTGGCCATAAAAGGTTGAATTGTCCATATAGGCCAAGATCAGTGAGGGTCAGAGTGAACTTAAAAACCTTCCCCAGTCCAGAGTTGGTTAATGTCAGGTGTCGCAAACACCAAGAAAAGAGTGAAGCGACTTCCTCAGTAGTCAGTAAATCCGAGCCCGATAAGGGAAACATCCCTAAAGGTGGAACGGTGAAGAGAAGGGGAAGTTTAGTGGGCAACAGGAAGTTGTCCATTAAAACGACCACTTCGGCCACTATGCCAAAGTGGAGGGACAGGGAAGGTGGCACAGTGGAGTCGGTGCAACCAACCTTTAATGGAAATAGATTCCAAGGCCAGTTAAAAGGGCCTCGGGCATATACTTGGGAGAGGAACTTGGGACCCAGGTGTATGGGCCCAATTTATGTCCCAAAGATTTGTCAGCCCAAAATAATTGGCAAATGTGAAACCTTGCCAATGTCACATGCCGCTTTTCTGAGCTAGGAAAAGCTGAAGGAAAGGGTATGTGGCAAGAGAGGTACTTTGCCACCTGTAAGCTACACACAGGGTCCTGGGGGGTGGATGGGAAGTGTGGATGGACCGGGTTCCCATCCATTTGGCCCAAACCAGGTCTTATAGGCTTCTTAGACCAAGAAGCTGCTTCATCAGCCAGCACCTGGGTGCTGGGTTTAAAGCAGAGTCTCTCCCATGAGTCAGGGCTCCTGAAGGCAGTTAGTGTCCAGGTGATAGGCCTGCTAGGGACAGTGGGATCCGGAGCGCTGGGCCACTAGTGTCAGGATGCCGGGACCTGAAGGGCTCCTTATTAAGTAAGAGGTAGTGAGGCAGGGCCTAACCTCCCTGGTAGTTTATACTAAAGACAGTGATCTTTATTAAAAGTATATCTTTGTTTTTGAGCAACCTGAATAAAAGGTATTTGTTGTTTTTGCACAAGCCTGGAGCCGGTCGCTGGTGGAATGTTTGTAGCAGAGCACATTCTAGCAAGTCTCCTGTTACTATATATATATATATATATATATATATATATATATATATATATATATATATATATATATATATATATATATATATATATATATATATATATATATATATATATATATATATATAATCTGGTAACTGCTATCGTATCACATAAGAATTGAACTTAAGGTATTCTAACTGGTTTAGTGCTCACCCAACTGACTTATGACTTTTGAAATGAGAGACAGTCACCAAGCACTGCTGCTGCAAAACTACTAGGAAAACAGCCGACACAGGTCATATATTAAATGACTTTACACAAGGGTGCATGGCAATATATACTGTGTGTGTGTGTGTATATATATATATATATATATATATATATATATATATATATACATACACACACACACACACCCCCCCGTATATGGGTAGACTAAACCTAAATCACCTATGCAGTATACAAGGATGAAGACAGACAGCAAACCACCATACAGCCTTCCAAAGTGATGGATTATATTGCACAATGGTGTCTGGCAAGAAAAAAAAAAAAAAAAAAAGAGAACCTCAAAAGACAAATAGTACAGCTACACAAAACACTAGTAGAATAGCACTAGATTGTGTAGAGAAAATATTGACTTAGCTAAACCACACGGTGACATTGATATAACTGGAAACACTGATATTTTGAAAGCAATCTGCAGTCACAGTACAGTACAGAAATATAAAACTGTTTTCAATACGATATTGATGTCTTAACCCCTTCACAACCAGGGATGTTTTTCTTTGTGACCAGATGATCTGTCACAGTTCTGCTATGCGTTACTGTACCGGCAAATTCACCATAACACCAGAGAATTTACAGTAGGAATTTATTTTGGCAGTGAATCAAGTTGCAGCTCTTGAACATTATTTATCATGGAGAAAAGATCCCTAAACCCTGCGTTAAGGTCAGTTTTCCCTGGATGCTGGTATTAACCATACTTATTATTCCTAGCAGGATGAAGTGGCCATGACCGGGTATTTCTGGCAGTGGCCATAGCAAGGTATGTCTGGTGGTGCCATGGCTGGAGCTATCATGAGATCGCTTCCCCACGCAAACCACATTTGTCAGTGACAGAGGCGGCACCTGTACCGCTCCCTGGCTGTCCCCCTATGCGATCAGTAAAGCAGATTTGGTACATAGAAAAAATACTTTATTATTCAAATACAAGATTTTTTTCCTTAAATCAGTATTAAAAATATCCCTTTAGCAGATTTAAAAGTTTTAGAAATACACTATGGTACCAATTTTGTATTAAATAACAGCAAAAACAGAATTTTAACACTGTACTGATTCATTTAAGGGCTATTCAATAAATAATCCTCTTAGACCATGTATGCACTAGCGTGACATTGGCATGATGTATGTAGTTTCTGTCTAAATCAGAATGACATATCGGGCATATCGCTTGGTGTGTGTATGCTCAATATGCAGGTGCCCGCAGTCGCTAGCGATGTCGCCCCGTTGGCCCTGCTTCATGACCAACCGGGCGATAATGCATACCCTCCAACATTTTACACGTAAAAATTGGTACAAATTTGAAAAGGGGGCGTGGTCACGGGTAAAGGGGGCGTGGCCATGTCCCTTTTCCTATACTTTCAATGGAGGTTTAGAGAACCAAAAATCGGAACAGACCATAAAAAAAAAAGGTCAGTACCTGCCAAAAAGGTACAGCTGGAGGTATGATAATGCTTGCTACCAACTTCTATGTATATTAAGGACGGAGCGATATGTTGTTTCGTCTGCCATACATCGTTCTAATGTGTACCCAGGATCCGATATGTTGGCTCATTGGGCCGTCATATTGGCTGGGGACACGTCGCTCAGTGTGTACCCAGCTTACGTCTCCAAGTAAAAAACAGGTGTACTTTATGAAAGGTATAACACAGTTCCAGGGCCTAAAAAAAATTTGTACTTTTGTTTTATATACTTTCCAGACCGCCAGCTTGTAACCCGGGTTATTACACATGAGCGCGCAGCAACCCAGGCTGCTGTGCGATCCAGGGGAAATATCACGGATCGAGCGACCTGGTATTTCAACCCTGGTAGCAACCCATTCACATGCTGTGCAGTGTGAATGGGTTGCCGCAGAGCCGACCCTAGGCATAGGCAAACTAGGCAAATGCCTAGGGCATTTGGTATGCCAAGGGGCACAAGCAGCTTCTGCTGATTAAAATGATATGCAGCATGCCTATATTCTTTGTGTGACTGTGGCTGTATCTGCTTACGAAATGCTACATTACGGTGTATTCCTAGAAATCACTGTAATGTAGCATTTCGTATGCAGATACAGCCACAGTCGCACACAGAATACAGGCATGCTGCATATCATTTTAATCAGCAGATGCTGCTTGTGCATCCTAGCCACATAGTAATGCAAATAAGATGCAATTTCGTCAAAAAGGGCGCCTGACTTTAACAGAGCTGGCTGGCATCTCCTGCTGCATGGTGTATTGAGGCAAGATATACGAGGACACATCTGTATTCAATCAGAGGCAGAGGTCACAGTGTTAGCGGCCATATGAGTGCTGTGTGCGGGTGGATTGGGTGCGCAGTAGTGTTATGTGTACTGTAAGTGGCATTATGTGTAAGGGACATTTTGTTTTAAGGGCATTAATAAAAGGTGATGGTGCTTGGAAACGGGTGCAGGATCAGAGGCAGAACTAGCGGTGGTGCTAGGGGGCACCAGCCAAAATCTTGCCTAGGGCATCATATTGGTTAGGGCCGGCTCTGGGTTGCTGAGCTCTGGGTTGCCCGTTTCCCATTCACATTATAAGCACGGGCGGCGCTTGGAGATCATCTGATCTCCAGGAGCCGCCTCAGCACGTGTCACTGCTGATGTCACCAACCTGGCAATATGCCTATTCTCTTACTGGTACAGGGCACCAAAAAGTCTAGTTACGGCTCTGATTGATGTTGATAGATTCAATGTATCCTGCATATGGTACAGCTGAAATTCCAGCCATTATTAGATCCAAGCAGTGATGCAAGCAGAAATTTTTCCTTAGTGGGACGGATAGTAAGAATGGGCGTGGTCACGTGCCATGAGGGGGCATGGTCATACAAAATTAGGAGAGTGGCTACATGACAATAGGGGTATGGCCACATTATGCCACACACAGTAAATAAGAATTTACTTACCGATAATTCTATTTCTCGTAGTCCGTAGTGGATGCTGGGAACTCCGTAAGGACCATGGGGAATAGCGGCTCCGCAGGAGACTGGGCACAAAAGTAAAGCTTTAGGACTACCTGGTGTGCACTGGCTCCTCCCCCTATGACCCTCCTCCAAGCCTCAGTTAGGATACTGTGCCCGGACGAGCGTACACAATAAGGAAGGATTTTGAATCCCGGGTAAGACTCATACCAGCCACACCAATCACACCGTATAACTTGTGATCTAAACCCAGTTAACAGTATGATAACAGAGGAGCCTCTAGAAAAGATGGCTCACTACAACAATAACCCGATTAAGTTAACAATAACTATGTACAAGTATTGCAGACAATCCGCACTTGGGATGGGCGCCCAGCATCCACTACGGACTACGAGAAATAGAATTATCGGTAAGTAAATTCTTATTTTCTCTGACGTCCTAGTGGATGCTGGGAACTCCGTAAGGACCATGGGGATTATACCAAAGCTCCCAAACGGGCGGGAGAGTGCGGATGACTCTGCAGCACCGAATGAGAGAACTCCAGGTCCTCCTCAGCCAGGGTATCAAATTTGTAGGATTTAGCAAAACGTGTTTGCCCCTGACCAAGCAGCTGCTCGGCAAAGTTGTAAAGCCGAGACCCCTCGGGCAGCCGCCCAAGATGAGCCCACTTTCCGTGTGGAATGGGCTTTTACAGATTTTGGCTGTGGCAGGCCTGCCACAGAATGTGCAAGCTGAATTGTACTACAAATCCAACGAGCAATAGTCTGCTTAGAAGCAGGAGCACCCAGCTTGTTGGGTGCATACAGGATAAACAGCGAATCAGATTTTCTGACTCCAGCCGTCCTGGAAACATATATTTTCAGGGCCCTGACAACGTCTAGCAACTTGGAGTCCTCCAAGTCCCTAGTAGCCGCAGGCACCACAATAGGTTGGTTCAGGTGAAACGCTGAAACCACCTTAGGGAGAAACCGAGGACGAGTCCTCAATTCCGCCCTGTCCGTATGGAAAATCAGATAAGGGCTTTTACAGAATAAAGCCGCCAATTCTGACACGCGCCTGGCCCAGGCCAGGGCCAACATCTTTAAGTGGTTCAAACCAATGTGACTTTTGGAACCCAAAAACTACATTGAGATCCCAAGGTGCCACTGGAGGCACAAAAGGAGGCTGTATATGCAGTACCCCTTTTACAAACGTCTGCACTTCAGGGACTGAAGCTAGTTCTTTCTGGAAGAAAATTGACAGGGCCGAAATTTTAACCTTAATGGACCCCAATTTCAGGCCCATAGACACTCCTGTTTGCAGGAAATGTAGGAATCGACCCAGTTGAAATTCCTCCGTCGGGCCTTACTGGCCTCGCACCACGCAACATATTTTCGCCAAATGCGGTGATAATGTTTTGCGGTTACATCCTTCCTGGCTTTGATCAGGATAGGGATGACTTCATCCGGAATGCCTTTTTTCTTCAGGATCCGGCGTTCAACCGCCATGCCGTCAAACGCAGCCGCGGTAAGTCTTGGAACAGACAGGGTCCTTGCTGGAGCAGGTCCCTTCTTAGAGGTAGAGGCCACGGATCCTCCGTGAGCCTCTCTTGAAGTTCCGGGTACCAAGTCCTTCTTGGCCAATCCGGGGCCACGAATATAGTGCTTACTCCTCTCCATCTTATAATTCTCAGTACCTTGGGTATGAGAGGCAGAGGAGGGAAAACATACACTGACTGGTACACCCACGGTGTTACCAGAGTGTCTACAGCTATTGCCTGAGGGTCCCTTGACCTGGCGCAATACCTGTCGAGTTTTTTGTTGAGGCGGGACGCCATCATGTCCACCTTTTGGTTTTACCCAACGGTTTATAATCATGTGGAAGACTTCTGGATGAAGTCCCCATTCTCCCGGGTGGAGGTCGTGTCTGCTGAGGAAGTCTGCTTCCCAGTTGTCCACTCCCGGAATGAATACTGCTGACAGTGCTATCACATGATTTTCCGCCCAGCGAAGAATCCTTGCAGCTTCTGCCATTGACTGCTTCTTGTGCCACCCTGTCTGTTTACGTGGGTGACTGCCGTGATGTTGTCCGACTGGATCAACCCGGCTGACCTTGAAGCAGAGGTCTTGCTAAGCTTAGAGCATTGTAAATGGCCCTTAGCACCAGGATATTTATGTGAAGTGATGTCTCCAGGCTTGACCATAAGCCCTGGATATTCCTTCCCTGTGTGACTGCTCCCCAGCCTCGCAGGCTGGCATCCGTGGTCACCAGGACCCAGTCCTGAATGCCTAATCTGCGGCCCTCTAGAAGATGAGCACTCTGCAACCACCACAGGAGGGACACCCTTGTCCTTGGTGACAGGGTTATCCGCTGATGCATCTGAAGATGCGACCCGGACCATTTGTCCAGCAGGTCCCACTGGAAAGTTCTTGCGTGGAATCTGAAAATGATTTTGGAATATTGAGAATCCAACCGTGCTGTCGCAACACTACCTGAGATATTGCTACACCGACCTCCAACTGTTCCCTGGATCTTACCCTTATCAGGAGATCGTCCAAGTAAGGGATAACTAAAACTCCCTTCCTTCGAAGGAGTATCATCATTTCGGCCATTACCTTGGTAAAGACCCGGGGTGCCGTGGACCATCCAACGGCAGCGTCTGAAACTGATAGTGACAGTTCTGTACCACAAACCTGAGGTACCCTTGGTGAGAAGGGTAAATTGGGACATGAAGGTAAGCATCCTTGATGTCCAGAGACACCATGTAGTCCCCTTCTCTTGAATTTGAACCTCTGTATGTAAGTGTTCAAAGATTTTAGATTTAAAATCGGTCTCGCCGAGCCGTCCGGCTTCGGTACCACAACAGTGTGGAATAATACCCCTTTCCCTGTTGCAGGAGGGGTACCTTGATTATCACCTGCTGGGAATACAGCTTGTGAATGGCTTCCAAAACTGCCTCCCTGTCTGCTTGTAAAGCCCCAGCGTCATGCTGAGGGCTTGGCAGAGGCGGGAGAGGGTTTCTGTTCCTGGGAACTGGCTGATTTCTGCAGCCTTTTTCCTCTCCCTCTGTCACGGGGCAGAAATGAGGAACCTTTTGCCCTTATGGGAACGAAAGGACTGCGCCTGATAATACGGCGTCTTCTTATGTTGAGAGGCGACCTGGGGTAAAAACGTGGATTTCCCAGCTGTTGCCGTGGCCACCAGGTCTGAAAGACCGACCCCAAATAACTCCTCCCCTTAATAAGGCAATACTTCCATATGCCATTTGGAATCCGCATCACCTGACCACTGTCGTGTCCATAACCCTCTTCTGGCAGAAATGGACAGCGCACTTACTCTTGGTGCCAGTCGACAAATATCCCGCTGTGCATCACACATATATAGAAATGCATCTTGTAAATGCTCTATAGGCAATAATATACTGTCCCTATCTAGGGTATCAATATTTTCAGTCAGGGAATCCGACCACGCCAACCCAGCACTGCACATCCAGGCTGAGGCGATTGCTGGTCGCAGTATAACACCAGTATGTTGTGTAAATACATTTTAGGATACCCTCCTGCTTTCTATCAGCAGGATCCTTAAGGGTGGCCATCTCAGGAGAGGGTAGAGCCCCTGTTTTGACAAGTGTGTGAGCGCTTTATCCACCCTAGGGGGTGTTTCCCAACGCACCCTAACCTCTGGCGGGAAAGGATATAATGCCAATAACTGTTTAGAAATTATCAGTTTTTTTATCGGGGGAAACCCACGCTTCATCACACACCTCATTTAATTTCTCAGATTCAGGAAAACTACAGGTAGTTTTTCCTCACCGAACATAATACCCCTATTGGTGGTACTCGTATTATCAGAAATGTGTAAAACATTTTTCATTGCCTCAATCATGTAACGTGTGGCCCTACTGGAAGTCATATTTGTCTCTTCACCGTCGACACTGGAGTCAGTATCCGTGTCGGCGTCTGTATTTGCCATCTGAGGTAACGGGCGCTTTAGAGCCCCTGACGGCCTATGAGACGTCTGGACAGGCACAAGCTGAGTAGCCGGCTGTCTCATGTCAATCACTGTCTTTTGTAAAGAGCTGACACTGTCATGTAATTCCTTCCAACAGTTCATCCACTCAGGTGTCGACCCCCTAGGGGGTGACATCCCTATTACAGGCAATTTGCTCCGCCTCCACATCATTTTCCTCCTCATACATGTCGACACAAACGTACCGACACACAGCACACACACAGGGATTGCTCTGATAGAGGACAGGACCCCACTAGCCCTTTGGGGAGACAGAGGGAGAGTTTGCCAGCACACACCAGAGCGCTATATATATACAGGGATAACCTTATATAAGTGTTTTTCCCCTTATAGCTGCTGTATTGTTTATACTGCGCCTAATTAGTGCCCCCCTCTCTTTTTTAACCCTTTCTGTAGTGTAGTGACTGCAGGGGAGAGCCAGGGAGCTTCCCTCCAACGGAGCTGTGAGGGAAAATGGCGCCAGTGTGCTGAGGAGATAGGCTCCGCCCCTTTCTCGGCGGCCTTTTCTCCCGTTTTTCAGTGTAATCTGGCAGGGGTTAAAATTCATCTATATAGCCCTGGGAGCTATATGTGATGTATTTTCGCCAGCCAAGGTGTTTTTATTGCTGCTCAGGGCGCCCCCCCCTAGCGCCCTGCACCCTCAGTGACCGAAGTGTGAAGTGTGCTGAGGAGCAATGGCGCACAGCTGCAGTGCTGTGCGCTACCTTGGTGAAGACAGGATGTCTTCTGCCGCCGATTTTCCGGACCTCTTCTTGCTTCTGGCTCTGTAAGGGGGCCGGCGGCGCGGCTCTGGGACCGGACTCCATGGCTGGGCCTGTGTTCGATCCCTCTGGAGCTAATGGTGTCCACTAGCCTAAGAAGCCCAATCCACTCTGCACGCAGGTGAGTTCTCTTCTTCTCCCCTTAGTCCCTCGATGCAGTGAGCCTGTTGCCAGCAGGTCTCACTGAAAATAAAAAACCTAAAACTAAACTTTTCACTAAGCAGCTCAGGAGAGCCCCTAGTGTGCACCCTTCTCGTTCGGGCACAAAAATCTAACTGAGGCTTGGAGGAGGGTCATAGGGGGAGGAGCCAGTGCACACCAGGTAGTCCTAAAGCTTTACTTTTGTGCCCAGTCTCCTGCGGAGCCGCTATTCCCCATGGTCCTTACGGAGTTCCCAGCATCCACTAGGACGTCAGAGAAATGCCCTTTACACATTATGCCAAACACCGTAATGCCCATTATACATTATGCCAGACACCGTAACACCCATTACACATAATGCCAAACACCGTAATGCCCATTACACATTATGCCACACACCTTCATGCTTATTACATATTATACTACACACCGTAATGCCTATTACATATTATGCCACATACAGTTATGCCACTGACACCATTTTATGTCCCACACACAAAAATGCCCATTATAAATTATGCCCCAGCTGTGGGCTGGTGGTGCTGAGTACCACCACCATATTTCTTAATGGTACTCTGTACCACCCTACTTTCAGCCCTAGATCCAGGATACGCTGGATCTATAGGTGCTGACAGTCAGGGGGAGATCTGGCTGTCCTTACATTCTGGGAAATACCTGGTGATGCTGTGATTGTCTGTGCTCCCCCCACTGACCTGTACGTGGTGTTCACTAGAAAAGCAATAATCATTATTAGTGTAAAACATAATTGTCAATATAAAGGCTCACTGTCACTAGTTATACAACTTCACTGACAATGAGGAATGAATTTGAACAAAATTAATTAAAATATAATATACTGGAATTCAGAACAAACTCACAGAACGCTGCTTACTTAAATCTGTAAGACTGTAAAAACTGAAATGAAAAAAATATATTAATCATTCAGAAATAAAACCATAAACAGAATAATCGTCAACAGACAGGAATCTTTCACATTACAAAGCCACATAGCTCATAGTGCCACTGACGATCAGTATGAAATTATCAGCAGTTCACACCGGATCTCCAAAGATTTATGTACGTTATCCAGGAGTAGGGATTCCAAGGAGCAAGAAGTTGGATAGTAGGGAGGAAAGGAGGTGGAGGAGCTGGACAGTAGGGATTCCAAGGAGCGGGAAGTCGGATAGTAGGGAGGAAAGGAGGAGGAGGAGCCGGACATTAGGGATTCCAAGGAGCGGGAAGTTGGATAGTAGCGAGGAAAGGAGGAGGAGCTGGATAGCAGGGATTCCAAGGAGCGGGAAGTTGGATAGTAGTGAGGAAAGGAGGAGGAGGAGCTGGACAGTAGGTATTCCAAGGAGCGGGAAGTTGGATAGTAGGGAGGAAAGGAAGAGGAAGAACTGGACAGTAGGGATTCCAGGGAGCGGGAAGTTGGATAGTAGGGAGGAAAGGAGAAGGAGGAGCTGGACAGTAGGGATTCCAAGGAGCAGGAAGTTGGATAGTAGCGAGGAAAGGAGGAGGAGCTGGACAGTAGGGATTCCAAGGAGCGGGAAGTTGGATAGTAGCGAGGAAAAGAGGAGGAGCTGGACAGTAGGGATTCCAAGGAGCAGGAAGTTGGATAGTAGTGAGGAAAGGAGGAGGAGAAGCTGGACAGTAGGGATTCCAAGGAGCGGGAAGTTGGATAGTATGGAGGAGGAGGAGATGGACAGTAGGGATTCCAAGGAGCGGGAAGTTGGATAGTAGTGAGGAAAGGAGGAGGAGGAGGAGCTGGACAGTAGGGATTCCAAGGAGTGGGAAGTTGGATAGTAGTGAGGAAAGGAGGAGGAGGAGCTGGACAGTAGGGATTCCAAGGAGCGGGAAGTTGGATAGTAGGGAGGAAAGGAGGAAGAGCTGGACAGTAGGGATTCCAAGCGGGAAGTTGGATAGTAGTGAGGAAAGGAGGAGAAGCTGGACAGTAGGGATTCCAAGGAGCGGGAAGTTGGATAGTATGGAGGAGGAGGAGATGGACAGTAGGGATTCCAAGGAGCGGGAAGTTGGATAGTAGGGAGGAAAGGAGGAGGAGGAGAAGCTGGACAGTAGGGATTCCAAGGAGCGGGAAGTTGGGTAGTAGCGAGGAAAGGAGGAGGAGCTGGACAGTAGGGATTCCAAGGAGCGGGAAGTTGGATAGTAGCGAGGAAAGGAGGAGGAGCTGGACAGTAGGTATTCCAAGGAGCAGGAAGTTGGATAGTAGCGAGGAAAGGAAGAGGAGCTGGACAGTAGAGATTCCAAGGAGCAGGAAGTTGGATAGTATGGAGGAAAGGAGGAGGAGGAGCTGGACAGTAGGGATTCCAAGGAGCAGGAAGTTGGATAGTAGCGAGGAAAGGAGGAGGAGCTGGACAGTAGGGATTCCAAGGAGCGGGAAGTTGGATAGTAGCGAGGAAAGGAGGAGGAGCTGGACAGTAGGGATTCCAAGGAGCGGGAAGTTGGATAGTAGTGAGGAAAGGAGGAGGAGCTGGACAGTAGGTATTCCAAGGAGCAGGAAGTTGGATAGTAGCGAGGAAAGGAAGAGGAGCTGGACAGTAGAGATTCCAAGGAGCAGGAAGTTGGATAGTATGGAGGAAAGGAGGAGGAGGAGCTGGACAGTAGGGATTCCAAGGAGCAGGAAGTTGGATAGTAGCGAGGAAAGGAGGAGGAGCTGGACAGTAGGGATTCCAAGGAGCAGGAAGTTGGATAGTAGTGAGGAAAGTAGGAGGAGGAGCTGGACAGTAGGAATTCCAAGGAGCGGGAAGTTGGATAGTAGTGAGGAAAGGAGGAGGAGGAGCTGGACAGTAGGAATTCCAAGGAGCGGGAAGTTGGATAGTTCAGAGGGAAGGAGGAGGAGGAGCTGGACAGCAGGGATTCCAAGGAGCGGGAAGTTGGATAGTAGTGAGGAAAGGAGGAGGAGGAGCTGGACAGTAGGGATTCCAAGGAGCGGGAAGTTGGATAGTAGGGAGGAAAGGAGGAAGAGCTGGACAGTAGGGATTCCAAGCGGGAAGTTGGATAGTAGTGAGGAAAGGAGGAGGAGGAGGAGCTGGACAGTAGGGATTCCAAGGAGTGGGAAGTTGGATAGTAGTGAGGAAAGGAGGAGGAGGAGCTGGACAGTAGGGATTCCAAGGAGCGGGAAGTTGGATAGTAGGGAGGAAAGGAGGAAGAGCTGGACAGTAGGGATTCCAAGCGGGAAGTTGGATAGTAGTGAGGAAAGGAGGAGGAGCTGGACAGTAGGGATTCCAAGGAGTGGGAAGTTGGATAGTAGTGAGGAAAGGAGGAGGAGGAGCTGGACAGTAGGGATTCCAAGGAGCGGGAAGTTGGATAGTAAGGAGGAAAGGAGGAGGAGGTGAATAGTAGGGTGGACATGGGGATATGGATAGCAGGGAAGATGGTTTGTGCGTATGGGGAGTGATGGTTAGTAGGGATGACAGGGGGGTTAGAAGGTGGATAGCAGGGAGGATGATGGGGGGAATAGATGGACAGCAAAGGGATGAAGATAAATAGCATGGAGGACAGGGGGTATGGTATATATAGCAGGGAGTCTGGGAGGAGGAGATGGATAGCAGGGAGGACGGGGACGACGACGACAGAGGGGCGTTATGGGTAGCAGGGAGCACAGGGGGGTATAGTATTTATAGCAGTGAGGATGCTGGGGGGAGGAGATGGATACCAGGGAGGATGGGGGGGGCATGGTATGGATAGCAGGGAGCACAGAGGTATAGTATTTATAGCAGGGGGGGGGCACGGTATGGATAGCAGAGAAGGATGCTGAGGGTAGGAGATGGATAGCACGGAAAACGGGGGGGGGGGGGGGGTTGAAGATGGATAGCAGGGGGGATGGGAGGGAGAAAGGTAGCAGATATTATTGTGAATACAGAATGTGGCAAAGCTCCAACAAAAAATGCTGCTTTAATCATTTTTTATGAAAAATGTAAATAGATTTTAAAATATATAGATATATATTATTGCCAATTTTTCTTTTACTCAATAATAACGGAAATCCTGGACAAATTTTGGAACTGGAATCCCTATACAGTAGTTAGGATTTCTCCGGCAGGGTTCACAGGTTATCCACAGGATAACAATGGGATATGATGGAGCGACAGCGGATTGGCACCAAACGATCACAAGCTTTCAGGCCTGCCAGGATGCAACGGGCTTGTCCATATATCCCCGCCCACTGGCTCAGGCAAATCAGTTTTTTGTTTGGTGCGGCAGGAGCCGGACCATGGTCACAGGGCTGCTGTGTTTGGCAGCCCTAAGCTTTCTTATTTTATTTTTATAGTCTTACTACATTGTTTTTGAGTGATCTTTCCTAACAGCGTCTTACACACATATCGGAAAGAGTCGCTCCAACAACTCTCCGCCGGGTCGCAACAACGCTTACCCACGGTACAAGTGCTATCTCGACGGGCGTCTGTGTTGGATATACTAGCAGGTCCAGCAGACGTTACCAGGCTGTGGCCGGAGCACGGGGAGAAGGTAAGGCATCGGTTCCGCTTTGAAGGGGAATCCGGCACAGCAGCACTGTTTTTGGAGGAGACTACCAAACAGTAGCTGGCGCGCCGCCACCACGGGTGCTCCAGTGCTAGGCCTTAGGGATCATAAGGCACCAGAATTAGTTTGAGGCTGTGATCCCTAGGGTTGATGTCAGCGGTGGGGAGTCAGACGCTCTCCTGGTCGCCCCTCCCCCCAGTTCATGACCAGTTTACGCGCGTCTCCCGCCATGAATTGATTGCCTCACTTCCGTCTCAGACGCTACCATGAGGGGTCTCGGTCGCAGCATAGGCCGCTGCATCTGTGTTCACTAAGGTTACCGCTAGGAGACCAGGTCGCAGACGGGTGCGTCTGCTTGCACTAGCGTTCACTGAGCGTCTGGGTCTACTAAAAAATTCCCAGAGCGGCAGTGTACACTAGTAGCGTATCCACTCAGCGTTCGCTAACGTATTGATCGATCCTGGAAGTGGGATGAGTCTCCCTGTATCCCACTCTATGGAGTACGGGTTATGCAGCACTAAAAATAGGATTTTGGTTACCTACCGGTAAATCCTTTTCTCGTAGTCCGTAGAGGATGCTGGGGTCCATATTAGTACCATGGGGTATAGACGGGTCCACCAGGAGCCATTGGCATGTTAAGAGTTTAATAGTGTGGGCTGGCTCCTCCCTCTATGCCCCTCCTACCAGACTCAGTCTAGAAACTGTGCCCGAGGAGACGACATACTTCGAGAGAAGGAATTTCACAGATAGTGGCGAGATTCATACCAGCTCACACAACATGCAAACCCGGCCAACATGCCGTAACAACTCGGCAACAGCTGAAACAGTAAATAACTCAGAACTTACCTAAGAACCAGGTAACACTGAACTATAAAAAAATAATGCAGGAAAACGAAGCGCTGGGCGTGTGCCCAGCATCCTCTACGGACTACGAGAGAAGGATTTACCGGTAGGTAACCAAAATCCTATTTTCTCTTACGTCCTAGAGGATGCTGGGGTCCATATTAGTACCATGGGGATGTACCAAAGCTCCCAGTACGGGAGGGAGAGCACGGAGGCTCCTGCAACACTGCCTGACCAAACTTGAGGTTATCAGAGGCCAAAGTATCGAACTTGTAAAACTTGGCAAACGTGTTCGACCCAGACCAAGTAGCTGCTCGGCAGAGTTGTACCGCCGAGACACCCCGGGCAGCCACCCAGGAAGAGCCCACTTTATGAGTAGAGTGAGCCTTGACCGATTTTGGACACGGCAATCCTGCCATGGAATAAGCATGCTGGATAGTGAACCTGATTCAGCGTGAAATCGACTGCTTAGAAGCAGGACATCCAATTTTCTTGGGATCATAGAGGACAAACAGAGAGTCACTTTTCCTATGATGAGCCGTCCTCTGCACATAGATCTTCAAAGTCCTCACAACATCCAAGGCCTTTGACGTAATTGAGGAGTCAGTAGCCACTGGCACCACAATAGGCTGGTTAATATGGAAAGCCGATACAACCTTAGGCAGGAACTGTGGACGAGTCCTAAGTTCCGCCCTATCTTCATGGAAGATCAGATAGGGGCTTTTCCAAGATAAAGCCTCCAATTCTGACACACGTCGGGCAGAAGCCAAGGCCAACAAGGTGACCGCCTTCCACGTGAGAAACTTGAGATCAGCCTCCTGTAGCGGCTCAAACCAAGCAGATTGCAGGAACTGCAACACCACATCCAGATCCCATGGTGCTGTAGGCGCCACAAAGGGAGGCTGGATGTGCAGAACCCCTTTCAAAAACATCTGAACTTCAGGAAGAACAGACAACTGTTTTTGGAAGAAGATGGACAAAGCAGAGATCTGGACCTTGATAGAGCCCAGTTTCAGGCCCATATCCACCCCTGCTTGCAGGAAAAGGAGAAAACGTCCAAGTTGAAACTCCACCGCCGGAAACTTCTTGACCTCACACCAAGAAACATATTTCTTCCAAATGAGATGGTAATGCTTAGACGTTACCCCCTTCCTGGCCTGTATCAGGGTAGGAATGACCTTACTCGGGATACCTTTCCGAGCTAAGATCTGGCTTTCAACCGCCATGCCATCAAACGTAGACGCGGTAAGTCTTGATAAGCGAACGGCCCCTGCAGAAGCAGATCCTCTCGAAGAGGTAAAGGCCGTGGATCTTCCAGCAGAAGATCCAGCAGATCCGCGTACCAAGCCCTCCTTGGCCAGTCCGGAGCAATGAGGATTGCCAGAACCTTTGTTCTTTTGACGAGCTGAAGAACCTTTGGTATCAGAGGAAGAGGAGGGAACACATACACCGACTTGAACACCCACGGTGTTACCAGTGCGTCCACCGCCACTGCCTGTGGGTCTCTTGACCTGGAACAGTTCCTCCGTAGCTTCTTGTTGAGGCGTGAGGCCATCATGTCTATGTGGGGAACCCCCCACCAACTGGTTACCTCCTCGAACACCTCCGGATGGAGGCCTCACTCCCCTGGATGGAGATCTTGTCTGCTGAGGAAGTCTGCCTCCCAGTTGTCTACGCCCAGAATGAAGATTGCCAACATCACCACCGCGTGCCTTTCTGCCCAGGTGAGGATCTTTGACACCTCTGCCTTGGCAGCCCTGCTCTTCGTTCCACATTGTCCGACTGCACCTGAACAGCCCGATGTTGGAGAAGGTGTGCTGCCTGCAGAAGGGCATTGTACACTGCCCTGAGCTCCAGGATGTTTATTGGGAGGAGAGACTCCTGGTCCGACCAACGTCCCTGAAAGGTTTCCCCCAGAGCGACTGCTCCCCAACCTCTTAGACTTGCATCTGTGGTTAAAAGGATCCAGTCTTGAATTCCGAACCTTCGCCCTTCCAGAAGGTGTGGAAGCTGCAGCCACCAGAGGAGTGAAATCCTGGCTTTCGGAGACAGGCGTATCCTCTTGTGCATGTGTAGGTGAGAGCCTGACCACTGGTCCAAGAGGTCCAGTTGAAAAGGTCGAGCATGAAACCTGCCGTACTGTAGAGCCTCTTAGGCGGCAACTATCTTCCCCAGAGGGCGTATGCATTTATGAACCGATACCCGGGTAGGTCGTAGGACATCCCGGGCCATAGATTGAATCACCAACACTTTCTCCACTGGGAGAAATACCCTCTGCACTTCCGTGTCGAGGATCATTCCCAAGAAAGACAGCCGCCTCGTCGGCTCCAGGTGAGACTTTGGAAGATTTAGGATCCAACCATGTTTCCTGAGCAGCTGTGTCGTGAGCGCGATGGATCGCAACAGCCTCTCCCTGGATGATGCCTTGATCAGGAGATCGTCCAGAAATGGAATTATGTTCACTCCCATGTTTGCAGAGGAGAACCATCATCTCCGCCATCACCTTGGTGAAGATCCTTGGTGCTGTGGAGAGGCCAAACGACAGCGCCTGGAACTGATAGTGATCGTCCAATAGTGCAAACCTGAGGTATGCCTGATGCGGCGACCAAATGGGAATGTGGAGGTAAGCATCGTTGATGTCCAGAGACACCAGGAACTCCCCCTCCATCAGTCCTGAGATGACAGCCCTCAGAGATTCCATCTTGAATTTGAACTCCCTGAGGTAAGGGTTCAAAGACTTTTTAAGTTTAGAATAGGCCGTACCGAACCATCCGGTTTCGGTACCACAAAAAGGTTTGAATAATAACCCTTGTTCCACTGCTGAGGTGGAACCGGAACAATGACCTCCGACACCACCAATTTCTTGATGGCCTCCAGAAGAATTGTTCTGTCTGCCAGCAGGGCTGGCAAGCCTGACTTGAAGAAACGGTGAGGCGGGGGATCTTGGAACTCCAGTCTGTACCATCTAGACACTATATCCAGACCCGACGACACCCAGACGTGGCTGAACTGCCGGAGTCTTGCCCCCACCTGACCTTCCTCCAGTCCTAGCTGTCCACCGTCATGCGGAGGACTTAGTGGTATCAGAAGCGAGCTTCTGGGTCTGGGAACCTGCGGGAGCAGGTTTCTTTCCTTTGGCACGACCACCTCTGAAGAAGGTGTCCGAAGTCTTATTCTTTCTAGGCCTTGCGGGCCAAAAGGACTGTAACGTGGAAGATGAAAAAGGCTTCTTCGTAGCCGGAGCAGCTGAGGGGAGAAAAGGAGACTTACCCGCTGTAGCCGTGGCAATCCACGCATCCAGCGCCTCCCCAAAGAGAGCCTGACCTTTGTATGGTAGGCCCTCCACACACTTCCTGGATTCCGCATCCGCAGACCAGTTGCGCAGCCAGAGACCCCTGCAAGCCGAGACAGACATGGAGGAGATCCCCGCAGCCATGGAACCCAGGTTTTTCATGGAATCCACCAGGATCGACCACCTGGCAATAGCTTTAGCAATCCAAGCACAGGCTATAGTAGGCCGTAATATAGCCCCCGAAGTCGTGTAAATGGATTTCAGCGTAGCATCTACCTTGCGATCTGCCGGGTCCTTTAACGCGGTAGACCCCGGGACCAGTAATACCACCTGTTTGGACAGCCTGGAGACAGAGGCGTCTACGATCGGCGGGGACTCCCATCTCTTCCTATCATCCTCTGGGAAGGGAAAAGCCACCAAGACCTCTTGGTAATCTGGAATTTCTTTTACGGAGTTTCCCATGCCTTTTCAAAGATAGCATTCAATTCTTTGGATGCTGGGAAAGTGAGGGGAGGCTTCTTATGATCTGTGAAGTAGGCCTCCTCCACCTGTTCCGGAGCTGTGTCCGAAATGTGTAAAACATCCCTAACAGCCTCAATCATCAGCTGCACCCCCTTGGCAAGTGATTCTGTCCCCCTCGACACATCCCCGTCACCGTCTGCAGCATCAGAGTCGATGTCCGTGTCATCCTGCATAATTGCAAGTGCACGTTTGTGAGAATGTACCGCAGGGAACCCCGAGGAGGCAGTATCAGACCATACAACCATAGAGGACTGGAGGACTTGAGTGGCATGCTCAGTCCTAGCAACTCTATCAGAAATCTGAGAAATAGTCCCCCTCAGAGAGACTAACCATTCTGGCTCTCTAGCTGGGATCTGTGCTAAAACAGTGCAATCCTGATTACATGGAATGGAGTCTTCCTGGGAAGACAAATCCTCTGCAGCATATGAAACAGTGTCCCTAGACATGTTGCACACACAATCAAACACCCCACAAACACACAGGGTATTATGAAGACAGAGTTTCCCCCCAAGAATGGCAGAGAGACACAGAGATTGGAGCCAACCCACACACAGCGCTATCAAAGGTATAGGAAGACCCTTACCAGCGCTGGGTGTGTCCCTTAATAGGTGACACAGCCTGTATACAGTCCCCCCCCCCCTTCTACAACCCCCTTGGTACCATACAGACAGCTGGAGATTGCACTGGAGGGACCTGGTTCCACTTGTAGTAAGTGCAGGCAGGAGAAAATGGCGCTGAACGCTGCAGGGTCCGCTCTGAGGAGAAGCTCCGCCCCCTCAATGGCGCGGTCTTCCCGCTCACTGATAGATTATACTGGCCAGAGGAGTTGCGCTGGCCTGGATCCGCAGACCCTGACAGACTTACAGTGGACAGTGTAGGGTTCGGCGCTGGCCCAGGGCGCCCCTCCCAGCGCCGCACGCAGTACCGCTGAGCCATCACTGAGCGCGGGCGAGACCGAGCTCCTTACCCTAAGGCCGCCTGCTTCACACTGTCCCCCCGCTTGCAAGGGGGACAGTGACTCACTCGCTACCTTTTCAGCTCCCGAGGGGGTTGCGGACGGCTGCCGGGGCGAGCGTTCCCCTGCGGCAGGGTGCGATCAGACCCCTCTAAAGCCAAATGTTCAGTCAGTGGGAGCAGTGGCTCAAGACCCCGCAGGGCGGACACTGCTCGCCCCCCCCCCCCCCTCAGTCCCACGCTGCAGGGAGGCTGTCGCCAGCAGCCTTCCTGTAAAACAAAAAACTCTAATAAGAAAAATTAAACTTTTTCCGGGCACACTTTCTAAACTGAGTCTGGTAGGAGGGGCATAGAGGGAGGAGCCAGCCCACACTATTAAACTCTTAAAGTGCCAATGGCTCCTGGTGGACCCATCTATACCCCATGGTACTAATATGGATCCCAGCATCCTCTAGGACGTAAGAGAAATTCTATCTACTTTTGTTAGTATGAATAGTTAACTTTAGTGCATATGAGTCTGTGTACATTACTGTGGTTTTCATCGCAATGCGTCTGAATACGTTAAATAACTGTATAGAAAAGAATTCAGTAAATGTACTCCTACATACTTTGAAATGTGTTCGTAGTTGATAATATGCTCATATGACTAATATATAACATGTGACTGACTGCTAGTGTGATTGCTGACTTTATATATGTATGTCAGTGGTATCTTCTGAGCCTCAATGCTGGTGCTTGGGTTGGGGTCAGATTGATATCACTTTAATACAGTAAAGTGATTACAGTCACAGATTGTGTAGTATACTGTGTAAAGCTGATCATCATGTCTAAGAGCGGCAAAGGTGACGAGGTTACATTAACAGTAACACCAACACTCATAACATGTTTATCCTGCAAGGTGGGATTATCAATTCAGCATCTGGCACATGATGGGTTATGTGCAAATTGTTTTGCGTTTCAGCAGATTGCAAGGCAGATCCCTGTTCAACGACAAATAGATCCACCTTGGGCTATGTTTGCACAAACCTTATCCAGTATAGCTGACAGGTTGGTCCCTACAGCTTCAACCTCAGTAATAGGGTACACTATTAACCCATACATGCAGCTCCCGTCTTATGGTATAGCCCCAACAGCTTCTACAAATCAACAAGCTGATAAACCAAGGGTAAATATATCATCAAATTCACAGGCTACACAGGATGATACATCAGATGAGTATAGCTCCATATACTCTACTTCACCATATGACAAACAGGTAGAAGGTTCTCTAGAGGATTCAGCAGAGCCAATAATAAAAACTAAGACACCTGTGTTTAAAGGTCCCAAAACAGGGTTGAGTTTCAAGGGTCAGTGGAGGAAGCTTGGGCTACACCCAATAGGAAATATAGAATTCCAAAAAAATGGGATTCCTATTACCCTTTTCCAACTGGGGACTGTTTAAAAAGAAAAGTAGATACGCACGTCATTCGGTTAGTGCGAAAATCTATTTTGCCTTTACCATCAACATCATTAAATGATCTCACAGACAGAAGAGTGGATGTTTTTTTGAAAAACATATTTTCTCTGTCGGGGGCAGTCATAAGGCCAGCTATGGCCTCAGTCTGGATGGCAAAGGCGGTAGCTGAATGGGCTGACGAACTGGAAAATGGGCTTTCAGCACCTACTAGGGAGCAGGAATCCCATATAGCTCATATGAAACAGGCTGCGCTATTCTTAGCAATGGATATGGGTACGATTCCAAAGCATCAGCCGTAATGGTAGCTGCTCGCAGAGCAATTTGGTTACATACATGGAAAGCTGATTCAGAGTCCAAGAAGGTTCTGGAAGCTTTGCCTTTTGTTGGGAACATTCTCTTTGGTAAGGAATTGACAGATATTCTGGAGTCAGAAGCAGAATCCAAGGAGGTCAGGTTTCCTGCCAGTTATAACCCTAGGCCTAGGGGTTCGGGGTTTCGGCCATTTCGGTGGCAAGGTAAAACAAAAGGCAAAAATGATTCTAAGCAGACCCAGTACAATAAGTCTGGTAAAGCAAAGAAGCAATGGGCCACCAGAGGACCAGCTTCCAAACCAGAACAGAAACCATCAGCCTGATGGTGCAGGCCTCCACCTGGGGGACCCCAAGGTAGGGGGCCGGCTTCTTCAGCTTGCACACATATGACATCAGTCGACAACAGATGCTTGGGTGCAAGAAGTGGTATATCTGGGTTATGTTTTCCCTTTCAAGAAGCAGCCTCCTCTGTTTTTTTGCACCAGCCCGTCTCATATAGAGGCGAAGGCCAGAGCCCTGCAAGAAGCAGTTCAGAAATTGCTTCAGTCCGGGGTAATTATTCCAGTACCCCCGGCACAACGGGGGCAGGGTTTACTTTTACTCCAACCTATTTTTGATTCAAAAGCCAAATGGGTCATTCTGGCCAATTCTCAATCACAAAATTTGAAACAAATACATTTGGGGGGTAATTCCAAGTTGATCGCAGCAGGAAATTTTTTAGCAGTTGGGCAAAACCATGTGCACTGCAGGGGGGGCAGATATAACATGTGCAGAGAGAGAGAGATTTGGGTGTGGCGAGTTCAATCTGCAATCTAAATCGCAGTGTAAAAATAAAGCAGCCAGTATTTACCCTGCACAGAAACAAAATAACCCACCCAAATCTAACTCTCTCTGCACATGTTATATCTGCCTCCCCTGCAGTGCACATGGTTTTGCCCAACTGCTAAAAAATTTCCTGCTGCGATCAACTTGGAATTACCCCCTTGGGTCCCAAGGTTCCACATGGAGACGTTACGCTCCATAGTTTTGGCCAAGGAACCAGGGGATCACATGGTATCTGTGGATATACAGGATGCTTACCTGCATGTGCCTATAGCATTGTCACCTCAGTGTCTCCAGGTAAGCTGGCTCTCAGATTATGTAGGAGCCATTATCATGTGGCCTTACACTGGGTATTTACACCCAGACATATATGTAATTATTTATGGTGTGGGTGTGGGGTGCGGTGGCCCCTGTGTCGGTATGGCTGGGCGGCTTCAGGTCGGCACACCCTAACACTTTATTAACACTTGTGATTTTTCCTATCACTTTGTATATATTTTTGTATTATTTTAATCACACTTCACCTATATAGCACTTCTGTGCTTCTTATTAACCCTTATTAACTTTCACCTGTGTGCTGACCTGGGGCGGCCGACCTGTGCCGACGTGATGGGGTCCTGCACCCCGGACCCATACCTAGTATTAGGGACCCCCAGTGACGGAGACGCCTTGCTGAACGACATGGGGGCTTAACCCTATATCTGCAGATATACGCAACTAAGATCTCCGTATTATCTGATTATTATGTAGTATTATTTCTCACTCGGTGTGCATTAAGGAACCCAAACTGTTTTTCTTACACAGAATTACCCCTCCCTTTTAGCACCTGAGTGACATCACAATCTGATTGAGCAGCTTACCATTGTGTGCATTGTATTTAGAGAAGCATGGATGGGTCAGCATTAGGAGGGATTGCTGACTCCAGAGTGCCATTGGAGAAGTTAGGGGTGTCTCCAGGTAAGCTGGCTCTCAGATTCTGTAGGAGCCATTATCATGTGGACTTACACTGGGTATTTACACCCAGACATATATGTAATTATTTATGGGGTGGGTGTGGGGTGCTGTGGCCCCTGTGTTGGTATGGCTGGGCGGCTTCAGGTCGGCACACCCTAACACTTTATTAACACTTATGATTTTTCCTAACACTTTGTATATATTTTTGTATTATTTTAATCACACTTCACCTATATAGCACTTCTGTGCTTCTTATTAACCCTTATTAACTTTCACCTGTGTGCTGACCTGGGGCGGCCGACCTGTGCCGACGTGATGGCGTCCTGCACCCCGGACCCATACCTAGTATTAGGGACCCCCAGTGATGGAGACGCCTTGCCGAACGGCCTGGGGGCTTAACCCTATATCTGCAGATATACGCAACTAAGATCTCCGTATTATCTGATTATTATGTAGTATTATTTCTCACTCTGTGTGCATTAGGGAACCCAAACTGTTTTTTCTTACACAGAATTACCCCTCCCTTTTAGCACCTGAGTGACATCACAATCTGATTGAGCAGCTTACCATTGTGTGCATCCCATCAGTGTTATCTCTGGTTCACCATCCTCCAGCAACATTTTCAGTTCCAGGCCTTACCCTTTGGGTTAGCCACAGTCCCCCGAGTATTTACCAAGATCATGGTGGTTATGGCAGCTTATCTCCACAAGCAGGGGATAAGGATTTTTCCATACCTCGATGATCTTTTAATCCTGGCACAATCCTAGGAATTGCTCTTGAGCCATCTCCAACATACAATAACTTGTCTATAGAAACACGGATGGCTCATAAATTGGGCAAAGTCGTCCCTGATTCCGTCACAACGGATGATTCATTTGGGGGCTGTATTGGATTCAAGTCTGCAGAAAATATTTTTACCTCAGGAAAAGTTATCCAAGGTGCAGTTAATGACTCAGGAATTATTACACAGTCAGACAATATCAATTCATGCAGCAATGCGAGTGATGGGGTTGATGGTGTCAAAATTCGACATGGTGGAATATGCACAATTCCACTCAAGACCTCTGCAGCATCTGTTTCTGACGGGATGGAATGGAATACATCAGACAATAAAGAAACAAATTATGGTACTTCAAGTAAAGGTAAAAAGGTCATTAGCCTGGTGGCTACAGACATCCCATCTAGACAAGGGGAGACCCTTTTGGATATCAGATTGGGAGGTCCTGACAACAGATGCCAGTCTTCAGGGCTGGGGAGCAGTGTCCGGAAAATTATGGTTCCAGGGACAACGGACCAAAGAAGAAAGTTGCCTGCCAATACACCTGTTAGAACTGCGGGCCATATACATGGCACTGATTCATGCAAAGGACACTCTGCAAGGAAAACCAGTCCAGATCCGCTCGGACAATGCAACGGCAGTAGCGTACCTCAACCATCAGGCAGGAACTCGCAGCCCAAAAGCAATGAAGGAGGTAAGTCACATACTAAAGTGGGCAGAACTACATCTTCCAGCATTGTCCGCAGTGTTCGTTCCAGGAGTCCTAAACTGGGAAGCGGACTTTCTCAGTCAACACACCATTCGAGCAAGCGAATGGGCTCTACACCCGGAGGTCTTTCAGACTCTAGTAGACAAGTGGGGGTTGCCAGAGATAGATCTCATGGCATCCCATCTGAACAACAAAGTTCCGGTATACGGGTTAAGAACAAAGGACCCCGGAGCAATCCTTGTGGACTCACTGTCAGTGAAATGGGACTTTCATTTGGCATATCTGTTTCCTCCAATCTCCCTGCTACCCAGGGCGGTGAGGAAAATAAAGCAAGCAAAGGGTGCCATTATTCTAATAGCTCCAGCTTGGCCCAGAAGGCATTGGTACATAGATCTGCAGAGGATGTCGTTGGATGTTCCAATTCTGCTCCCTCAACGTCCAGATCTACTGATGCAGGGTCCTTGTTATCACAGGCATCTGGATCGGCTATCTTTGACGGCGTGGCTGTTGAAACCTCTATCCTGAAGTCAAGAAGTTTTTCACAACAGGTAATTCAAACTATGCTCAGAGCAAGGAAACCCTCCTCAGCTCGCATTTATCACTGAATATGGCAAGCCTATATTCATTGGTGCTGTGAAGTATGGATCCAAAATCTTTCAGATTATCCAGAATCTTAGATTTCTTTCAGGAAGAATGGATAAGGGTTTGAAGGTGGCTTCCTTGAGAGTGCAAGTATCAGCATTGACTGTATGGTTCCAAAAGAAAATTGCCACTTTACAGGATGTGCAAACTTTTTTCCAGGGAATGCTGCGCATTCAACCACCCTTTGTTCCTCCTGCAGTACCTTGGGATTTAAGTCTGGTCCTCAAAGCCCTTCAGGGTGCTCCGTTTGAACCACTTAATAAAGTGGATCTTAAATGGTTGACAGCTAAAGTTCTCTTTCTACTGACTATGACATCAGCTAGAAGAGTATGAGATTTAGGAGCGCTGTCATGTAAGTCTCCTGTTCTGATTTTTTTATCCAGATAAAGCAGTTCTCAGAACTAGGTCTGGTTATCTTCCTAAGGTGGTATCTAAGTTTCACCTTAACAAAGAAATTGTAGTCCCGGCTTTTCAGGTGTCGGGACTTTCTGCGGGAGAAGCGTCGCTGGACGTAGTCCGTGCATTAAGAATCTACGTGGATCGTACCAGTGCCATCAGAAAGACAGATTCTCTCTTCATTCTCTACGAATTTCATAAGAGGAGATGGCCTGCTACTAAACAGACGCTAGCAAGGTGGCTTTGAATGACGATTTCAGAAGCATATTCTCGAGCTGATCTCCCTGATCCGGCTAATGTCTCTGCTCACTCTACACATAAGGTAGGTCCTTCATGGGCAGCACAAAATGGTGCTTCAGCAGAACAGATATGTAAGGCAGCCACATGGTCTTCCATTAACACATTCATTAGACATTATGCCTTGGATACTTTTGCCTCTCATGACGCTGAATTCGGGCGTAAGGTTCTCCTGTCTAATCAGGAATGTCCCCACTACTAAAAATTGCTTTGGGAAGTCCCATTGTTATCCTGTGGATAACCTGTGGACCCTGCCGGAGAAATATACGTTATGGTAAGAACTTACCATTGATAACGGTATTTCTCCTATGTCCACAGGTTTCTACAGGGATCCCACCCTGACGCACCTGATTTGAGAATCTTTATACTCACTAACCTCTTTCCCTCTTGCATGGAAGGGTGTGCATGTGTGTTCTTCTCGCCTGAATAGGGTTCTACATAATGCTCCTGCCTAAATGCTTTGGAATACAACTGATTTGCCTGAGCCAGTGGGCGGGGATATATGGACGAGCCAGTTGTATCCTGGGAGGCCTGAAAGCTTGTGATCGTTTGGTGCCAATCCGCTGTCGCTCCATCATATCCCATTGTTATCCTGTGTAAACCTGTGGACATAGGAGAATTAATGTTATCTATGGTAAGTTCTTACCATACCGTATATTTATTGGCTAGTGCCAGTGGGACTGCTCATTACTCCTTATTATTATATCAAGAGAGTGGATGTCTCAGTGAGAAGGAAATCAATCAAGGAGGCCAAATGGAGATCGTGAGACTGCACATCAGGTATAATAATCACCACTTCTGCCTCCCTGGTGCTTACATGCCTACCTTTGGAAGTGTCAGATGTTTTTATACAAAGTTCAAACACCATCTCTGTAACTACCGGTGTAGGTGCTTTTCCTGCAGGGAGACAGTGGCTTAGGGGTCTATTTACTAAGCCTTGGATGGAGATAAAATCGCTGGAGATAAAGTACCAGCCAATCACCTCCTAACTGCCATGTCACAGGCTGCGTTTGAAAAATGACAGGAGCCGATTGGCTGGTACTTTATCTCCAGCGATTTTATCTCCATCCAAGGCTTAGTAAATAGACCCTTTATTCTGTTAAATACACAGTTTTCCAACACTTTGCTTAGATTAGACATCAACCCTAGTAACGAACACACTGCTTACCAGCTTGCCAGCGGTTGTTCAAAGTCTCCGCACTGCCGTAACAGCTCCCCGCAAGTGGCAATGATCCTAGAGACAATAGACAGGAGTATAGTGATGCGGGGGAAAGATCTCAGAATACTGCATGACTAGTTACACGGCCACAGAGTAATGGCTATTACAATATTACAATACAATTCCCTTTTTAATAAACCGCGTTGACAGTGACACACAGCTCATGTACCCCTACTTTATATTCATGGTTCCAATACCTGCTTGAATTTCACTCATTTGTGAGTATAGCAACATGTGTGGCAGGGCTGCCTTTTCCATTGGGCTTAATGGGCAGTTGCCCAAGGGTCCCAGGATTCTAAATGCCCTAGGCTGATAGATGAGGGTCCCCTCTTTCCAGGGACTAATTGCATCACCTGTGCTCAATCATGCATATCTTCAAAAACTCCAGCAGCTACTTCATCCTGCATACAGTATTTAAACCTCCACCCAAAAAAGTAAATAGAGCATGTTACCATAGTCAGCATTTTTCTATTTATAATAATAGGCATTTACAGCCTGTTATAATTCAGAAGTGGAAGTGCTGGGACACGATGCCCATGTTTCATCACAGGCGGGGTCTAGGAGATACTTCTGCTGATCCCGACTGGTGTATACATGTAGAAGGCCTGTCATACATCATGCTATAGTTAAGCGAAGTAGTATTTTCAAAAGCTCCTTGACTACACACATTATAAAGTGTATGTTCCCAGAGCAGTTGGAGGGGGGGTATTCACCTCTCATGAGTCCCATGACACTTTGCAATTGCAGCATACAGTAGATGGAGATATTACAAGTGCCCAGGGCCTATGGGAAATTTACCTGACTGAGTTCTGGAACGCCGTCCAATCTTCCAGGAATAGGGATTCAGTAGGGACACTGTCCAACTTGTACTTCTTCCTTATTGACTGTAGCGTGTTTGTGAACTCTGACACATATCTGTGAAATAAAAGTACAACAAGCAGAAGGTGTTGGATCAGAGCAGTGTGATAGAACTTGCACACCTGTATGGCAAGCGGCACTGAGGCTGGCAGCCAGCGAGCGTTAAGCAAGCAATGATGGGCTTTGCCTTTGTTTGACAACAACCACCATGCCAGTAAATGCTAATGATACCCACAAACATTCCCCCGATAAATCAGCTGTAGATGAATGTTCCTGGCTCCAGGCCCATACTGTAAATGGGCCAATTCCTACAATGGCTGGGACATGGTGCTGATACAACAACAATGACAATTAAATGTCTGGACAAACGTCACATATGTTCTTATAGGATACACAGATCACTGTACACGGTTTCTGGAGGCAGAGGAGCAGCCAGAAGGAATACTGGTCCCTATGGAAGACTCCCCTGTTCACTCACATTCTGTACTGTGCTAATGGTAAATGCAATGAAAAGAGGACTCTGCTCTGTGTTTAATGCACGGGCACTTAGCGCACAGTGTACGGCAAACGAGTTTGCACAAAAGCGATATTACCTAACTGTAGTCTATTAGGTCTGTGGATAGTGGGGGTCATTCCGAGTTGATCGCTAGCTGCCGTTGTTCGCAGCACAGCGATCAGGCTAAAAATCGGCACTTCTGCGCATGCATATGGTGCGCACTGCGCATGCGCGACGTACTTTCACAAAACCCGATGCAGTTTCACACAAGCTCGAGCAACGCTTTTCAGTTGCACAGCTGATCGTTGAGTGATTGACAGGTAGTGGGTGTTTCTGGGTGGTAACTGACCGTTTTCAGGGAGTGTGCTGAAAAACGCAGGCGTGCCAAATAAAAACGCAGGAGTGGCTGTGGAAACGGGGGAGTGGCTGACCGAACGCAGGGCGTGTTTGTGACGTCAAAACAGGAACTAAACAGTCTGAAGTGATCGCAAGGTAGGAGTAGGTCTGCAGCTACTTTGAAAATGCACAATCTTTTTTGGTAGCAGCGCTGCGATCCTTTCGTTCGCACTTCTGCTAAGATACACTCCCAGAGGGCGGCGGCTTAGCGTTTGCACTGCTGCTAAAAACAGCTAGCGAGTGAACAACTCGGAATGAGGGCCAGTTGGTGGTCTGACAGCAATGGGCACAAAGGCCCTGATTCAAATGCAGCGCCGTATGAGGTCGTATTCGGAATAAGATATCCTAATGTAAATTTACATGCGTCTTAATGGCTACACTCCCCATGCTGACACACTTATGCAGTCCACAAGTGCTACCGTCATCATTAGTTATGCCACTTACACCTGCCCCATGCTGGGTGCCAGAGATCAAAAAGGGCGTGGGGGGGCAGGGGGACTGGACTGCACACCCTATTTCTAAGCATATTAAGGGGTGCTATCATGCTGAGGCTTCTAGTACTATGCTGGAGGAAGAGAAATGCTGATGTACACTCTAAGCACTAAGAACACTGATAGTAAAAATAATTTTGATAAACCCTCACAATTAACATGTAGTATAAGTGAAGTAATTAGTACACATTTGCTCAAGTATGTGGCCCATGAACCGCAACCAGGTGACTTCATTTCACATGGGTCCCTAACATCTGTAATACTATCACATTATATACATTTATCTAGGTCTTACCTTCAAATAGAGTCCTTATTAATATGTGATCAGCAATGTAGCGACCTGTGCTAATTAAAACACTTGAGAGTAGATGGGAGGGGTGCCAATACCATTGTGAAGGAGCCTCACCTACAAGTGTACAATATATACACACATATAGAGGAAAACAGGATTTTAATACCTACCGGTAAATCCTTTTCTCCTAGTTCGTAGAGGATGCTGGGGTCCACTTCAGTACCATGGGGTATAGACGGTTCCGCAGGAGCCATGGGCACTTTAAGACTTTTCAAGGGTGTGAACTGGCTCCTCCCTCTATGCCCCTCCTCCAGACCTCAGTATAGGAACTGTGCCCAGGGAGACGGACATTTCGAGGAAAGGATTTACTTTTAAACTAATGGTGAGATTCATACCAGCTCACATCTCAACTATGCCGCACAGCATGGCATTCAACATAACACATACCAACGGGTATGAACAATTGCAGCAACATGCTGAAAATAATCGTAACACACACTCGTGTAACTACAACACTAACAACTGCAGGTAAAGTATGCACTGGGACGGGTCCCCAGCCTCCTCTACGGACTAGGAGAAAAGGATTTACCGGTAGGTATTAAAATCCTGTTTTCTCATACGTCCTAGAGGATGCTGGGGTCCACTTCAGTACCATGGGGTTATACCAAAGCTCCAGTACGGGCGGGAGAGTGCGAATGACCCTGCAGCACCGATTGACCAAACTTGAGGTCCTCATCGGCCAAGGTGTCCAACTTGTAAAATTTTGCAAACGTGTTTGACCCTGACCAAGTAGCTGCTCTGCAAAGTTGTAATGCCGAGAGCCCCCGGGCAGCCGCCCAGGATGAGCCCACCTTTCTAGTAGAATGGGCATTTACTGACTTCGGTATCGGCAATCCTGCTGTGGAATGAGCGTGCTGAATCGTCCCTCTGATCCAGCGCGCAATGGTCTGCTTAGAAGCAGGACACCCAATCTTGTTGGGAGCATACAGGACAAACAGAGCCTCCGTTTTCCGTATCCAAGCTGTTCTAGTGACATAAATTTTCAAAGCTCTGACCACATCAAGAGACTTCGACGCATGGAAGGTGTCAGTAGCCACTGGCACCACAATAGGTTGGTTTATATGAAAAGACGAAACCACCTTCGGAAGAAATTGCTGACAAGTTCGCAACTCTGCCCTATCTTCATGGAAGATCAGGTAAGGGCTCTTGTGAGACAAGGCCCCCAACTCAGACACCCGCCTTGCGGATGCCAAGGCCAAAAGCATCACCACTTTCCAAGTGAGAAACTTCAATTCTATATCCTCTAGAGGTTCAAACCAATTTGACTGAAGCAACTGCAACACCACATTAAGGTCCCATGGTGCCACCGGGGGCACAAATGGATGTTGGATGTGCACCACCCCTTTCACGAACGTCTGAACTTATGGAAGGGAGGCCAATTGTTTTTGGAAGAAAACAGACAAGGCCGAAATCTGTACCTTGATTGAACCCAATCTCAGCCCCGCTTCCACACCTGCCTGTAGAAAATGGAGAAAATGTCCCAACTGAAACTCTTCCGTAGGAGCCTTCTTGGATTCACACCAAGACACATATTTTCTCCAAACACGGTGGTAATGTTTAGACGTTACTCCTTTCCTGGCCTGAATAAGAGTGGGAATGACCTCTTTAGTAATACCCTTTCGGGCTAGGATCCGGCGCTCAATAGCCATGCCGTCAGACGTAGCTGCGATAAGTCTTGATACACACACGGCCCCTGCTGTAGCAGGTCCTCGCAAAGAGGAAGAGGCCGAGGATCTTCTATGAGCAACTCCTGAAGATTTGGACACCAAGCCCTCCTTGGCCAGTCTGGGACAATGAGGATCGCTCGAACCCTTGTTCTTCTTATAAGCTTGAGATTTTTCGGTATTAGTGGAAATGGAGGGAAGACATACACCGACTGAAACACCCACTGGGTCACTAGTGCATCCACTGCTATTGCTTGAGGGTCTCTCGACCTGGAACAATATCTCTGAAGCTTCTTGTTGAGACGAGATGCCATCATGTCTACTTGAGGTATTCCCCAAAGACTTGTCACCTCTGCGAAGACTTCTTGGTGGAGGCCCCACTCTCCTGGATGGAGATCGTGTCTGCTGAGGAAGTCTGCTTCCCAGTTGTCCACTCCCGGAATGAAAATTGCTGACAGAGCTCTTGCATGTCTTTCTGCCCAGAGGAGGATCTTTGTCACCTCTGCCACTGCCGCTCTGCTTTTCGTTCCGCCCTGACGGTTTATGTACGCGACTGCTGTTACATTGTCCGACTGGATCAGCACAGGTTGATCTTGAAGAAGATGCCCCGCTTGTAGAAGGCCGTTGTAAATGGCTCTCAATTCCAGAACGTTTATGTGAAGACAGGTTTCCTGACTTGACCATTTTCCTTGGAAACTTTTTCCCTGTGTGACTGCTCCCCAGCCTCGGAGACTTGTATCCGTGGTTACCAGGACCCAGTCCTGAATCCCGAACCTGTGTTCCTCTAATAGGTGAGAACTGTGTAGCCACCACAGGAGCGAAATCCTGGCTTTGGAGGACAGGACTATCTTTTGGTACATGTGTAGGTGGGATCCGGACCACTTGTCCAACAGGTCCCACTGGAATACTCTGGCATGGAATCGGCCAAACTGTATGGCCTCGTAGGCCGCCACCATCTTTCCCAACAACCGAATGCATTGATGGATCAACACTCTTGTTGGTTTCAAAACCTGTTTGACCATTCTCTGGATTTCCAGAGCCTTTTCCACCGGAAGAAATACCCTCTGTACTTCTGTGTCCAGTATCATCCCCAGAAAGGACAATCTTGTCGCTGGTTCCAACTGCGACTTCGGAAAATTCATGATCCAACCGTGTTGTTCGAGTACTAACAGGGAGAGTGCAATGCTCTGTACCAACCATTCCCTGGATCTCGCTTTTATCAGGAGATCGTCTAGGTAAGGAATTATATTGACTCCTTGTTGACAAAGGAGGACCATCATCTCTGCCATTACCTTGGTGAATACCCTTGGTGCCGTGGAGAGTCCGAACGGCAACGTCTGGAACTGGTAATGGCAATCCTGTACTGCGAATCTGTCACGATCCGGGTATCTGGACGCCATTTCTTACCCATCAGATGCCTCCTAAGGCTGGCTCAGCGCTCCAGGACCGGATCCCATCTGTTATCCTGATGTGTACATTCCTGTATCCTCTCCTGTCACTCTGGGACGCTGTCACAGTAAACGCCATATTACACCTGGCATGGCGTCTCCCGCGGCCTCCGCCGCCGTCCCTGAACTTCTGCATGCAGAGTGTCTGAGTGGCGATTACGTCAGCCGCGGCCTCCGCTGTGTCCGCGTGGTTGGATGTGCATCTGTCAGCCTGGCGCCTCCTGTCTCCGGTGGCCGGCGCCGCCATTACTGTTTTCATTACCACATGGATTACAAACCAAACTTCCCTCCAAGTGTCTGCATGGGCGCAGCCATCTTGGATTCTGTCAGCTGATCATTTCCACCAATCTGTTCTCAGTATTGATAATCTGCATAATTGCCTAGCCAATCCCTTCCTTGCTGCAGGTATAAATACACTGTGCCTGAGCAAGGAAGGCGTCAGTGCTTTGGTTGTCAAACCTAGTTCCTGTTTGTCTCTCTCCTGTGATTGTCTTCCAGGTTCCAGCTCCTGTCTCAAGACTTCCACCATAGAGACCCGCACCAGCATTCCACCTGCGGTGTAGCCTGACTCTCCAATCCATTGTGGATTCATCTGTTTCCAGCTACAACATTACCTGCTTCCAGCTCAGCTTCCAGCAGAGTACAGCTTCCCTTAAAGGGCCGGTGTCCTTTCTACACTTTACCACTCTCCACCGGTATTATTATTTCTCCGCTCTCAAGTTCTACATTTCAGTTCATATTTCATCACTCCCAAGTTCATTTATTATTTAACTGGTTCCAGCCAGTATCCACTCCGTGCTAACAACAGTCTGGTTCCAGCCAGTATCCACAGCAGCTGTTTTATCTTCAGCAACCCAGCTTTTCCTGGAACACCAGCTGGCACAATCCTGGGTTATCTCCATTGCTACAGTCGGGCCTGGTAAGGACTTTCCATCTAGAAGATCATAAGAACTATCTCACACTACCAGTGCCCTGTGGCTCCTGCCATCCTGTAGTACCCAGGAACTGTATTTATTCTTTGCTGACTTTTACGTTTTCTTTTACTGCTGCTGTGTTGCGGAGTTGTCATAATAAACATCATTGACTTTTATCCAAGTTGTCGTGGTCACGCCTTCGGGCAGTTATTATTCATGTTACTTACATGTCCAGGGGTCTGATACAACCTCCCAGGTTCCGGTACATCTCAGCCCCTACAACTGAGGCTGCCTCCCGTCAGCTCAGGCCCTCAGTTGTGACAGAATCTCAGATAAGCTTGATTAGGAGGATAAATGGGAACATGCAAGTAAGCATCTTTTATGTCTACTGACACCATGAAGTCCCCTTCCTCCAGACTGGAAATCACTGCTCTCAGAGATTCCATCTTGAACTTGAATCTTTTCAGGTAGAAATTCAGAGATTTCAGGTTTAAAATTGGTCTGACCAAGCCGTCCGGCTTCGGCACTACGAAGGGACTTGAATAAAACCCTTCTCCCTGCTGTGACAAGGGTACTAGGACAATGACCTGATCCTGACATAATTTTTGAATTGCAGCCGTTATTACTTCTCTGTCTGGAAGAGAAGCTGGTAAGTTTGATTTGAAGCTGGGTTCAATCTGGGTCCAGGCCAGATTGAACCCAGATCTGACTGAAAAGTTTCAGATGTGCTCCCACCCGAGCGGACTCCCGCACGGGAGTCCCAGCGTCATGCTGCAGACTTGGCAGAAGCAGGGGTTGATTTCTGCTCTTGCGTTCCTGGAGACGCTGTGGGTTTTTTTCCTATTCCCCTCCCTCTACCTGCAAAGGAAGGGGAACCTTTACCTTTTTTGTACTTGTTGGGCCGAAAGGACTGCATCTGAGAGTGATGCGTCTTTTTTGTCGGTGCCGGAGCATAAGGCAAGAATGTCGACTTACTAGCGGTAGCCGCAGAGACCAAAGCATCCAGCCCAACTCCAAATCATCCAGCCCATCACCTTTACACGGGAGAGCCTCCATATTTCTTTTGGAATCCGCGTCAGCATTCGATTGGCGAATCCACAACACCCTCCGAGCTGAGACTGCCATAGTAGTGGCTTTTGAACCCAAAAGGCCAATATCTTTCATGGCTTCTAACATGTACGCAGCAGCGTCTTTAATATGACCTAAAGTTAGGAGTATCTCATCTCTATCTAACGTGTGAATTTCAGACAAGTTGTCTGACCATTTTTTGATAGCCCTACTCACCGACGCACAAGCAATGGTGGGCCTGATTAGCGTACCATTGCCACATAAATAGATTTTAACGTAGTCTCTAACTTGCGGTCTGCCGGCTCCTTTATCGAAGCCGTCCCAGGCGCGGGGAGAATCATCTTTTTAGTTAAACGTGAGAGGGCACTGTCTAGAACTGGGGGTGATTCCCATCTTCTCCTGTCCTCTGCCGGGAAAGGATAAGCAACCTGAATTCCTTTGGGAATTTGAAATTTCTTTTCAGGGTTGCCCAATTTCCCTCAAAGAGAGTATTTAGCTCGTGGGAAGGAAGGAAAGTTACATTAATTTTCTTTTCTTTATAAAAGTAAGCCTTCTCCTTAGGTACAGTAGGGGCTTCTGTACCTTCTAAGACCTCCTTTATAGCAACAATCATGTATTGAATGCTTTTTGCCAATCTAGGATATATTTCCTTGGACTCACTAGTGTCGACACAGGAATCAGAGTCCGTGTCGGTATCAGTTTGTACTATTTGTGCAAATGGCCTCTTATGTGACCCAGAGAGATTTCCTGTGGGTGACAAGGCAGAGCTATGAAAAATCACATCTTCCACTGATTTTCTCCAGTTTTCTGCATGAGACTCAGACTTATCTAATCTCTTACGGATATGATTTACACTATCACGTTATTCTTTCACCCATTCAGGCTCATGGTGTGCCGGCAGCGCCACCACATTACAACTCTGTGTCCCTAAAATGGCTCCCTCAGGGGAAGAGCTCCACGCCTCAGACATGTCACACACGTGCACAACCACACCACAGACACTCCGGGACTTATAGGGGACAGACCCACAGTAAAATCTGTTAGAAGGACACAGATAGGATTTGCCAGTTCACAACCCAGCGCCAGTGATAAGATTTCTGTGTAACACAAATTGCCCACAGAACAGTAGCGCTTTCATAATGTTAAACACACAATCTATCACCAAATGACACTGTGCACCCCGTTTTGCACCCTGATACTTGTTTCAGAAGTGGAGGAGGACCAGCGTTCTTCTCTGCAGTCTGCAAGGAGATAAAATGGCGCTGAGTAGTGTGCTGGCTTTCTGAGGAGGAAGCCCCGCCCCCGTAAAGGCGCGTTTCCCCTCATAGATTACAATAATAATTTTTATACTGGCGGGGGTAGGACTGTGCCTCTGCAACTTATGTCCCCTTTCCAGCCAGTTATATTAGGTCTCATGCTGCCCAGGGCGCCCCCCCCCCCCCTCGCGCCCTGCTGTGCCTGTGTTTGATGGGCAGCATGGCGCGCACCGTTCCCGCCCACCACGCGGTACCTTTACAGCCGTCACAATGAATATCTTCTTCTCTACTCACCTGACTTCTGGCTCTGCAAGGGAGGTGATGGCGGGCTGTGGGAGTAAGCACATAGCCGCAGCTAGCGTTTAGTACCCTTCAGAAGCTAATGTCCTGTCAGCCAGAAGCTGAGCCATGGAACTATTTAGGAAGTTGGTTCCTACTTCGGCCCCCTAAGTCCCACGAAGCAGGGAGACTTTTGCCAGCAGTCCTCCCTGAAAATAAAAAAACCTAACATTAAAGTCTTTCAGAGAAACTCAGTAGAGCTCCCCTGGAGTGCATCCAGTCTGCCTGGGCACATTTTCTAAACTGAGGGGCATAGAGGGAGGAGCCAGTTCACACCCTTGAAAAGTCTCAAAGTGCCCATGGCTCCTGCGGAACCGTCTATACCCCATGGTACTGAAGTGGACCCCAGCATCCTCTAGGACGTATGAGAAAAAGGGGGGGGGGGCGAGACTGGACTGCACACCCTATTTCTAAGCAAGAGATCAGTCTGACTTATTCGTGCCCTTGGCATACTGTACACACAACTCATAATAAGATGCTCCAACGAGATGGTTCCCTTCTGAAATGCCCATGTCACGTATTGAGAGAAACGAGCGAGAGCCGCCCAACACAGAATCACATGGAGATACGCACAGATGCGCATGCGCAATATGCTAATATTCACTAGGTGCGGCAGCATACTGAGCTGCATGTAACTAAGAATCAGGTCCATTATGATCAAATGCAATTCCAAAGCTCAAATGTAAACGGAGACCTAAAAATCTAACTATTCAAATATCGACAATTCTCATTCTCATGTTGCAGCATAATCAGTGACTTCTTGTCTGACCCAGTGACCTGCCAGTCATGTATCACTCTGCCGCCTGGCTCCTGTGTACTACTGGTCCTCCAATCTCAAAACAGCCACAGTGTGGCCTACAACAGGGCCGTCTTAACAGCAGCGTAGGCTCCTGGGCAAAGCAATGTACTGGGGTCCCTGCCCATCATCCAGTGGAAAGGGTGGGGGTGCTATCAGCGGCAGCTATGATGTCCTGCGGGTTGAAGGGGGGGGGTTTCTATCTTCCGCTCAGCATGTAGGACCTGGCGCAGTCATTTCTGCTAATTACTAGAGATGAGCGGGTTCGGTTCCTCTGAATCCGAACCCGCCCGAACTTCAGGTTTTTTACACGGGTCCGAGCAGGCTCGGATCTTCCCGCCTTGCTCGGCTAACCCGAGCGCGCCCGAACGTCATCATCACGCTGTCGGATTCTCGCGAGGCTCGGATTCTATCGCGAGACTCGGATTCTATATAAGGAGCCGCGCGTCGCCGCCATTTTCACACGTGCATTGAGAGTCATAGGGAGAGGACGTGGCTGGCGTCCTCTCCGTTTAGAGAAGAGAGAGACACAGTATTTTGGGGAGCATTATTAGGAGGAGTACTACTATACTGTATACTACTATACTACTTGCTGAAGTGATATTTATACTAGATTAGATAATAGATAGTGTGACTGTAAGTGTATTATCTGACTTGTGGGGGAGACACTGACAGTGGGGAGCAGTTAGAGTCTGAGAGCAGGACTCAGGAGTACATATAACGTACAGTGCACACTTTTGCTGCCAGAGTCAGTGCCACACTGCCATTGTTGTGACCACACTGACCACCAGTATAATAATATATTTTGTGATTGTCTGCTTAGGCCTCGGAGTACTAGTTGCAAGTTGCAACGTGACCTGAAGTGACCACCAGTTTAATAATCAATCACCAATATATATATATATATATATATATATATATATATATATATATATATATAATATTGTATACCACCTACCCGTGGTTTTTTTTTTTCATTCTTCTTTATACATACTACTATAGTAGCTTACTGTAGCAGTCTGCGGTGCTGTGCTGACCTGACAGTGTCCAGCAGGTCCGTCATCAGTCATTACATAATAAATATATATAGTACCTGTCCGGCTGCAGTACTAGTGATATTATATTGATTTCATCTCATTATCAATAATTTATCATCCAGTCTAGACTCTATATTAGCAGCAGACACAGTACGTTAGTCCACGGCTGTAGCTACCTCTGTGTCGGCACTCGGCAGTCCATCCATAATTGTATACCACCTACCCGTGTTTTTTTTTTTTTCTTTCTTCTTTGTACATACTACTATAGTATAGTAGCTTACTGTAGCAGTCTGCGGTGCTGCTGAGCTGACAGTGTCCAGCAGGTCCGTCATCAGTCATCATTACCTAATAAATATATTATCTACCTGTCCGGCTGCAGTACTAGTGATATTATATATACATACATATATATATTGATTTCATCTCATTATCAATCATCCAGTCTATATTAGCAGCAGACACAGTACGTTAGTCCACGGCTGTAGCTACCTCTGTGTCGGCACTCGGCAGTCCATCCATAATTGTATACCACCTACCCGTGGTTTTTTTTTTTCTTTCTTCTTTGTACATACTACTATAGTATAGTAGCTTACTGTAGCAGTCTGCGGTGCTGCTGAGCTGACAGTGTCCAGCAGGTCCGTCATCAGTCATCATTACCTAATAAATATATTATCTACCTGTCCGGCTGCAGTACTAGTGATATTAAATATACATACATATATATATATTGATTTCATCTCATTATCAATCATCCAGTCTATATTAGCAGCAGACACAGTACGTTAGTCCACGGCTGTAGCTACCTCTGTGTCGGCACTCGGCAGTCCATCCATAATTGTATACCACCTACCCGTGGTTTTTTTTTTTCTTTCTTCTTTGTACATACTACTATAGTATAGTAGCTTACTGTAGCAGTCTGCGGTGCTGCTGAGCTGACAGTGTCCAGCAGGTCCGTCATCAGTCATCATTACCTAATAAATATATTATCTACCTGTCCGGCTGCAGTACTAGTGATATTATATATACATACATACATATATATATATATTGATTTCATCTCATTATCATCCAGTCTATATTAGCAGCAGACACAGTACGGTAGTCCACGGCTGTAGCTACCTCTGTGTCGGCACTTGGCAGTCCATCCATAATTGTATACCACCTACCCGTGGTTTTTTTTTTTCTTTCTTCTTTGTACATACTACTATAGAGTATAGTAGCTTACTGTAGCAGTCTGCGGTGCTGCTGAGCTGACAGTGTCCAGCAGGTCCGTCATCAGTCATCATTACCTAATAAATATATTATCTACCTGTCCGGCTGCAGTACTAGTGATATTATATATACATACATATATATATTGATTTCATCTCATTATCAATCATCCAGTCTATATTAGCAGCAGATACAGTACGGTAGTCCACGGCTGTAGCTACCTCTGTGTCGGCACTCGGCAGTCCATCCATAAGTATACTAGTATCCATCCATCTCCATTGTTTACCTGAGGTGCCTTTTAGTTGTGCCTATTAAAATATGGAGAACAAAAATGTTGAGGTTCCAAAATTAGGGAAAGATCAAGATCCACTTCCACCTCGTGCTGAAGCTGCTGCCACTAGTCATGGCCGAGACGATGAAATGCCAGCAACGTCGTCTGCCAAGGCCGATGCCCAATGTCATAGTACAGAGCATGTCAAATCCAAAACACCAAATATCAGTAAAAAAAGGACTCCAAAACCTAAAATAAAATTGTCGGAGGAGAAGCGTAAACTTGCCAATATGCCATTTACCACACGGAGTGGCAAGGAACGGCTGAGGCCCTGGCCTATGTTCATGGCTAGTGGTTCAGCTTCACATGAGGATGGAAGCACTCAGCCTCTCGCTAGAAAACTGAAAAGACTCAAGCTGGCAAAAGCACCGCAAAGAACTGTGCGTTCTTCGAAATCCCAAATCCACAAGGAGAGTCCAATTGTGTCGGTTGCGATGCCTGACCTTCCCAACACTGGACGTGAAGAGCATGCGCCTTCCACCATTTGCACGCTCCCTGCAAGTGCTGGAAGGAGCACCCGCAGTCCAGTTCCTGATAGTCAGATTGAAGATGTCAGTGTTGAAGTACACCAGGATGAGGAGGATATGGGTGTTGCTGGCGCTGGGGAGGAAATTGACCAGGAGGATTCTGATGGTGAGGTGGTTTGTTTAAGTCAGGCACCCGGGGAGACACCTGTTGTCCGTGGGAGGAATAGGGCCATTGACATGCCTGGTCAAAATACAAAAAAAATCAGCTCTTCGGTGTGGAAGTATTTCACCAGAAATGCGGACAACATTTGTCAAGCCGTGTGTTGCCTTTGTCGAGCTGTAATAAGTAGGGGTAAGGACGTTAACCACCTCGGAACATCCTCCCTTATACGTCACCTGCAGCGCATTCATAATAAGTCCGTGACAAGTTCAAAAACTTTGGGTGACAGTGGAAGCAGTCCACTGACCAGTAAATCCCTTCCTCTTGTAACCAAGCTCACGCAAACCACCCCACCAACTCCCTCAGTGTCAATTTCCTCCTTACCCAGGAATGCCAATAGTCCTGCAGGCCATGTCACTGGCAATTCTGATGAGTCCTCTCCTGCCTGGGATTCCTCCGATGCATCCTTGAGTGTAATGCCTACTGCTGCTGGCGCTGCTGTTGTTGCTGCTGGGAGTCGATCGTCATCCCAGAGGGGAAGTCGTAAGCCCACTTGTACTACTTCCAGTAAGCAATTGACTGTCCAACAGTCCTTTGCGAGGAAGATGAAATATCACAGCAGTCATCCTGCTGCAAAGCGGATAACTGAGGCCTTGACAACTATGTTGGTGTTAGACGTGCGTCCGGTATCCACCGTTAGTTCACAGGGAACTAGACAATTTATTGAGGCAGTGTGCCCCCGTTACCAAATACCATCTAGGTTCCACTTCTCTAGGCAGGCGATACCGAGAATGTACACGGACGTCAGAAAAAGACTCACCAGTGTCCTAAAAAATGCAGTTGTACCCAATGTCCACTTAACCACGGACATGTGGACAAGTGGAGCAGGGCAGGGTCAGGACTATATGACTGTGACAGCCCACTGGGTAGATGTATGGACTCCCGCCGCAAGAACAGCAGCGGCGGCACCAGTAGCAGCATCTCGCAAACGCCAACTCTTTCCTAGGCAGGCTACGCTTTGTATCACCGCTTTCCAGAATACGCACACAGCTGAAAACCTCTTACGGCAACTGAGGAAGATCATCGCGGAATGGCTTACCCCAATTGGACTCTCCTGTGGATTTGTGGCATCGGACAACGCCAGCAATATTGTGTGCATTAAATATGGGCAAATTCCAGCACGTCCCATGTTTTGCACATACCTTGAATTTGGTGGTGCAGAATTTTTTTAAAAACGACAGGGGCGTGCAAGAGATGCTGTCGGTGGCCAGAAGAATTGCGGGACACTTTCGGCGTACAGGCACCACGTACAGAAGACTGGAGCACCACCAAAAACTACTGAACCTGCCCTGCCATCATCTGAAGCAAGAAGTGGTAACGAGGTGGAATTCAACCCTCTATATGCTTCAGAGGTTGGAGGAGCAGCAAAAGGCCATTCAAGCCTATACAATTGAGCACGATATAGGAGGTGGAATGCACCTGTCTCAAGCGCAGTGGAGAATGATTTCAACGTTGTGCAAGGTTCTGATGCCCTTTGAACTTGCCACACGTGAAGTCAGTTCAGACACTGCCAGCCTGAGTCAGGTCATTCCCCTCATCAGGCTTTTGCAGAAGAAGCTGGAGACATTGAAGGAGGAGCTAACACGGAGCGATTCCGCTAGGCATGTGGGACTTGTGGATGGAGCCCTTAATTCGCTTAACAAGGATTCACGGGTGGTCAATCTGTTGAAATCAGAGCACTACATTTTGGCCACCGTGCTCGATCCTAGATTTAAAGCCTACCTTGGATCTCTCTTTCCGGCAGACACAAGTCTGCTGGGGTTCAAAGACCTGCTGGTGACAAAATTGTCAAGTCAAGCGGAACGCGACCTGTCAACATCTCCTCCTTCACATTCTCCCGCAACTGGGGGTGCGAGGAAAAGGCTCAGAATTCCGAGCCCACCCGCTGGCGGTGATGCAGGGCAGTCTGGAGCGACTGCTGATGCTGACATCTGGTCCGGACTGAAGGACCTGACAACGATTACGGACATGTCGTCTACTGTCACTGCATATGATTCTCTCACCATTGAAAGAATGGTGGAGGATTATATGAGTGACCGCATCCAAGTAGGCACGTCACACAGTCCGTACTTATACTGGCAGGAAAAAGAGGCAATTTGGAGGCCCTTGCACAAACTGGCTTTATTCTACCTAAGTTGCCCTCCCACAAGTGTGTACTCCGAAAGAGTGTTTAGTGCCGCCGCTCACCTTGTCAGCAATCGGCGTACGAGGTTACATCCAGAAAATGTGGAGAAGATGATGTTCATTAAAATGAATTATAATCAATTCCTCCGTGGAGACATTGACCAGCAGCAATTGCCTCCACAAAGTACACAGGGAGCTGAGATGGTGGATTCCAGTGGGGACGAATTGATAATCTGTGAGGAGGGGGATGTACACGGTGATATATCGGAGGATGATGATGAGGTGGACATCTTGCCTCTGTAGAGCCAGTTTGTGCAAGGAGAGATTAATTGCTTCTTTTTTGGTGGGGGTCCAAACCAACCCGTCATTTCAGTCACAGTCGTGTGGCAGACCCTGTCACTGAAATGATGGGTTGGTTAAAGTGTGCATGTCCTGTTTATACAACATAAGGGTGGGTGGGAGGGCCCAAGGACAATTCCATCTTGCACCTCTTTTTTCTTTAATTTTTCTTTGCGTCATGTGCTGTTTGTGGAATGTTTTTTGGAAGGGCCATCCTGCGTGACACTGCAGTGCCACTCCTAGATGGGCCCGGTGTTTGTGTCGGCCACTAGGGTCGCTTATCTTACTCACACAGCTACCTCATTGCGCCTCTTTTTTTTCTTTGCGTCATGTGCTGTTTGGGGAGGGTTTTTTGGAAGGGCCATCCTGCGTGACACTGCAGTGACACTCCTAGATGGGCACGGTGTTTGTGTCGGCCACTAGGGTCGCTTATCTTACTCACACAGCTACCTCATTGCGTCTCTTTTTTTCTTTGCGTCATGTGCTGTTTGGGGAGGGTTTTTTGGAAGGGCCATCCTGCGTGACACTGCAGTGCCACTCCTAGATGGGCCCGGTGTTTGTGTCGGCCACTAGGGTCGCTTATCTTACTCACACAGCTACCTCATTGCGCCTCTTTTTTTCTTTGCGTCATGTGCTGTTTGAGGAGTGTTTTTTTGGAAGGGCCATCCTGCGTGACACTGCAGTGCCACTCCTAGATGGGCACGGTGTTTGTGTCGGCCACTAGGGTCGCTTAGCTTAGTCATCCAGCGACCTAGGTGCAAATTTTAGGACTAAAAATAATATTGTGAGGTGTGAGGTATTCAGAATAGACTGAAAATGAGTGGAAATTATGGTTTTTGAGGTTAATAATACTTTGGGATCAAAATGACCCCCAAATTCTATGATTTAAGCTGTTTTTTTAGTGTTTTTTAAAAAAAAACACCCGAATCCAAAACACACCCGAATCCGACAAAAAAAATTCGGTGAGGTTTTGCCAAAACGCGGTCGAACCCAAAACACGGCCGCGGAACCGAACCCAAAACCAAAACCCGAAAAATTTCAAGTGCACATCTCTACTAATTACTCCTTTACTGCACATTTGAAGGGAGATGGGGTGGGACGGAGAACACTAAACTGTAGAAGGAGGCATTGAGCTGAATGAAGGCCCCCCGGTACATGACTTACAGGGTGCTAGAGGCTGTTTAATATGCAGGGGAGGAATGGATAGTGGAGTGGGCTTTATATTCATTTTCTGGTGGGAGGGCAGCTTGCCTGACTGCAGATATCTCCAATTCCTGGAAATAGATCTCTTAGCTTGCAATGAGATAAAAAAAAAAAAAAAATAGAGAGTCCCACCTTTCAGGAGGTACTGGGTACTTGGGATCAGAGTTCAGGAGCCAGAGCAATCCACGAAAATATAAAACTGCATACCAGGTGTGTGGAGCTGGAGCAGGAACTAGCTTCTGGAAGGCGGATATATACATTATGGTAAGAACTTACCGTTGATAACGGTAATCCTCCTATGTCCACAGGTTCCACAGGATAACAATGGGATATAATGGAGCGATAGCAGATTGGCACCAAACGATCACAAGCTTTCAGCCCTCCAAGGATGCAACGGGCCCGTCCATATATCCCCGCCCACTGGCTCAGGCAAATCAGTTGGATTCCAAAGCAATTAGGCAGGAGCATCATGTAGAGCCCTATTCAGGCGAGAAGAACACACATGCACACCCTTCCGTATAAGAAAGAGGTTAGTGAGTAGAAAGATCCTCAAATCAGGTGCATCAGGGTGGGATCCCTGTGGAACCTGTGGACATAGGAGAAATACCATTATCAACGGTAAGTTCTTACCATAACGTATATTTCTCTGGCTTGGTCCACAGGTTATCCACAGGATAACAATGGGATTTCCCAAAGCAATTTTTAGTGGTGGGGACGCTCCTGATTGGACAGGAGAACCTTACGCCCGAATTCAGCGTCATGAGAGGCAAAAGTATCCAAGGCATAATGTCTAATGAATGTGTTAATGGAAGACCATGTGGCTGCCTTACTTATCTGTTCTGCTGAAGTACCGTGTTGTGCTGCCCATGAAGGACCTACCTTACGTGTAGAGTGAGCAGAGACATTAGCCGGATCAGGGAGATCAGCTCGAGAATATGCTTCTGAAATCGTCATTCGAAGCCATCTTGCTAGCGTCTGTTTAGTAGCAGGCCATCCTCTCTTGTGAAATCCGTAGAGAATGAAAAGAGAATCTGTCTTTCTGATGGCACTGGTACGATCCACGTAGATCCTTTATGCCCGGACTACGTCCAGCGATGCTTCTCCCGCAGAAAGTCCTGATACCTGAAAAGCCAGGACTACAATTTCTTCATTAAGGTGGAATTTAGATACCACCTTAGGAAGATACCCAGACCTAGTTCTGAGAACTGTTTTATCTGGATTAAAAAAAAAAAAATCAGAAATGGAGATTTACATGACAGCGCTCCTAAATCTGACACTCTTCTAGCTGATGCCATAGTCAGGAGAAAGAGAACTTTAGCTGTCAACCATTTAAGATCCACTTTATTTTAGTGGTTCAAAAGGAGCAACTTGAAGAGCTTTGAGAACTAAACTTAAGTCCCAAGGCACTGTAGAAGGAACAAAAGGCGGTTGAATGTGCAGCATTCCCTGGAAAAAAGTACGCACATCCTGTATATTGGCAATTTTCTTTTGGAACCATACAGTTAATGCTGATACTTGCACTCTTTTAAGGAAGTCACCTTCAAACCCTTATCCATTCCTGCTTGAAGGAAATCTAACACCCTGGAAACCTGGAAAAATTTTGGGTCTATACTTCTTTCACTGCACCAATGAATATAGGCCTGCCATATTCTGTGATAAATGCGAGCTGAGGAGGGTTTCCTTGCTCTGAGCATAGTTTGAATTACCTGTTGTGAGAATCCTCTTGACTTCAGGATAGAGGTTTCAAGAGCCACGCCGTCAATGACAGTCGATCCAGATGCCTGTGATAACAAAGACCCTTCATCAGTAGATCTGGACGCTGAAGGAGCAGAATTGGCACATCCATCAACATCCTCTGCAGATCTATGTACCAATGCCTTCTGGGCCAAGCCGAAGCTACTAGAATCATGGCACCCTTTACTTGTTTTATTTTCCTCACCACCCTGGGTAGCAGGATAATCGGAGAACACAGATACGCCAGATGAAAGTCCCATTTCACTGACAAGGCGTCCACAAAGATCGCTCCGGGATCCTTTGTTCTTGACCCGTATGCTGGCAATTTGTTGTTCAGACGGGACGCCATGAGATCTATCTCTGGCAAACCCCACTTGTCTACCAGAGTCTTAAATAATTCAGGGTGTAGAGCCCATTCGCTTGCTTGAATGGTGTGTCGACTGAGAAAGTCTGCTTCCCTGTTTAGGACTTAAACACTGCGGACAATGCTGGAAGATATAGTTCTGCCCACTTTAGTATGTGACTTACCTCCTTCATTGCTTTTTGGCTGCGAGTTCCTCCCTGATGGTTGAGGTACGCTACTGCCGTTGCATTGTCCGAGCGGATCTGGACTGGTTTTCCTTGAAGAGTGTCCTTTGCCTGAATCAGTGCCATGTATATGGCCCGAAGTTCCAACAGGTTTATTGGCAGGCAACTTTCTTCTTTGTCCATTGTCCCTGAAACCATAATTTTCCGGACACTGCTCCACAGCCCTGAAGACTGGCATCTGTTGTCAGGACCTCCCAAAAGGGTCTCCCCTTGTTTAGATGGGATGTCTGTAGCCACCAGGCTAATGACCTTTTTACCTTTTCTGAAAGTACTATGGTCTGTTTCTTTATTGTCTGATGTACTCCATTCCATCTGGCCAGAATCAGACGCTGCAGAGGTCTTGAGTGGAATTGTGCATACTCGACAGTGTCGAATGTTGACACCATCAAACCCATCATTCGCATTGCTGCATGAATTGATATAGTTTGTCTGTGTAACAACTCCTGAGTCCTTAACTGCACCTTGGATATCTTGTTCTGAGGTAAAAATATTATCTGCAGACTTGAATCCAATATAGCCCCCAAGTGAATCATCTGTTGTGACGGAATCAGAGATGACTTTGCCCAATTTATGAGCCATCCGTGCTCCTGTAGACAAGCTATTGTCTGTTGGAGATGGCCCAGGAGCAATTACTGGGATTGTGCCAGGATTAAAAGGTCGTCGAGGTATGGAAAAATTCTTATCCCCTGCTTGCAGAGATAAGCTGCCATAACCACCATAATTTTGGTAAATACTCCGGGGGGCTGTGGCTAACCCACAGGGTAAAGCCTGGAACTGAAAATGCTGCTGGAGGATGGCGAACCTGAGATAACACTGATGAGACCGTGCTATAGGAACATGTAGGTAAGCATCCTGTATATCCAGGGATACCATATAATCCCCTGGTTCCATGGCCAAAACTATGGAACGTAACGTCTCCATGTGGAACCGTGGTACCCAAATGTATTTGTTTAGCATTTTTAGATAGAGAATGGGCCGAAACGATCCATTTGGCTTCTGAACCAAAAACAGGTTGGAGTAAAATCCCTGTACCCGTTGTGCAGGGGGTACTGGAATAATTACTCCTGACTGAAGCAATTTCTGAACTGCTTCTTGCAGTGCTCTGGCCTTCGCCTCTACCCGAGATGGGCTGGTGCAGAAGAACCTTCGAGGAGGCTGCTTCTTGAAAGGGAAATCATAACCCAGAGATACCGCTTCTTGCACCCAGGCATCTGTTGTAGACTGCTGCCATATCTGTGCAAAATGAAGAAGTCGGCCTCCTACCCTGGGGTGCCCCAGGTGGAGGCCCGCACCATCAGGCTGATGGCTTATCTTCTAGTTTGGAAGCTGGTCCTCTGGTGGCCCAATGATTCTTTGCCTTACCAAACTTATTGTATTGGGGCTGCTTACGTTCACTTTTTCCTTTTGCTTTTCCTTGCGACCGAAATGGCTGAAAAACCAGACCCATAGGCCTGGGGTTATATGTGGCAGGAAACCTGACTTTCTTGGATTCTGCTTCTGATTCCAGAATATCTATCAATTCCTTACCAAACAGAATATTCCCATCAAGAGGCAAAGATTCCAGCAACTTTTTTGATTCTGAATCAGCTTTCCATGTACGTAACCAAACTGCTCTATGAGCAGCTACTGTTAAGGCTGATGCTTTAGAAGCAATAGTACCCATATCTATTTCCGCTTCTTCCAAGAATACTGCAGCCTGTTTCATGTGAGCTATATGGGATTCTTGCTCCCTCTTGAAAGCCCGTCTTCCAGTACCTCAGCCCATTCAGCTACTGCTTTTGCCATCCAAGCTGAAGCCATAGCTGGCCTTATGACTGCCCCCGACAGAGAAAATATGGTTTTCAAAAACCTATCCACTCTCCTGTCTGTGACATCATCTAATGACATTGATGGCAAAGGCAATATAGATTTTCGCACTAATCGAATGAAGTGCGTATCTACTTTAGGAGGTACTTCCCTTTTTAAACAGTCCCCGGTTGGAAAAGGATAATTGGAATCCCATTTTCTGGGAATTCTGTATTTTTTATTGGGTGTAGCCCAAGATTCTTCCATGATTTCCATCAGCTGATCTGATCCTGGAAACTCTATCCTAACTGTTTTGGGACGTTTACACACAGGTGCCTTAGTTTTTAACACCGACTCTGCTGAATCCTCTTAGGACAAAATAGCCTTCATTGCTCTAATTAATTCAGCTACATCCACTGAGTTGATACCTTCTACCTGTTCTTCGTATGCTGAAGCAGAGTAGATAGAGCTATCATCATCTGATGTATCATCCTGTGTAGCCTCTGAATTTGATGATTTATTTACACTCGGTTTATCAGCTTGTTTAATTGGAGAAGCTGTTGGAGATATACCGTAGGAAGGGAGCTGCATGTATGGGTTAATAGTGTACCCTACTCCTGGTATTGAAGCTGTAGGAATTACCCGTTCAGCTATACTGGACAAGGTCTGTGAAAACATTGCCCAAGGTGGATCTACCTGATGCTGAACAGGGATCTGCCTTGTAATCTGCTGAAAAGCAAAACAATTTGCACATAAACCATCCTGTACCAGATCATGAGAGGATAATACCATTTTGCAGGACAAACATGATGATATGAGTGTTGGTGTTACTGTCAGTGTAACCTCATCACTTTTGCCACTCTTAGACCTGATCAATAATCAGCACTTCCACAGTGTACTACACAATTTGTGACTGTAATCATGTTACCATTTAAATGATATCAATCTGACCCTACCCATGCACTAGCATTAAGGCTCAGAAGAAACCACTGACAAACATTTGTATAAAGTCAGCAATCACACTAGCAGTCAGTCACATGTTATATATTAGTCATATGAGCATATTATCAACTACAAACCATGCTTGCCTACCTGACCCTCTCCATGAGGGAGAAAATGCTCTGCTCCTGGACTTTCCTGGTAATGTATGATTGATTGCCATCACTTGTGGTGAGCTAGTTAATTGATAAGAAAGGTGTTTCACCACAGGTGATGGCAATCATACATTACCAGGAAAGTCCAGGAACAGAGCATTTTCTCCCTCATGGAGAGGGTCAGGTAGGCAACTATGCTACAAACACATTTCAAAGTATGTAGGAGTACATATTACTGCATTCTGTTCTATACAAATCTTAGCGTATTCAGATGCAATGCGAAGAAACCCACAGTAATGTACACAGACTCATATGCAATGGGCACTAAACTTAACTATTCATACTAACCAAAGTAGATATAAATTTAGTGCTGTATAACCTGTACTCAGTAGAGTGGGATACAGGGAGACTCACCTCACTTCCAAGATCGATCAATACATTAGCGAAAGCTGAGTGGATCCAGACGCTACTAGTGTATACTGTCGCTCTGGGAACTTTAGGTGAACACAGACGCACTGTGTATACAGACGCTCCAGTCACAAAGACGCCTGTACTGCGACCGGGTCTCCTCGCGGTAGCTTTTTAGTGAACACAGACGCAGAGGCCTATGCTGCGACCGAGACCCCTCGTGGTAGCGTCTGAGACGGAAGTGAGGCAACAGTTCATGGTGGGAGACCGACGAAAACTGATCATGAACTGGGGGGAGGGGCCACCAGGAGAGCGTCTGACTCCCCACGGCTGACATCAACCCTAGGGATAGCAGCCTCATACTATTCCTGGTGCCTTATGATCCCTAAGGCCTAGCACTGGAGCACCCATGGTGGCGGTGCGCCAGCTACTGTTTGGTAGTCTCCTCCCAAATCAGTGCTGCTGTGTCCGTATTCCCCCTCTAAGTGGAACCGATGCTTTACCTTCTCCCCGTGCTCCGGCCACAGCCTGGTAACGTCTGCTGGACCTGCTAGTATATCCGACACAGATGCCCGCCGAGACAGTACTGTACAGTGGGTAAGCGTTGTTGCGACCCGGCAGAGAGTTGTTGGAGCGACTCTTTCCAATATGCGTATAAAGTGCCAGAGAAAGGTCCTCATGGGCCTGGAGCTGAAATTTGTCAAGGGCCTATTGTTCGCTGTGGTGCGAACGGGTCAGAACTGCGCATGCGCGCCGTTGCCCGGCGACAGATGTTGCCAGGCAACGGAGCGCCTAGCGAGAAGAAAAGATGCAGCACTGGACGGAAGAAGAGCGGAGAGGCGGTCCGGGGCGGATACTCACCGTTGGAGGCCGTTTTCGGGGAGTGGGAAGTAGAACGCAGGCGTGTCCATGCGAACGGAGGGCGGATGTCTGACGTCAGGACCGGGACCTTCATCGCTGGAACAGTCACACTGGGTAAGTTGCTGTAGGGTTGGTCTTGTTTTGCAGAAACATTTTTAAGCATAGCAGGGTTGCACAATCGATCGCAGCCCTGCTATGCTAAAATACACTCCCCCATAGGCGGGGATTAGTTGATCGCAGCAGCAGCAGCAGCAAAAAGTTGCTGGCTGCGATCAACTCGGAATGACCCCCATGGTTCTGTGTCCAGTGCAGTATTTAAATATATGTGCGTGTATGAATATTTTAAAAATAGAAAAATGTATTAATCTACCTCTCTCTCTCCCTTGCTAGCAGTGTATATATGTATGTATGTATGTATGTATGTATGTATGTATGTATATATATATATATATATATATATATATATATGTGTATGTGTGTGTGTGTGTGTGTGTGTGTATATATATATATATATATATATATATATATATATATACACACTGCTCAAAAAAATAAAGGGAACACTAAAACAACACATCCTAGATCTGAATGAATGATTCTTATTAAATACTTTGTTCTTTACATAGTTGAATGTGCTGACAACAAAATCACACAAA